>NC_031974.2:7832394-8154050 GCF_001858045.2 Oreochromis niloticus
ATAGACTTGACAAAGACATTTGACACAATAAATTATGATATATTAATAAGAAAACTGGAATGTTATGGTGTCAGAGGGGTAGCTTTAGATTTGGTCCGGAGTTATTTAAGTGACAGGAAGCAGTTTGTGAAATTAAATGGTGGTTGCTCCTTATGTATGGACATTGCTTGTGGTGTACCCCAAGGGTCAGTTTTGGGTCCAAAATTCTTCAACTTGTACATTAACGACATCTGTAAAGTGTCCAAAGTATTAAAAATGGTTCTCTTTGCTGACGATACAAACATTTTTTGCTCTGGTGATGATCTGCAGAATTTATTGGAGGATATGACTAATGAAATAAGTAAATTTCTGGCTTCATAAAAACAAATTATCATTAAATTTGAATAAATCTAAACTTAAATCTAAACTTAACAACTGTTAGTTGGAAGTAGTAGTTTAAATACAAATGCAAAGATTCAAATAAATGGTGTTGATATTGAAAGAGTCAGTGAAAATACATTTCTGGGGGTAATAATAGATGAAAAACTTAACTGGAGAGCTCATGTAAGATATATTCATTCTAAAGTATCACTAAGCATTGCAATACTGAACAAGGCAAAGCAGGTATTAGACAGAACATCACTTCATATTCTATACTGTTCACTGGTTTCACCATACTTAAGTTATTGTGCAGAGGTCTGGGGCAATAACTATAAAACCACATTACATTCACTTTTTACTCTTCAAAAAAAAAAAAAAAAGCAATTTGAATCATCCACAATGCAGGTTATAGCGAACATACAAACTCACTATTTTTGCAGCCTGAAATATTGAAAATTGACGATCTAGTGAAATTCCAAACAGCACAAATTCTATTCAAAGCAAAAAATAAAGGTAATATTCAGAGTATGGTTTTTTTGAAAGAAGGAAGCTATAATTTAAGGGGTTTTTGTAACTTCAAAACAGGGACTGTACGTACTACAAGAAAAAGCTTTTGTGTTTCTGTTCATGGAGTGAAACTATGGAACAGTCTGAATATGGAATTAAAGCAATGTCCAAAACAGTTCGAAAACTGTTATAAAAATATGATCTTCTCGAACTATAAAGAAAAGGAAAATATTGAAATTAAGTGAATGTCTCTATTTACAAAAAAAAAAATCATGATGTGATATTATAGTATATAGTATATCAGAAATCGCTATTTTTATTACAAATTATATCAGTAAGGAAGCTGACTAAATATTAACTGATAATTTATGGCAAAGGGGTGGGATTAAATAAGTGTTTATTTCTTCCCGCTCCCTTTCAACATGTAAATTAATCAGAACTGTAGCTATATTGAAATGTATTGATTTTTTGTATAGCCATTTGAGGGGAGTTATTTCGCTGCAGGCATCAAACATCAAACCAACCTGAGCCTAAACAGTAACACATGAAAGGCAGTTATAATCTTGTACTAATCACCAGGGTATGACACATTAAAATGAGATAAAAAAGGAAAAACTGTGTGTCATAGTCAGGGACTGTTAAAGTGGGTCACTGTTGTGTTTTTGTCAACAATGGCCGTGGTGCTTCAGCATCTAGCTAGCAATACAGAAGACAAGCGAGCATAAATGGAGTAATAATTTTTTAAGTGGCAGGTAATTTCAAATGCAGCTTTTCCATCAGCTCAACAAACATCAGCAAACACACAAACTGTTTGTGTGCAGTTTGTCTCACAGTGTGTTGCTAGCTAAAAGTCCAGCTGCTGTACATCACAGGAAGAGAAAAGAAAAAGATCTTTCTCCGTCTCTGACTGAAGTTAGCTAAGACACACCAACAAATTCCCAAAGTGTAACATTTTATGCTAGGTCAGAGGTCGGCAACCTGTGGCTCTTTAGTCTTTATACTGTGGCTCTGCGTGGTTTGGAGAA
Source organism: Oreochromis niloticus (assembly GCF_001858045.2). NCBI lineage: Eukaryota > Metazoa > Chordata > Actinopteri > Cichliformes > Cichlidae > Oreochromis > Oreochromis niloticus. The sequence continues at coordinate 7,834,287 of NC_031974.2, forward strand.
ATAAATTATAAGTATTTAACTGAAGTGTATTTTATTTGTGTTAGTTCTAAAAAACAACTAACACAAGAAGACTAGAAGATTATTGTGATCTTGAAATATAAAAATAAAGTCACATTTTATTATTTGTCGTTGCTCAAAATAAGAGTCACACTTGTGGAAGCCGGTATACCCACTGAAACAATGTGCATTTATCGAGACTTTCAGCCCTAGGTAGGCCAAGTATGGAGAAATGTAAGAAAAGAAAAATATCTGAAGACAATACAACATTTAATGATGCCTGGGCAGATTCATTTGCATTTATCTCTGACGAGAGTGGCCTAACGCCTGATTTGTGGAATGTCCGTCTTCGGATCTACATCCGTAAGTGAGCAGCTATTCTCCACCATGAACTATGTTAAAAACGAACACCGCTCACGCCTCACAGACGACAGCTTACCGCAGAAGTCCCATTGTAAACATATCACGGCAGAGCCGACGATGTTTGCATTAGCTTGCTCTTCAGCGTCTCTTTATTGACCACTTTTCTCACACACACAGCCGGCTGTAGCTTTCCAGCTCACAGCCCGACACATACAAACAACAGACTTAAGTCGGCGAGGCGTGATTCCAGATGCCGCTCAGGTGCGTGTGCCTCTCCTGCAGCGGCACTGTGGGCCACACCCTGCGACACACATTAACCAGGTAAAATAAATATTATCATTATTATATAAATATTATATTATTATAATAAAAAAATATTTTGCAAATATTTATTTTTAATTTTTTAGGAGCATAGTGCTGTTTTCCAATTATTTTCTAAATTCAGGTCAAGGCTCCCCTATACTCCGAAAGCCCAAAGGCGATATAAGGATGACAACTCACAACAGTTTTTGTTTGCTACATGATTAATTAAAGTTTAGCTTTTTAATTCATTTAAAAGAGACCTTCAACTGGTTGTCTTTCTTTTTTGTTATTATTTTTTAAGAGTTGAAAATGTAATCATTACATAAATTAAATTAAATTTTCTCTTTAGCACTTCATGGATTTCATAAGCAACACACTATAGTTGTTTATACAAAGCATAAAGGTAAAAAAAAAAACAATATACACAGTGTTATCTTCATTTTAGATGTTAAGAGTATTGACGGCTTCCAGTGTTTTCTTTTCCTTAGAAACTGGGTCCAAATGGCTCTTTGGGTGTTAAAGGTTGTTGACGCTTGTGCTAGATGACAAATCTTCAGTATGTTATGCTTTCCGCCACCCAACACGTCCCTATATTACTAATTCAGAAAAATTAGGAAACATGAGAACTAGAGCTGGGCGATATGACCCAAAATTCATATCTCGATATTTTTTAGCTGGATGGCGATATAAGATATATATCTCGATATTTTTTTAAAGCCATAAAGTAAGAACGAAAAGAGAGTTCTTAGTCAAAGCTGTGTCCCAGATGTCACACAGGCACTTTTATTAACATACAGCATAGATGTACATGAAAAAAAAAAATTACTCAAAAATAAATTATGAGCATTTATTAAATAATGATGCTCTATAAATAAAAGAAAACTATGTTGTTTTTGTGCATAACAAAGAGCTCATAATTGTGCAGTCAAAATGTAAACTAACAGACGCTGAGCATAATAACATAGACAGATTTCGCAGCTGCTCTGTTCCCAACTTCTACTGCGTGACTGACAGCCTGGAGTTTGAAATCCGCTTCGTAACCATGTCTCTGAACAGGTGCCATTTATGGTCCTTATACACACACAATACGGTAATATTACGTTGAAGCACAGTACGTATCACTCCGCGAGGCTCCTCGGTAGCCGTAATGCTCCGACAATCCATCAAGCGGTGCAGCTCTGTAGCTTACCAAAGTCGAACTAAAACATTTTTTGACAGACTGCTGAGCGCTGTGTATCACATAAAATCGGTTCGCGGCCATCAAGCACAACCAGAATTCATACAAAAGGCGCGCAGTCAACTTTTGAGAGAATGAAAGGATTTCAGGCCGTGCATGGCGTTAGCTCGTTAGCGTGGTTAGCTCGTTAACACGTTGATGCCGTCCAGCCCCACGCACAGGGCGATGCGCAGTAACTCATTAACGGAGATTTGCCGTGTCCATCTTGTCGCTGCCTGCAGGTGAAGCGATGGGGGAGGAGGGGGAGTTGTGTTCAGTGAAGGAGAGGCGAGGCCGAGTAACGTTGCATAGAGACAAAAGTGGACGAAAGAGAGGCAAACTTGCGGCTCCGCAACTATAATTATAACGTAACATAGACTATATCGATATAAAGGATATTGTCACATCTTATATCTGTATAAAAATATATCGATATTTTTAAAAAACTCGATATATCGCCCAGCTCTAATGAGAACCATTTGGAATGAATCTACACATGTACGTTTACTGTAATCGTTTTGGAAAACACTATCTAACATGATTAAGGTGGTGGTTAGTGTTAGGGATCAGGTTATGGTCAGAGCTGGAACGTGTATTACCGCCGGCAACGCCAATCTATTGCTTTCCATCCACAACCCGGTGCGTATCATAGGAACGCAGAAGGTTAACTTTCGCGTGCCTGAGGAACGCCTCAGGATGTGACAAATCGTCGGTATGTTACGCTGTCGAATGAGAACAAGGTTGACACACAGGACAGGAGAGGAAGAGGAGAGGTTAGATTTAAAGGTAAGGACTGCTCAGTGGGATTTGATCAATATACATGTCTGTACATGTGACATTATGTTTTTTCATATACTGAAAGATGCTGCAAAACAATCTGAGGCAGACCAACTGTGTTATTTAAAGACTGCATGAAGATCCTCTGCAGGTTAGTGCAGGATAAACAGGTTAGTTTGCTGAACTGTGATGGATTTAAAGTAAAGAACAGTGTGTGACTGGTGCACAGTGACTGTGGTGCTCATGTCAGAGTTAGATTACATCAAGTGTAGCAGAGATTCATTTAAACTGAAGCTCATGATGCTGACATTCATTCACTGAGTTCCACCTTCATACCAACAGTATAGTGTCTAATATAAAGACAGTGTACTGTCAGTGTAGAGGATGGAAATCAGCCAGGACAGCTCATGAAACATCTGCTGACATCTGGTTGAATTCAGTTGTGTACATCCACAGAGAGCAGCAGGTCAGCTGATCACAGCCTGTACTTTAAGAAAATCTACTGGAGCTCTCAATAGAAATGATTGTGAGCTGTGATTCTTTTCCCCACGCTGAGCCACTACAGCTGATTTTAGGGTTCCCACCTGCTCAATCCCACTTTAACCTCTTCCCTGCTCATGTTCCTGTTTAGAGGCAAAGTCACCCTCTACAATGTAGGCACTGTTTTAATACATTATTATAACATTAAATTACATTAATATAGCACAAGGATCAATAAAGTTTTGTGTAAAATATATATCAGTACTTAAGCTTTTAATGGGTATTAGTTATCACTAGTATCTGTCACCTTCTGTGTTGAGCTCATTGTTTTTCTCTGTAGTGACTCAGCTGAGTCCAGATGGCTGAAAATGTTCCTCTGTTGCTCCGTCAGACTCTTCTCCTCCTGCTGATCAGCTGGGACACAAAACAGATCTTTGTTAGGCTCCACACTGCACTGAAGAGTCAAAGTGTCTCATATGGTCATCTGACAGCACAAAGAACAAGTTTTAGCTTCCCCAAGTGGGCAACTTGTTTGAAACAAACACAAAAGGTTCAAGCACCAATACCAAATTTAGCAGTATGGCACAGCAGTACCAGGAGAGACTGAGGCCTGTTATTAGAATCAAATGCACAGTGGGCACAACTTTACACTGATAAGATAAAGGCAGCTGTGTTTTAATATAAATAAATGTATTTCATTATAGCACTTGTCCGCCAACATACGCGGTTTTCCTCTTTCTGGGGCAAAGTGGGTGATAAACAAAGAAATGCTCGGTATGTCCGATGGCCAGTCCAGCTGAATAGTGTGTACAGTGTGTTGAGCGCGTGATCAGTAGTGACAAAAACAATTCACAAAACGTGACCATACTATACTCGTGGCTCACTTCTAATCTATTGTTTTGCACACTTATACACATACCCACACTCCAAACTTGTAATATGAACTAAATAATTCCATGTTTCTATGGTGAACGTAATTAAATCATGTAGCATCTGCATGAAATTCAGCGACGTAATTTGTTCTTGTTGAGATGACATCATACAATCTAGTAAGAGTGGCTGGATGCAGGCAACTAACCAGTCTTACTAGATTGTATGTCATCTCAACAAGAACAAATTACGTCGCTGAATTTCATGCAGATGCTACATGATTTAATTACGTTCACCATAGAAACATGGAATTATTTAGTTCATATTACAAGTTTGGATCTTGTGCATGTAACAACCACCCAATTTCACTTTTTTGAGTCAGCTCACGAAATTCACAAGATCACATTAGATGTCAAACCACAGGAAAATCAGTGGGGTTACAAGAGGCAGACAACCACACCACGTGTATGCTGTTACTATTTCGTATGGTTTAACTTGTCAAGGACAACAACATGAAGCATCATCAAGCATAGCTTTCCTACTTTTGTTAAGTCTGTATTGACAGATTAATGCCATGGTGGTTCGTGCTGTTGCCTCAGGCAAGAAGATCCTGGGTTCGAATCCACAATGAGGCGAAGTTTGCAGTGGGTTCTCTCTGCGTACTCTGGTTTCCTCCACAGTTAAAAGTCATGCAGTTGTAAGAGTAACTGGTTATTCTAAATTACCCAAAGGTGTTGAAGTGCAAATGGTTGTTTGTCTCTGTATGATAGACTAGCGACCTGTCCAGTCTGTACCCTGCCCCTGTTACCCTATCACTTCCACAGCCCAGATAAAGATGAGAAGATGGGTGGATTGGACGTTGCTGTAAATCCGTTGAATTTTTTTTTTGTTGAACATTATGTAATATGAATACAACAAGTACTACAGACATGAGTTACATTTCATTCATTCAACAAGATTATCATTGGTGTAACAAACAAATGTTTTACTAGTTCATGTAACAAGACTGACTTTTGATGTGCCAAAGTGTTTAAACAATATCAGATGAATTTAAATAAATCTAATTAGACTAACGTGGTACAAACATGTTGATTGAACAAAAGTCAAATTATTGAATGTTACTGTTAATATTATGTTAAACCTACACACATATATCGTGTTGACACAACACACCCAAGATGGATTAATATAACATGATTTGTTTAGATGGAATATAAGTGGCAAGATAAAATTACGTTCATCCAATGACTTATTTTTTTGAGTGCAGCTGTTTTGCTACACTCTAGAGCCTCGCCTTTAACGGTCTTCTCCCACCACCTCTCACAGAGAGGAACAGAAAACTTCATAAAGCTCAAGATTGACTGAACTCAGATCAAACTTACCTTGGCACTTACTTTTAGGATGGAGAGGGAAAAAACTGAGAAACAAACAGCAATGAAACGGGAACTCTGTGGCTTCTTCTTCGTCGTCGTCGTGTTCCTCGTCTTCTTCTTCTTTTTGGATTTTTTGGCGGTACATTATCACCACCTGCTGCACCGGATGGTCATCAATTGTCCACAGACCCTTGTAAGTTTCTGTTCAGATTAAAAATGGAATTCAAGGATTTCGTGACTTGGGTTTTGGCTTTCACTGTTTACTCTTTAATTTTCTGCCAAGTGTAGCAAACCCCACAGCTCAAATCAATGAAGAATTTTGTATTTTTAAGATGTTCTTTGCAGCATTGCTGCAAACAGCATACATAGCTTCAACCAGCAGCTATGTAGGCCTAAAATGTGGTCCAAACATGTGAAACAGGTTTACCATTAAAAGAAACTGTAAATAAAAAACTGCGAAACTGAAAAAAATCTTACTCTGACTTTGGATTGCAACCACATTCCCATTTGTCTCTTTAGTCTTTTATTTATGGCTCCAATTATGTGTAACAATGTAACACGTAACAGTCCTGAACTCTGTAATTAATAAATGTGGCATTTTATCTTGAACGACTAAAATGGCTCATTCAACTTGCAGCTTAAGATTTTTCACAAGCCTCCTTCTGATCAGAAAGTTTGCGTGGTCAGTTTGTTGTTTTTGTGTGTGGATCATACTGTAGGCATTTGTCACTCTTTTGAGACAGATTTCTCTCCACATAAGTTCCCTGAATGCCTCACATTCAACATTGCTAAAACTGCATTGTTTCCGTGGCTTGTTGGTCTGGGTAATGATTGTCGCTTTGGGTGTGCAAGCTCCCGGGTTCAGCTCCCGGACAAGCCCATGTGGTGTTATATGAAATCTATAAAGACATTTGGTAGAGATATGATAACAACTTTCCAGAAATCTGAGCCAATTAATTCTCTCTATGAATATAATTGACAATATAATTAACAAATAATAATTCTGCTGGTGGGCTGGTTTCAGTCATTATGCAAATGTACTGTTTATAAGATTTGGGGAAACCTGCAGTCAGCTGAGACTGAAGAAGTCACTTGGATGAGTGACGAAATGTTTCTCCCACAAAACGCTACGTCCAGATGAACAGATTCAACTTTTGGAGAATAATTCTGCTGATGTGTTAATCCACAGCAGCTGGATTGTGTGAGCCATCTCACTTCCTCTTTATTCCACCATACAGGAAGTGTCTGCAACTCAGCTCAAAGGGTTTTTTTGTTTTGTTTTTTTAATGCACCTATTTATTTTATTTTACTATGAAAATTAAATCTCATCAGATTAAATAACCTCAAGCAAAACAATAGATAAAGCTGCATAAACTGGTAACATATACACAAACAAACAAATATAAACATTAAGTACATTAAATACAGGCCATAAAAATTAGAAACTAAAACGACCAAAACTTATTAAACTTAAGAATCTATAAAGAATGAAACTTGAACATGATGAAAGGTGATGAAAAGTGTCTAATGACAGAAACAAACATAATATTCAGGTCAAACATTTGCAGACTGAAGTAGCTGCATCCAAATCAGTCAAGTTGAAAATCTCCTTAAATCTATTAAGTGAGATCAGCTCATTCAGTTTTTGTTGATTTCAGCTGATTCCAAGAGGAAGGAGCTGCAAATCTGAACACTCTTTTTTCCCAACATAACTCCTTCAACACTGAGTTGGTGGTGGGGTATGTTCCTACACCTTTCATGACAACTATCCTCCGCCACGTATTCCTGGATATATACAATGACACCATCAACCTCCCATTTCACAATCATTGGCTTCTTTGATGTAACTTAGTGCCTCTGTGCACCTGTGAAACTCCATGACATTGGGTAAGAGGGCTTTATCATGTTATATGTGAGAGAATTTGGAGTAACAGTAGTCGAACATGCCAAATCAATCCACAACTTACTGCCATTCCCCGGCTGTAACCTGCATATGCATCACATTAAATCTAAATCCTGCACCATAGCCACATGATGGGCATGAAGATGAGGTTCAAAGGGCTGTGTCATGTTGCCAGATAGCTTCATCCCCACAAACATAAACATTCTTCAAAAAACAAAGGTTGTAAATATTTGCTGTATTTACAAGGATGTGCAAACAAACAAGACAATAATAAAAAAAAAGTCAACATTTTACAAATGATACACTGAATATAAAAACCAAATATGAGCACAACTCCACATGTACAACTGTCACTGCATATAAACATGACAGATGACATATTATAAGAAGTAGAAACATATAATATACAATATGATCTGAAGCTGGTACTGGTGTATTTAAATTCCTTTTCTTTAGGCTCACATACGCATTACTGCTTACCCTAATCATCCTTGCGTCCATCCCAGCAGGAGAAGGAGGACGCTCCAGGTGGGGATACCACAGCTGAAGGGTGAGAATCCCGGAGAACCAGAGGTCAGGGGCAGCTGACTCCACTAGTGGCTGAAAACCCTTTTGTACAGGCCTGCCTACGGCGCCCAAGAACACCTGCCTCCATGACCATGTCCCACAGGGCCCAGGCCCAGCCATGCACACACACAGGCTATTCACTCTCACACACGCCTGGCCACTAGTGACGCACAGAAACACACAAACCAACACACACTGGGACGTAGCTAGAGCGCCCGACAAAGGTGTAGGAAGATGGGGCAGCTATGATTTCTGGACTTGCAGTAAATAATCCTAGAGCAGTGAGTCAGTGTAACCGTTATTAAATCAGGCAAAACAACACATTGTTATTCACAGTGGCAGCCTGCAGAAGGCAAAACCTCTTAAAGAAATGAGGGTAAGGGTAAGCTGAAGCTATGTGATGATTAAGCTAATGAATATAACACAGTGACACATTTTGTCTTAGTATTTATTGTTTACTAAAATCCAGAGTTTCAGGTGAGCTCATTGTGAAACCTGGCCCCACCCTATGTGAATTCCTGAGGTCAGATGGCCCAGGATGTGAGTGGGCGTTAAGGCGTCTGGGAAGGGAACTCAAAACTGGATTATGGATGGCAAAAGGTTGGTGTCGTAAACCACCGCCTCTGTTCAAAGATGGTCGCTCACAGTGGACATAGATGGCTTCTTTCACTCCTCTTTCAAACCATCTGTCCTCTCTGTCTAAAATGTGAACATTGGCATCCTCGAAAGAGTGACCTTTGACCTTTAGATGCAGATGGACTGCTGAGTCTTGTCCTGTGGTGGAGGCTCTTCTATGTTGTGCCATGCGCTTGTGAAGTGGCTGTTTGGTCTCTCCAATGTAGAGGTCTGGGCATTCCTCGCTACACTGTACAGCATACACCACATTGTGTTAAGTCTGTGTTTTGGAGTAATCTGGGACTTAAATCTGGGACTCTCCGCCATTTGACCTTAGAACTGAAGAAGCTTCTCAGATGAGAGGTGAAACGTCTTCAAGGAACTTAAAGAAGTCCAGACGCTTTTCTTTCCAAGCTCCTTAGACTACGATGACCTGGATGACTGAGAACCTTCACAGACAAAAAACAATGCCCACCTGGCCTGTCGGGCGTTCAGGCGCTTAGCCGCTTGGAGGTAGGCAAGGTTCTTGTGGTCCGTCCACACAGCAACAGGATGTTCGCTCCCCTCCAACCAGTGCCGCCACTCCTACAGCGCCAACTTGATGGCAAGAAGCTCCTGGTCGCCCACGTCATAATTCCTTTCGGCCTGAGTGAGACGACGGGAGAAAAAGGCACAGGGGTGTAATTTACCGTCCTGGCGCTGAGAGAGAACCGCCCCAACTCCCGAATCAGAAGCGTCCACTTCCACTACGAACGGCAGGGTGAGGTCAGCCTGGGCCAGGATGGGGGCCGAGGCGAACAGGCTTTTGAGACAGTCGAATGCTTGCTGAGCTGCTGGAGACCACAGGAACGGCTCTTTGGGCGATGTAAGTTGTGTGAGAGGCAATGCTACCTTACTGAAGTCCCGGATGAAACGTCTGTAGAAGTTGCTGAATCCCAGAAAACTTTGCAACTTCTTCCGGGTGCCGGGCACAGGCCACTCCAACACAGCTTTGACCTTAGCTGGGTCCACTCGCAACCGGCCCTGTTCAATGATGAAACCCAGAAAAGAGACAGTTGAGGCATGAAACTCACATTTCTCTGCTTTGCAAAACAGCCGATTCTCCAGTAGGTAGCGTAACACCAGTCTCACATGCTTAACATGCTCAGCTCTGGACCTGGAGAAAATCAGAATGTTGTCAAGATAAACAAACACAAAGTGGTTCAAAAAATCCCGTAGAACATCATTTGCCAGGGCTTGGATGACAGCAGGGGCGTTTGTGAGTCCGGACGGCATTACCAGGTACTCGAAGTGACCCAGATGGGTGTTGAAGGCTGTCTCCACTCGTCCCCCTTGCGAATGCGGACCAGGTGATAAGCATTGCGGAGATTAAGTTTGGTGAAATGGGTGGCCCCTTGAAGGAGTTCAAAAGCTGAGGCAAGCAGAGGTAGAGGATATTTGTTTTTGATTGTGATTTTATTTAGTCCCCGATAGTCAATGCAGGGACGTAGGCTCTTATCCTTCTTTTCAACAAAAAAGAAGCCTGCGCCCAAGGGAGAGGTGGAGGGGCGGATGATGCCAGCTGCCAGGGAGTCCGTAATGTAGCGCTCCAAAGACTTGCGCTCGGGTTTCGAGATGCTATAGAGTCGGCTCGTGGGCAAGGGGGCGCCCGGGAGCAAATCAATCCCGCAGTCGTACGGACAATGAGGAGACAGCGATTGGGCCCTGACTTTGCTAAAGACTTGACCTAGATCGTGATATTCGGCGGGCACGGTTGACAAGTCGGGGCGAGCGGGCGGCCCCACAGGATCGTCTGACGTGCAACCCGGCACCGCAGAGTATAAACACTGCTCATGGCAACGGGTGCTCCACCCCACGATACATCCCTTGGCCCAATCAATCTGTGGATTGTGTCGCTGGAGCCAGGGAAATCCCAAAACTAAGGGTTTGTCAGGTGCCTTGAAGAGAAACAGGAACATCTGCTCAGTGTGATTGCCGGAGAGAGTGAGTGTGATTTCTTGAGTGCGGTGAGTGACTGCAGCTAAAGGTCTGCCATTTAGCGCTGACACTTGGAGCGCTTCAGGGAGAGGAACAACTGGCAAACCCATGTTGTGGGCCAAAGCCTCATCCAAAAAACTTTGTTCAGCTCCCGAGTCTATTAGTGCGTCACAAGAATGGGTGAAAGAAACTGTAATTTAGCGGGGCAGCTGAGGTGGAGGAATGTGTTAACCGGCGCACCCGTCAGTTTCCCCACTCAAAAAATCACTATATGAGATGGAGGGCTGGGCGCTTAGGACTGCTTGAGCCCACAGCAGAGCTCGTCCAGTCATGAGCTCAACCATGAGGGTGATTTTGGTAATATCTGAGGCATAAGCTCGAGTCTGCTGCCTAAAAATCAGAGAGCATTGAGTCAAAAATCCCCGGCTTTTGTCCAAATCTCCACTGAATTTTTCAGGTACAGGTAACGTGTGTTCTTGCTGTGGCGGAGCTGGAGATGGAGGAAGAGGACAGGCCGCCGCTACATTTAGAAGCTCTACTGGTGGTTGTGGTTGTGCAGGGGGCTCTGGTGGTTGAACAGGTGCTCTAGGTGTAGCAAGCAACATACCTTTCAGTTCAGATACCACCTGTAGTAGCGCGGACTGCTCCTCGGCAACATGCTGCAGCATCTTTTCATGTCGTTCCAACCGTTCAGCTTGAAGCGCGAGCTCGCGCTGGACGGGAGTTGAGCCCGCTGAGTCCATTGCTGGCTGGATTGTTCTGTCACGGGTGATGGGAAAATATGGACCCAGTCGCGGAGCTCTGGATGCAAAGCAAACAGTGCGTTTATTTACAGTGCTCAAAAACAGTCTCCAAACACAAAGCAAAGTGCAAAAATCCAACGGTGATCTTCTCCAAACTCCCAGTGGTGCGCAGGTGAGTTTCCAAAGTGATTATCCGAGTGTGTTTTCTCCTCCGAGAGCTTAATCCCGCAGGCTCCTTCTCTCCAACCTCCTGCTCCGTATCTTTTCCTACAAACGAGCGACAACAACAGGTGAGAAGGCTAGCCGGCTAAAGCTATGTTGCAAGTAACAAACACTCTTTACTACTGAGCTTCAAGTACAATCCAGCGTCGACTGCCGTCTGGACACACAGTTAAATACCTCAGCCCACGACGAAGGATGATTAGTGACAGCTGGGTGGCAAATTAGGTGCAGGTGTGTCAGCCGCTGGGTGGAGACAGCAAGGGTAGGGAGGAGAAGAGAGAGAAACACACACACACACACACACACACAGGCAGGTCACCCCAGGAAGGACCGTCCGACCATGACACATATGTCATGTGTTGAGTTTTGCTTCCCTTGCTCTCGTCATGCCAGATTACGCCCAGCTCTCCTGCCCTTCTGTGTCTCATGCCCTCGTTATCCCAGTGTGTATTTAAGCCCTGTGTTTTCCCTGCTCTGTGTCGAGTTGTTGATGGTCACTTCCTCCCTGTGCTGTGTTTGAAAATCGTTCATGCTCTTAGATCTTGGTTCTGTTTGTGTGGGTTCTCTTGTTTTAGGTTCCAGTGTTCATCATTTTTTGATCGTGTTTGAGTAATTTTTATTTCTCTTATGAGTCATCCCAGTGAATAAACTGCACTTTAAGTTAACCTCTTGGTTTCGAGTCTTGCACCTGGGCACTCCATCCTACCTGCGTCACAGCACACTACGACTGCTCCCTGACAGAACGACCCGACCAGTCATGGGCCCAGCAGACTCTGTGTGGTATCGGCGACCCGCAGTTTCTGCCTTCCTCAAGGAGAGGGTGAGGCAGGAGGCTAGGTGTGCCCTGGGCGCACGAGTCACCCTGCGATGGGTCTTGTTTGGCTGTGGGTGGGCCCCGCAGCTTCCAAACTGCGATGGCTACCACCGTTCCATCAGCTGTTCCACCAGTGATGCGAGGGGGCATGTGCTCTCTCTCAACGTCAGCAGCTCCTCAGTTTTCTGGCATCACTCCGAAAGAAGGATTATGTGGTGTAAGACACTGGGCTTACTCCGCTGCAATCCTTTGCTTTGTTTTTGGGACTTCCACGTTTGGAGCTACACAAGCTTCCTGCCTCTTCGTCTCAGCCCGGCCCACCGGAGGACTTTCCGTCTGGTCGCAGGAGGATTCACGGTCTGGCTTACCTCCATCTTCCTGGAGTGAGTGACGCTCATGCAGCCACTTCCTCTGGGCAATCAGCAGTGGTGCGCAACAAACACTGTTTTTCTCATGCTCTTTTTCTCATCGTTGTATTTTTACTGAGTTTTACTGAGTTGTATATAGCATTTGTATTCTATTTTTTATCTTATTGTATATTTATTCTATTTTTATTCTACTGTATATAGTATTTTATTTTATTTTATTCTATTCTGTACAGTTGTGTACTGTATTTATTCTTATTTTATTCTAATTTTTGCTTCATAACTTTTGCACTGTCCACTTCCTGCTGTGACAAAACAAATTTCCCACGTGTGGGACTAATAAAGGTTATCTTATCTTATCTCCTCCTGAAACAAACAATAAATCCACCCCTAAGACTTCGAAGACTAACTGCCAAGCAGGTGAATCTAAATCTGCTAACTTAGAGGTAGTTGATTCTTTGTTTGAACTCCTGCTCTGAGGATTTAAGAACCTGTTTTCATTCTGTACAATCTGAACCCAGTGTTAAAATGACCAAGACTGCTCTCCTTAAACCTGAGGGAAGAAATATTTGAACTGCTGTGAAATTTCCGAAGGCTGCAAGTTCTGTTTCCATGTCAGCTGAAAGGGAGGTGGTTAATGTTTTTAAGCCAGGCTTTCAGCCATGTATTTTTCAGCAAGGGCCCAAGCAGTTGGTAGGGATGGAGATTACAGGCTGTAACTTGGGCTCTCTGAAGGAAGAGGCTGTCTGTTTCCCAAGGACATTTAAGGACTCTAGTTGCCCCTTGCTAGAACCTATTAAGACTGTGGCTCCTCCTAGGTACTGTTCTGTGTCCAAGTTGAGTCTTTCTGAGGCTGTCCAATCTGCAAAGACTATATGCCCAGACACAATTTGCAATATAGTGCATTTTAAGACTGTTCCCGAATCCTGAGCTTCTCTCTCCTCCTGTTCCTGCTCCCAGGGCAGCTCGGGCACAGCGTTCTCTCCACCCGTTTCAGTTCCTTGGGTGGGAGGGGCTGGTGTTCAGCTGGTGCCCTCACCTGTTCCTGTACAGATACAGCAGTTTTTCTCATGATACAGCAGTTTTTCTCATGCTCAGAAGGCTCGGGAGGATTTATTCAGTCACCATCACTACAACCTTTATTGCCGTCCATAACTCAGTCACTAGTTAGCTTTGGCTGCAGTTAACTTGGGAGGAAGGTACATACAGGAAATAATGCATACATATATCTCTATCAATTAAATCTGGCATGAGGTCTAACATTGTTTAAAGTAGCTTAATTCTGGATCTAAATTAAAAACGTGTTAGACATACTGTTACTGGTTAGTGTAAATGGGACATAGAAACCTTTAAATTTAATCACCTTTCATATTGAGTATCAAAGAATATTAAAGCTGTAAAAGCTGTTTACAGTCAGAATTTATAAAAACTGTAACTGTAAACAAATTCAAACATGTGAGCTTTTCTCTTTGTGTCGAATATCAACACTGTGACTCCTCAGAGTGTAAACATTACTGAGTTGTAGAAATCGTCACTCCAAATGTCTTATGATGACAGTCACTTTATCTGCATCATGCAGCTTGAACGTGTCAGGTAATGGTGTTGAATAGCCATAGTTATCCTTCTCCTGTGTCAGTGTGACTTTACTGTAGAGCATATGGCTGATTTGTGAGGAATGCTTATGGAATAGGGTAAATGGAGTGATTCTTATATAGTGCTTTTCTACTCTCCCAGAGTACTCAAAGCACTCTATACAACATTCACCCAGTCACTCAAGCACCTTCTAAATGGAGTAAACTACGTTCATACACATTCACACTTCGATGGATGCATCTGAGGGCAACTTAGGGTTAGTATGTCACCCAAGGATACTTGACATACAGACCGGAGAAGCCAGGGATTGAACCACAAACCTTCAGATTAGTAGGTGACCTGCTCTACCTCCTTATCTACAGCCACCCCTTATTACTAAATGCATAAATGCAGTACAGAGACTTTTTTTCAACGATTTAAAAAAAAATCAGCATTCCAGACGCTTTATGAAGAATGAAAAAACAAACAAACCCAAAAAACATTGGGCAAAAAACAAAACAAAACAATTAAACCAAGATACCTGCAGCACTTAATATGATAAATACATATAGTTTTGCATTAGCATCACAGTATAGGAATCGCTAAACAGATTCAGGAAAAGAAAAAAAAGAAAAGAAAGAAATCCCAACAGAGAAAAATCAAAGGATGAAATGAGAAAGAATGCCCTGGAGAGATAAGCCAAGCATCATTATACAAGAATACATCACGTTATGTCAACGTGGAGAAAGAACAAAAGTGTTACATGGTGACCTGTGAACAATCTACATCTTTATAAACCACCTTTGTTTACAGGTATACCTCAAAGCACAGGTCAGAGATCATCTATGTACTGTATGCAGCAGTTCCTCTTAGTTTGGATGTTACTAGTAGTGATGTGTTAGTCCTCTCAGTGTCTCTGTGAGTGTTTTGGTGCTGCAGTGTTGTTGTTGTTTGGATATCTGGATGGTCAGAGCCTCCGTTTGCACTCACCCCTAGCCCTGTTTCTACACTTCTGTTATACCCCTGTGTGTGTGCATATGTGTGTGGCACTAATATATTCAGCCCATCACTACATTTGACAGCAAGCTACCTGCAAAAACACGCAGCCATTACTGAGCAGCTTCTGATTGGCCGAGAGCTGTGCCTGATCATGAATATGCACACGTACAGTCAAAGCACACAGTTGAGAGGCTGTCCACATAATCGGGTACAGGAGTATGGTCACTTTGAAACAGCTGATAGAAAACTGTTCATAGATAATAAGCACTTTACAGCATATTTGAAGACATAGAGAGTTTCAGAAGCAGTTTAAGGAGAGGTAGTAATTTTTAAATCTATGGAAAGTGAAACGTCTCTGTGTTTTATTTTGGTTTTTTGAGGCTCAAGCAGATGTATTAGAGAGTCCGGATCACCAAATACTTTTTTTGCCACTTTTTAAGTAAGCGTTAAAGCAATTTTATTTTTCATTAAATCATCATCACTGAGGAAGAATGGAGAAAGCAATATTTAAGAGATTTCAGTCTCCTGTTGGCGATGTGTTGAACTGTTTTGAAAAGGAGGTAGTGTTATTTTGGTTTCTAATCTCGCTTCAAGATTTCTGTCTGCCACTTTGTACTTTGCAAGCAGTGTTGGGTAAGTTACTTTAAAAAAGTAATTAATTACTAATTACTTAGTCAATATTGTATTTAATTATTTATTTATACTGTGTCAGAAAAGTAACTTAATTACTAAATAAGTAATTTAACTAAATACTTCTTAAAATCCCTATAAACCTTGAGTGGGCAAACAATGGAAATATAACTCTTTAAATAATAAATAATTTTTTTTAAAGATTCGTCCATGCTCTGTGTCAGGCGCTTCAGTAGATTACTGGCGCTATTAATAGCGGCCGATAGTTTTTACATATTACTGTAATGTTCTTGTCTGCTTGTTTCAGAAAAGTGAAGAGACGGGAATATGTCCATTTCAAAAAACAGCAGCCGAGTCTGACATCTTCCGCTTTAGAATACGACTATGCAGCAAACTGGCGCGAAATGACGTGCAGCTGCACTACAGCGATGTTAAAGCAGCAGAGTTTACTTCTACGTTTAGAAGATAAATTATTGAAATTAAATAATGATATTCAGCGAGTTTAATTATTTTACAATGTAACACAAGTACATTGTAAGTAACTGTAATTAAAATACCCAAAAATGAATAGTAATTAGTTACTCTACTTTTTCAGGGGCAAAGTAATTTAATTACAGTAACGCGTTACTTAGTAACGCATTACACCCAACACTGTTTGCAAGAAATCAGTTTCTAATGTGACAGGAAACAGTACTGTGTGAACGCAAAGTCGTCAGAAAAGTGGGTTGTTTGTTTCGTTAAATAGCAAAACCCATCTGAAGTACTTTTCCCTCTTTACTGTATAAGCAATAGAAATTTGAAATAACTCCTCTCTGCCCAAAGACATCACTGTTTTAAAGTAGATTACAGTGCACGATTTCTTCTTGTGAATGCTGAACCTTTATGTGGAAAGAGCTTTATTTTATAGATTTTAAACTTCAACAGTATCAATATACAGGATGGGCCATTTATATGAACGCACCGTAATAAAATGTGAATGGTTGGTGATATTAAAGTCCTGTTTTTGGCACAAGATGGGTGGTGACCATGGTGGCCATTTAGAAGTTGGCCATCTTGGATACAACTTTTGTTTTATCAATAGGAAGAGGGCCATGTGACACATCAAACTTATTGGTAATGTCACTAGAAAAACAATGGTGTGCTTGGTTTCAACATAACTTTATTCTTTCATGAGTTTTTTACAAGTTTCTCTCTGTTCACAGCCATTGACATGTCGAAGAGGTTAACACGTGAGGAGCGGATCAAAATTGTGTTGATATCTGGTGAACGCAGTAAATGGTAAATGGCCTGTATTGGTAAAGCGCTTTACTAGTCCCTAAGTACCCCAAAGCGCTTTACACATCCAGCCATCCACCCATTCACACACTGGCAAGCTACATTGTAGCCACAGCCACCCTGGGGCGCACTGAGAGAGGCGAGACTGCCGGACAGTGGCGCCACCGTGCTATCTGACCACCACCAGTAGGCAACGGGTGAAGTGTCTTGCCCAACAACGAGCGAGACTGTCCAAGATGGGGCTCGAACCGGCAACCTTCCGATTACAAGGTGAACTCCCAACTCTTGAGCCACGATGGCCCAGTAACCGGGTGGTTCTGACCAAGCTTCCCTTGTCAGCGAGTAAAAGACCAGTTGAAGATGTTCTGTCTTGTTTTCGTTCTTCATGAGGAATAAGTCTCTAAACTAGCGGGGCCTGTGGAAGCCCAAACTCAACAGTTTCACTTCAGCTCTGTGTTTGTTATAACTTTACTCTTTTGTGCGGCTGACAGACCAGCAAGAGAGGCCCACAGACCAGCTGGACCACATACGCTGTACGCTGCCTTCATCAACACCAGAGCTCTGGGCAGGTAGACGGACCGTCCCCAGACTGCAAACGTGCTCTCCACATGGAGCCATAAATTATGGCCGTACAACTCATGCTACAAAGGATATTATGCAAAAACATGTTTCAGGCATTGCAGTTGATGAAATTGAGTCAATACAATTAGAGAAGTCAGAAAGACCGATTCATCTTTCTTATTAATGTAACTGCTGCATTTACTCACTGCGCTAATCTCACCCTTCTTCTTCTGCTCAGGCTGTACAACACGAACCTTTGAGATGTGGAAGAACAGGAAATTCTCATCATAGAAGATCCAGGGTTTGAATCCAGTCTAGGGCCTTTCTGTCTGGAGTCTTCCCATGTCTGCTTATGTTCTCTCTGGTACTCTGGTGGCTTCTCACGGTCCAGAAACATGCATAGGGTTAGGTTAACTGATGATTTGAAATTGACCAAAGGGGTGAATGGGAGCTAATTAGTAAGAGTATTGTTACTCTCCCCAGGAGTAGTCCAGCAGTAGAAATCAGTCCTATAACAAGGTGTGTAACATCTAGCAGGGTGACAGAAAAACCCAGGGTAACTTCTAAGGACCTCAAAGTCTCTCTCACATTGCATATTTTAAACATGTTTCCATTTGTCACTTCAGTCTTTACTCTGAAATACAGGAAGAGAAATCATGGCTGAAACAATTTCTCATGAAACCAGGGGTGTGGTCCAACAGTCAGTTTTGGTGAGGAAGGTTCCTAACTGAGAGAAGTGACCCAGAAGTATCTGTGTAGGAGCCACAATGAATCAAGATCATGAGCTTTATTAACTGATCAAAGTCTATTCTTTCATCTTCTGTATTATTCAGTTTGCATTGGTAATGCCCATTATTGTAATGCTTTTTTATGATGATGTTTTCTTTTGCGTGGAAACCAGGTCCAAATGGCTCTTTGGGTTTTAAAGGTTGCAGACCCCTGTGCTAAACTAATTAAAACATTGTAAGTGCAGGTCTTCAGTTTACGTTTCTTTGTGAAAACAGCACAGCAAAGGAGACTCTGTGACGTTTTGGTATAAGGGATAAATCTTCTGACCAAACCTGCTGGGACTGTGTGAGGTCCTGAGGCTAAGAGTAAGGATTTATCCACAGGAGAGCTGCGTTCTTACAAACCATCCCACTGTGTAAACCTGACATCTGTGGAACAGCTGAGCTGTATGATGTGTACAAGGACACAAAACATTATTTAGCATCAGATCCCGAGCCCTCCACGTGTTAATCAAGAAACTGCTGCTGTGCTACATCCATAAATAATGAATAAATTAGGAGCTAAAGCTAAAAGGACAGTTTATTTGTACCATCTTCATGTGAACACATTCAAGAACATCACATATGAAAGAAACATTGAAAACTTCCACACTACATAAAGCAAGAAAAATAGTTTTTCTTTCAGGTGGTTTCAGAAAAACAAAAACATCAAACAGCTCCAAGACTCTCTTTGAAAGAACTAAAAACCTTTATTTTCATGGTCCAATCATGAGTGAACTCCCCGATGAAGCCTTGTGTGCTAAAACATGTCAGAGTTTTAAAGGTTAAACATGAGTTTCCAAAACGTTTTGCTGGAGAACAATGAACTATTTGACTGAGTTTCAATTATTTACAGACGAGCAAAACCAGGACAGAGAAAAAAGGAGAAAACTGACTCAGTAAAACGACAGAAAATAAGATCCCATGTAAATCTGTATTATGTAGAAGTTCAGCCCAGCAACCAGTTCAGTTCAACACAAGTTTAAATGATTCTATCTGAACTCTGTGGAGCCTGATCTCAAGCTTTTAGAGTCTGACACTGAAACCAGAGGATCTTTCTGTCTCTTCAGATTCACTGCGATGGGAGTGATTTCAGCCCTGAGTGATCACGCTGATGTTTGCACAGAGCAGACAATGAGGTGAATGTTTGGGCACATTGGTAACAGTGAAACAGTTTATTAGTAACGTGGGATCGTTTGTGTTTGGAGTATGAACTGAGATTCCTGAAGCTCTTGTCACACTGGTCACAGCTGTAGTTTCCTTCCATGTGTGTACGTTCATGCTTGTTACGATGACTTGATTGTAAGAAGCTTTTGTCACAGTGTCTGCACTTGTATGGTTTCTCTCCTGTGTGGACTCGTTTGTGTGTTTTAAGCTGACCTGCCGTGGTGAAGGATGACCCACACTGATCACAGACGTGCTTTTTAACCCCACTGTGAATCAGTTCATGTCGTTTTACCTCAGTTGATGTGGTGAAGCTTCTCCCACATTCTTTGCAGTATTTCAGTTTGTCTCCAGTGTGTCTACGTTGATGTCTTTTTAGGGTAACTTGCAAACTGAAACTTTTTCCACAGAGGTCACAATGAAAGTCTTTCCCACCACCACAGTGATGACAGGGTTGAGAACTGGATCCATCTGTGTCGCTCTGCTTCTAAACAAAGACACAAAGACAGTGTAAGTCAGTCCTTCAACATTTTTATCCTGAATGTCGCCTGAAATAAAGAGCATCTCTGCAGACGTCCAATTACATTTTACTGTTTCAGTTAACACACTCAGTTTACTGGGCTGCAATAACTACAATACTACCACCATAATACTACAGTAATACTAAAATCATAACTGACATGAAAATCTGAATAATCACTCAGAGCTGCTTTTCCATGCAGTAGAATTGCTAACATGCTAACACAGTTTAATGAGCAGAGATGTTCCAAACAGTCAGGCTAAAATGACAAGATAACAATATAAATACATACCTCACAGTAACTGCACTTGTAGAGTCTCTTTCTGGTGTGGATCTGTTGGTGTCGTCTCAGGTAATGTGGAGATTTAAAAGTCTTCTCACACAGGTCACATTTATAAGGTCTCTCCTCAGTGTGGGTAAACATGTGTTGTTGTAAGTTTGCGTCTGTAGCAAAGTATTTGCCACACTGTTCACAGCAGTACACATCATGTCTGATGTGAATGTGTAGGTGTGTATTTCGGTTCCGTCTCTGGCTGAAAGTTTTTCCACAAATGTCACAGCTGTATGCCTTAATTCCAGAGTGGGTAACTAGATGACTCTGTAAGCTGCTACTTTGAGTAAAAGCTCTGCCACACTGATCACAGCTGTACGCTTTAACTCCACTGTGGATGAGTTGGTGTCTTTTTAGGGAACCCTTCAAGGAAAAAGACTTTCCACACAAGTCACAGCTGAACGGTCTCTCTCCAGTGTGGATGACCTGATGACATTTTAGTTCAGCCTTCCCAGTAAAATCCTTCCCACACTCGTCACAGCTGTATGCCTTAATTCCAGAGTGGGTAACTAGATGACTCTGTAAGTGGCTACTGTGAGTAAAAGCTCTGCCACATTGATCACAGCTGTACGCTTTAACTCCACTGTGGATGAGTTGGTGTTGTTTTAGGGAACGCTTCCAGGAAAAAGACTTTCCACACAAGTCACAGCTGAACGGTCTCTCTCCAGTGTGGATGACCTGATGCTGTTTTAGTTTTGCCTTCCCAGTAAAACCCTTCCCACACTCGTCACAGGTGTATGTTTTCTCTCTCTTTCTTCTGTGAGGTTTGTCGGCCTCCTGAGAGCGCTGACTTCTCGCTCCATGTTGGTCCTGCAGTGACAGAGATACAAACAGAGGCAGTGAGTGAAATGTAGTTGTGGAACAAACTCAACCTTCAAACTCCCTCCATTAACACTAGTTTTAAACCTGAAGGTGGAGTGTGGCACCAAACACCTTCAAGGTCTCTTATCCCCACCTGCTGGTAGTTCTAACACATTACATCCAACCTGGTGTTAAAAATAATTCATGACTATTTAAAAACACTAAAATCAACACACAATTATTTATAATTTATATTATTTTGTCGTTTCTTATTACATATTTCTATAATTTTTATAGATGTATACATAATTATTCAGTGATAATAAATCATATGTTTATTTATTTGTTTATTCAAAAGGAACCCCATTAGCTTCCACAACAGATGTTGCTGATCGTCCGTCAAATACAATCACATAAAATATTACACAATAAAGTGGATTCAAGATATCCACATAATTTGGCTCACATCCACAGTGAGGTTTCACAATTGTTAAAACATAAGCAATCAATATCAATAACATTGAGACACATTGCACAAATTTCAAAAACAAATCATCTCTTACAATATTTACAACAACTAAAAGCTCTGTAAATCAGCTTTTAAGTGTTCATTGAAGTTTTGAATAGTTGCTAATTCTCTAATTTTATAAGGCAATTTATTCCACTTAAAAGTTGCTCTAAATATAACAGTTTTACAAAAAGTTACTTTTAACTCGAGCATTTACTAAATTGCAGTTTGTTGAAAACTGTGTAATATGATTATGTATTTCATCTGGATACTGCAACTGAGCAGAAATAAATGTGGTGTGTTTAACAGAATTGCTTTCTTTATAACTACAAGTAAGCCATAGAAAATTTTAGCCTGTACAGGAAGCCAAGAAAGTTGATTATGCATTTTATCAATATTAGTATAGTATGAACATCTTAACACTAATCTGGACGCCTTATTCTGGACTAACTGAAGTCTGTTAAGATCTGTCTTATTAGCTGCTGACCAAATGATTGAACAATACTCCAGATGAGACATTACTAGTGCATTAATGACATCTTTCATAATTGAAGAAGTGATACAGAAAGAGCATTTCATAGCCATAGCTATGCCTTGTCCCATTTTCTTAATAACAGAGTCGATGTGCTGAGACCATGAAAGGTGGTGATTTATGGTAACTACTTATGAGCACCTGCAATCGTTCTGGTGCTGTGACATAAAAACAAACGCTGACCCCTGACTCTGGCACACAGTTTTACCTCTTTTGTTCATTTTAATGTGTGATTAGTGCACGATCAGCTGGGCCATATCATACCGTTCATAGTAGTACCGGTATAATGTTGGGCAATGATAGGAAAGTGAAATATGACGCGCATGTGCAGTGCCTTTGTTTTCATACGCACATGGAGGAAACAGCATGGCGGCGACGGAGAATGAGAAGGGCGAAAGCGGATCGTTGAATGAAACATATGAACCAGAATTGGTTTGTAAAAATGCTGCAACTTCAGTGGTGTGGAACTGGTTTAGCTTTCGTCCGTCAGATACACAACAAAGCACTATTTGTGGTAGAGCATGCTAGCAGGCCGTCGTTATTACTGTGTTTTTGTGGCGTTGTAAAGTATTTTGTCTCGTCAATTATATCATCAGTTATATTGTTATCGCAAATTTTCAAATGTATATCGTGATAAATATTTTTGGTCATATTGCCCTGCTCTGTCTGTCACCTTCTGTGTTGAGCTCATTGTTTTCTCTGTAGTGGCTGAGCTGAGTCCAAGTAGCTGAAAATGTTCCTCTGCTGCTCCGTCAGACTCTTCTCCTCCTGCTGATCAGCTGGGACACAAAACAGATCTTTGTTAGGCTCCACACTGCACTGAAGAGTCAAAGTGTCTCATATGTTCATCTCACAAGACAAAGAACACATTTTTGCTTCCCGAGGTGGGCAACTTATTGAAAACAAACAGAAAAGGTTTGAGCACTGATACCTGGCATTGCTGGCATTGAAAGATGCAATGCCAGCAATGAGGATTGTCAAGACTAAAACCAATCATTAAGCAAAGACAACAGGGATCATTTATTTCTGTTTATTTAGCATTCACAACATTTGTAGTTGCCTTCTGTACAGGGGAAGTCCACGCACACTGTGTGGTACCGCCATCCGCAGAAGGTGCATTCAATCTCTGTAAGAAAAACTAGATTGTCTGAGACTGAAATGATATTAACAAAAGGAGTGGTGATTTGTAAAACTTCAAGTGTATGATAAGGTGAAAACAAATACACAATTGCATGTCATGTAGTTGAAGGTTTTTTTATTTTCTTCTTTTGGAAGACTTGAAAACACTGAAAGTTACAAATGTATTGTGCTTGAAACAAATTCAAAGTAGGTGATAAAGCCAGCTGCACATGTGTGTCACAAGTAAATCTGGCTGTATAATAAACAGAAACAAGTGATCCCTGCTGTCTTTGCTTAATGATTGGTTTGAGTCTTGACAATCCACATTGCATCTTTCAATATGTTTGTGGGTACATTTGAATGCACCAGTGTAAGTGCAGCCACTCAGACTCTACTCAATGTGGTCATAGAAACAGGTGCAGATGTGTCACGAGTTAATCTAGTAGTAGGCTATGGCACTTGGCCACAGGTGGCAGTAGTGGACTGACCTCCATTTGAGACTGCTCCAGCTGCTCTGTGACAGTCAGTAGATCTGCTACAAATTGCAGATCATATGCAAGTTTTGGAAATTACATTATAAATATTCCTAACTTAGCCATGGCAGCCATGTTGATCTATTACCTATATTGGCTGAAAATGTTCATTTCCAGAGAAAAGACACAGGCAGACTATGCTTACAGGATGTGATGTTACATGTTATTATGTGATGTTATTGAAATCATCAAGAATAACGGGAGTGGTGATTTCTATAACTTTGTGTATATAATTTGGCATTTCTTACTGATGTAGGCCAAAATAATAAAATGTAATTTATTTTAAAGGTTTATTTGCAAGACACAAAATCAGACAAAATAGAAGGTTCCACATGTATTGTGCTTGAAACGAATTCAAACGTGGCGATAGAGCCAGGTGCAGATGTGTGTCACAAGTTAATCTGGCTGTAGGCTATGGTACTCAGCCACAGGTGGCGCTGGTTGACTCGACTCCATTTGAGCGCACACAAAGTGAATTGCACGCTTTAGTTGTGCAGCAAAAACTCTGAATTCGGAGTGATAACAAGTACGAGGGGAACGATGACGAGGACAAGATTCTCCCGATTGTTTACTCTTGCTGTCCTGTGAACAGCATCGGCATGAGAATATCACCAGGTACACTCGCAACATTTTTAAACATTTAGTTGTTCAAGAGGAACAAGACTGATGGAGTGTGTTTGACGGAGTGTGGGATTAGTGGTGAGAAAAACAACTCACGAAACTTGACCTTTCTATACTCGTGGCTCACTTGCACTTCTAATCTATTCGTTTGCACACTTACACACACACAGCTGTGGTTTCCTGTTTTGCTACACTCTGGAGAGCCTCGCCTTTAACGGTCTTCTCTCACAGAGAGCAACAGAAAACTTCATTCAGAAAACTTCGAAAAACTCGAGATTGACTGAACTCAGTTCAAAGTTACCTTGGCACTTACCTTTAGATGTGAGAGGTAGTGATGGTCCGCTTGAAGCTGACGCTCCGGTGCGTTTGTCAAAAAGATCAACACGCTGCTTCAGAAGCACTGTGTCGAGGCTTGATTCGTTTGGCAAGAGTCACGTGATTAGTGACGTCTGAAGCTTCATTTACAGTGTACTTTTTTATTGAACTTTATTGAAACACAATGAGTATAGAACATACAAACAGATGAAGTTTACAAAAGAACAGAACATGAACATACAAAACCAGGAGTAAAAAATAATTATATGAGTACGCGAAAAACATCACATATATATATTGTTCTGAGAGGCTTTTTGTTGGTTGAGTCTGAAATTGATTGCATGTACAATTCCATATCCTTATAAAAAGGCAGAAATATGGTGTTTTATTAATAAATTTGCATTTATGGATAAAAAATTTAGCTAAAAGTATTTAGAAATGTATTATAAAAAAAACATGGAGAACTTAAAGAAACAGAATAAAACATTTTCCCATCATCAAAAAACTCCCTTAAAATATGGACAATAACAAAACTGCTAAATTCCTTCCAGAATCTCTGTGTAGAGGAACAGTACCAAAAAAAATGTGCCACAGTTTCTGGATGATCCCCACAGAAAGTTCAATTAGTATTTATGTCTCTTTTAAATGTTACCATATAGTGACTGGCTGGGTAACATTTATGAAGAATTTTATATGAGATTTCCTTCACCTTGTTTACAATTAGATATTTATGGGATCATCCAGACTGTCTTCCAGGTGATATCTGGAACATGTCGGTTCCACTAAGATATTATATATATGGGAGAGACACGATATCTTCTTGGAATAAACTACGTATTCTCTTATTGCTGTTACCAAGTTCCTGTGAAAAGCAGATTTTTCCCACTGCTGACTCAGCTGGATCAGGGAGAGTGACTGAGGTAGATATTGAACTGTCAGTGTTTTTATATAACATTAAAGTACCTGAGGGTATGGCACCAAGCACCATTGAGAATTCCCAAACACTGATGGGAAAATTATATAGTGTAAGGAATTCATTGTAAGTAAGCAGTACTCCTCTTTATTAACCAGCTGAGCCACCAATAGGATCCCATTTTGGACCCAAGTTTCCAGGAAAATCTTTTATTTTTAAATAAAATATCTCTGTTGTTCCAGATGAGGTATTTGTGTGGTGAGAAGTTGTGTTTATAAATGAGGGTCCACGCTAAGAGGACGTGCTTATGGTTGCTTATGGTTTTTCCATATAAAATTAAAGAGCATGCGGTCAATGTCTTTACTAATTTTCTTATCCAGATGTAAGGAGAGAGCAGTATATGCCAGGCGGGATATCCCTTCAGCTTTAGTAATTAACACTCTACCTGTCAGAGATAAATCCCTTTGCAGCCACTGGTTGAACTTTTTTTGTGTTTTTTGTATAAGCGGATTGAAGTTTGACGAGCATCTTGACTTTTGGTCTTTGGATATTAACAGTCCTTGGTATGTGACTTCTTATTTAACATAAATGTTGCAGTGCAGCCTTTAATTGCTAGTAATTCATATTTTTTTAGATTTAGACATAAACCAGATGCCTCAGAGAAATCACTAATAACACTAAGTGCTGGACGGATTTGATTTGCATTCTTCGAGAAGAGTGGTGTCATCAGGTAGCTGGCTGATGGTGACCCTTACGCACAGAGATTGTTCCAGATTCTCTGAATCTTTGGATGATGTTATGCACAGTTGATGATTATAATTGCAAAGTCTTTGCAATTTTTCACTGGGTAACACCTTTCTGATATTGCTCCACTATCTTTCTATGCAACTTTTTGGAATCCGGTTTGTAAAATCAGTCTAATGTTATTAGAAATGTGTTTATTTCTCTTAAAGCCTGATTGTGTCTCATTGATAATTGTATCCAAGAACTCTTTAATTCTGTTAGCAAGTACTAAAGCCATAATCTCATAGTCATTATTGAGCAGACAGATGGGTCTCCAATTATCAATAAGAAGTAAGTCTTTGTTTGGCTTTGGAATAAGTGTCATGAGACCCTGAGTAAGAGTAGGAGGGAGGGTGTTATTCTCTATACTTTCTATCAAAACCTGCAGTAAGAACGGAGCCAGGAGATTAGAAAATGATTTATAAAACTCTGCAGTTAAACCATCTGTGCCAGGAGATTTGTTTGCCTTAAGTGCAGAAATAGAATTACAAATCAAAAGTAGTTAAAAATGGCCAATTATCCCTGGAGCCCAGAGGGTTAATCGTTTTTAAAGTAACGCAATAGTTACTTTTCAAGTAATTCATTACTTTCAGAATCTTGTAACTCAGTTACTAACTAAGTGACTTATTTGAAGAAGTATCTAGTAACTATAATTAATTACTTTTTCAAAATAACTTGCCAACACTGTTTATAAGGAAGTGAATCATTCGCAGGATTTGTGGAGTGTTCTGATGGTGAGAGATAGCAAACCACAGATTGATCTATTGAGAGATATGGAGCCAGAGAGGCAGAGGAGAGGTTCTGTCATGTGGGAGTATTTTCGGTTGATTTTGGTCAGTTTTGGTTCGGTTTGCCAGCTTTGTGTTCTTGTTGTTTGTTTTTGTTTTTTGTGTGTTTCTTTTATCTAAACGTAAAAAAATTAAATTGTCAAAATCTGCTTTTCATATCTGCTTATCATTTTTGATAGTCTGTGGAACCCAGGACGACCAGATACCTGCATCTCTACCAGTTTCTGTGCACTCCAGCCTCTTCTGAGAGGGTGTTTTTTTAAGGCAGGAGAAATTACTCCATGAAAACAAGCAGACTCGGCCATCACACAGTGGAACAAATTCTCTTCTTAAATAAAAATGAAAAAGGGTTACCTTAAATGCATCATGCTTTTAATTTGCAAGTTCATAAGCATTTTCCCTTTCCAGTTCACAATCAATTCTGCCCCCAGGTCAAAAATATGTATAAGAATATTGGCCTAATATAATATTATTAATAAACATACCTGTTCAGCTGTCCAGTGATTAATTGTATTCAAAAGGACTTCTCCCTGTGACTTTGTCTTTAATAGCGTTTAATGAGTGGTCTTCAAAACAACTGCTTCTTCACTTAGTAGTTGTCGATAGGGATGGGTATCGTTTAGGTTTTATCCGATACCAGTACCAAACCGGTACTTTTGAAACGGTGTCCGTGCTTAAACGGTGCTCGAACCGGTGCTTAAAGAATGAAGAACACAAACTTTGTCCAAAAACCTCTCATGTTTAGCTGTGTTTTTGTAAAAAGACAACCATGTTAGATGTGAGTGAAGTTGGCCCCCCCACCTTCTTCAAATCTAACAAAAGTGGTATCAAACGTTTGTGCTACGTTGGTGCTGGTTTGGGCTGCAAAAATTTTCGTTTGTGCCGCTTTCATTTTAAAGATATTAATAAAAATTTCTAGAGGTCATCAGAGGTCAACCAGCCGCCCCCACATTAATTAAATCAAACAAAATTGGTGTCAATCAACTGTGCTACGTTTGTGCTGGTTTGTGCTGCAAAAGTTTTCGTTTGTGCCGCTATCATTTTAAAGATATTAATGAAAATGCAAACGTCAAAAGGTCAACCAGCCCCCCACATTACCCAAATCAAACAAAAGTTGATGTCACAGGTTTGTGCTATATTTGTGCTGGTTTGTGCTGCAAAAATTTTTGTTTGTGCCGCTATCATTTTAAAGATATTAATAAAATAACGTCTTGATGCGTGCTTAATCATCCAGGTAAGTAAATCCCAAAAGGTTGATTCTGTTCATCAGGACATTTTCAGTTGGAGAAACGTTTCGTCACTCATCCAAGTGACTTCTTCAGTCTCAGCTGACTGCAGGTTTCCCCAACCTTATAAACACATGTGAGTGAAGTTGGCCCCCCTACCTTCTTCAAATCGAACAAAATTGATGTCAAGCATTTGTCCTGCAAATTATTTTGTTTGTGCAGGTTATGTTTCCCTAATTTTATAAACAGTACATGTACAGTGAGAGAGAGATGTTAGACTTCTTCAGTCTCAGCTGACTGCAGGTTTCCCCAACCTTATAAACAGTACATTTGCATAGTGAAGGAAACTAGCACCACTGAATGAACAATGTGCTGGGGGGTTAGTTCCATGATTGTTAGTATGCAAATTCTTATGACCATTGATCAATGACAACTAATCAAAGCCTACTGATCAATGGCCATGAGTACCATTCACAAAAAGTGGGGAATGGCTACAATCACAGCATTGTAGGATGGCGAAAGATGTACCCTTGGGCCCCCCTTCTCGATTCAGAGATGGTCAGCATCCTGACAGCCCGATGGACGAAGCTGTCTCTCAGTCTGTGTGTTCTGGCCCGGAGGCTCTTCAGTATCCTTCCTGATGGCAGCAAACTGAAGACGCTGCTGAAGGGATGAGTGGAGTCACCTGTAATGGAGAGGACCTTCCAGATGAGGCAGGTGCAGCTGCTCTCACTACCCGTTGTCATTTTTTCCTGCAGAACCCAGTGCAGGAGTCATACCACACAGTGATGCAGCTGGTGAGGATACTCTCAACTGTGCCTCTGTAGAAGGTGCTCATAATGGGGGTTGAATCTCTTGTGCTTCTCAGTTTGCAGAGGAAGTAGAGTCGCTGTTGGTCTTCTCCACATTCAGGGACAGGTTGTTGTTGCTGTACCACTCTGCCAGATGGTTAACTTCACCCCTGTAGTAGATCTCGTCGTGGGTCAGCAGAGTGAAGAGAAGGGGGCTCAACACACATCCTTGGGGAGCCCCCGTATTCAGTGTTCTTGGGCTGGAGGTGTTGCTGTCGACCTGTACTGTCTGCTGTCTTCCTGTCAAGAAATCTAGCAGCCAGTTATACAGCAAGGTGCTGATCCCCAGCAGATCCAGTTTGTGAATGAGTTGCTGGGGAATGATGATGCTGAAGGCTGAACTGAAGTCTATGAACAGCACTCTGACATATGAGTCTCTAGTGTTCAGATGTGTGAGGGCTGAGTAAGGGGCAGTTGAAATTCCATCATCGGTTGAGCGTTTTGACCGGTATGCAAACTCAAATGAATCCAGGTTGGGGGAAAGCGATAATTTAATTTGATGCATGACTAACCGTTCAAAGCACTTCATAATGATGGAGGTGACTTTGACAGAACGGTAGTCCTTAAAGCAGGAGGTAGATGACTTCTTGGGTACAGTAATGACGGTGGAGGCTTTGAGGCATGTGGGAACGGCGGCCTGACCCTAGTGATGTGTTAAGATGTCTGTGAAAACATTTGTGAGTTCCACAGCATAGTCCGTCAGTGCTCGTCCAAGGATGTTATCAGGACCTGGAGCTTTGCGTGTACTGATTTTGGCAAGGGATCTCCACACACTGTCTGGGGATTTGTTCACCACAGTCTGCAGAGTGGGCTTGTAGTCTGTGATGGTTTGTATTCCTTGCCACTGCCTCCAAGTATCTCAGCTGTCGCTGAAGCTTTGCTGTAGCTGATGCCACGTGACAGGTTTGCCCTTGCTGTTTTTTGGCTCACCTAATTCCCAGCTCTGAAGGCTTGCATTTTTCAACCTTAGGAGCATTTAAACCTGACCTGTGAGCCATGGTTTCTGATTGGCCCGGACAGTGATAGTCCTGGTGTCACGACCTGCAGGATCGGCAAGGTGCTGATCAGAATCTCTCCACTCCTAGCCCTCCTTCTCTTCTCTTTTCCTTCTCTCTCCCCCTCTCTCCTTCTCTCCCCTGTTTTGCCGGAACTCATGGCGGCTTCACGCCCTCGGTCCACGCCTTCCTGGATTGGGAACACCTGGGCCTCATCAGACCAGCTGGTATATTAAAAGGAGGAGATCAGCTGTTCAACGCTGGATTGTTGTGAAGGCTCTAGTCAGTACACGTCTAGCTCAAGTTTCCTGTGCCTCCGTCTCAGAGACTTAACGAGTGTTTCTTTGTTCCTAGATTCCCCGGACCCGTCCCCGTGTTTCCCCGTGTGGAGTGTGGAAGGAGTGACTGGTCGCTAGCGGAGAAGAGAGAGGCTGAACTGAGCGCGTGTGTGATTTCCCCCGTTTTCCCTGGAGCCCTGCCCCTCACGTCTTGTATATAGCACTAACCCCTCACTGTCTGTACATACACTTGGTGAAGATCTGTAAATAAACCGTCTCTGTTTAAACGCTACTCAGGAGTCCTGCGAGTGGATCCTCTAAGCAACCCGTGACACTTGGTCTCTGTGACATCATCGATGCATTTTGGGATGTAGGCAATGACAGTTTCTGTATATTCCTGAAAGTCTGTGGTGTTGTCGTGTGTGGCAGCCTGTGGTGGAAAAGCAGTCTTGCAGTGCCTCTGAGGACCCTTCTGGCCACACCTGTACCTGCTTACGAACTGGTTTGGTGACTTTGACCAGGGGCCTGTGGGAACCCATGGCACACCTAGGTTTCTGCCTGTAGTACTGACCCTTATGCAAAATAGGTGGAATTAAGACACAGTTCCAAAAGCAAACACAACTGATCAGTGCTGAGAGTGGTCCTGTTGCTGAGGTTGGGGTGATCCTGTAATCTCTTATGAACTACCTCCAATGCTTCTATGACTGGGATGCAAGTGAAGACAGATGTAACATCTCTCTCTCACTGTACATGTACTGTTTATAAAATTAGGGAAACATAACCTGCACAAACAAAATAATTTGCAGGACAAATGCTTGACATCAATTTTGTTCGATTTGAAGAAGGTAGGGGGCCAACTTCACTCACATGTGTTTATAAGGTTGGGGAAACCTGCAGTCAGCTGAGACTGAAGAAGTCACTTGGATGAGTGACGAAACGTTACTCCAACTGAAAATGTCCTGATGAACAGAATCAACCTTTTGGGATTTACTTACCTGGATGATTAAGCACGCATCAAGACGTTATTTTATTAATATCTTTAAAATGATAGCGGCACAAACAAAAATTTTTGCAGCACAAACCAGCACAAATATAGCACAAACCTGTGACATCAACTTTTGTTTGATTTGGGTAATGTGGGGGGCTGGTTGACCTTTTGACGTTTGCATTTTCATTAATATCTTTAAAATGATAGCGGCACAAACGAAAACTTTTGCAGCACAAACCAGCACAAACGTAGCACAGTTGATTGACACCAATTTTGTTTGATTTAATTAATGTGGGGGGGCTGGTTGACC
The DNA here is from genome assembly GCF_001858045.2 of Oreochromis niloticus. Lineage (NCBI taxonomy): Eukaryota > Metazoa > Chordata > Actinopteri > Cichliformes > Cichlidae > Oreochromis > Oreochromis niloticus. Next base: position 7,866,252 of record NC_031974.2, read on the forward strand.
TCTGATGACCTCTGGAAATTTTTATTAATATCTTTAAAATGATAGCGGCACAAACGAAAATTTTTGCAGCACAAACCAGCACAAACGTAGCACAAACATTTGACATCAATTTTGTTCGATTCCATTAATGTGGGGGGGCTGGTTGACCTCTGATGACCTCTGGAAATTTTTATTAATATCTTTAAAATGAAAGCGGCACAAACGAAAATTTTTGCAGCACAAACCAGCACAAACGTAGCACAAACATTTGATACCACTTTTGTTCGATTCCATCAATGTGGGGGGGCTGGTTGACCTTTTGACCTTTACATTTTCATTGATATCTTTAAGACAGAAGCAGCACAAACGACAATTTTTGCAGCACAAACCAGCACAAACGTAGCACAGTTGATTGACATCATTTTTGTTCGATTCCATCAATGTGGGGGGGCTAGTTGACCTCTGATGACCTCTAGAAATTTTTATTAATATCTTTAAAATGAAAGCGGCACAAACAAAAATTTTTGCAGCACAAACCAGCACAAACGTAGCACAAACGTTTGATACCACTTTTGTTAGATTTGAAGAAGGTGGGGGGGCCAACTTCACTCACATCAATGTTAGCCTTTTCTGCAGCTATAGGGGATTTATGGTATCACTCTTGGCTGGAAGCAGTACTTAAACAATGGGGGGAAAAGACACCAACTTTGTCTAAAAACTTCTCATGTTTAGCTGTTTTCCACTTTTTCTTTGGTCATTTTAGCCTTTTTGGCCAGGGTGAAGGGAGCATCTGCCATCAAACAAGAAAACAGCTGCATGTAGCTACGACGGTGTTTGCTAGTTCACCTTACGTACATTAATTTAATAACGTGGTTAGCTTACTCAACGTAAATTACACACGAACAACATTAAGCTACTCATGCAGAGAAGCTGCTGCTGCCATCATCATCCGTCATCATTTCTGCTACACTGGCAGGGCTAGGGGCCACGACTCTCCTCTTCGGGTTCTCGGGGAATGTTGCTAACTCCGGGTCCAATAACAGGCACCACACCGGCAGTAGATGTGCTCAATGTGAGGTCTCGCAGCAAGCTATCAAATACGGTGCATTTCTCGGCTTTTAAAAAAACGCTATGCGTCGCCAGGTGTTTCATCAGATTTGAGGTGTTACCTCCTTTGCACAGTATCACCTTAAAGCACTTGTTGCAGGCTGCTGAGTTTGCATCTTTTGCTGTGAAGTACAGCCAGACTTTTGACTGCTTCGCCTTGGGCGTTTTTAATCTGTAGCTCTGCTCTAAAAGAACTTACGTACCTGGACCCGCCTACTACGCTTGCAAAGGTAAAATGATTGGCTGGAATCCAAAGTGTATGACATCTCAGGAAAAAAAGAAAAAATAAAGCACCGAAATGTGCGCTGTTTTTCGGTTTGGTTACTACCGTTTATGTCAGAACCGGTGCAATCATGGCACCGGATACCTGTACCCATCCCTAGTTGTCATCAGACCTTAAACTAGAGGTTTAAGATTACCATTTTGTAAACTTTAAAATAAACCTCAACACAGTGAAATGAAGTTTCTAGCAATAGTTATTTAAACTAAATTAGCCAGCTGTATAAATTTGGGCACCCCAACAGAAAATTTACATCAATATTTAGTAGATCCTCTTTTTGCAGAAATAACAGCCTCTAATTGATTCCTATCGCTTCCAATGACAGTCTGGATTCTGGTTGAAGGTATTTTGGACCATTCTTCAATTTGTGACTCTGCTCTTACTTTGGATGTTCATATCAAATCTCTGGTTCAGTCCTGCTTCTATTATTTAAGAAACATTTCTAAATCAAGCCCTATTGTATCTCGTTCTGAACTGGAGATTGTTATTCATGCATTCATTTCATTCACTAGGAGGTCCCTGCGATCATGTGATCAGGGCCTACTTGTTATTCAACATACAAAGCTGAGAACCAAGGGAGACAGAGCTTTTGACTGTGAAACTCTTCCTCGGAGTTTAAGATCTGTGCAGTCAGTGATCTCTTCTAAAAAACAACTAAAAACACATCTTTTTAGAATTGCATTTTGTTAACTTTTAATGTTTTATAATCTGTCATCCCTTTGAGAAGTACTTTGTGATCTTTTTACTTACTTAACGTCTGCTTCCTCCATGCATACCGCCTCTTGTTATGTCCAAATAACTCAATTTGAGTTTCATCAGTCCACAGCACCTTATTCCAAAATGAAGCTGGCTTGTCCAAATGTGCTTTAGCATAGCTAAGGCGACTCTGTTTGTGGCATGTGCGCAGAAAAGGCTTCTTCTGCATTACTCTCCTATACAGCATCTCCTTGTTGCGCTGAATTGTTGAACACAGTGACACCATCTGCTGCAAGATGATGTTGTAGGTTTCATCTTCTATTAGTTATTTTATTTTGTATACAGCTACATTTTATACATATCTCACACGCAGCACCTCAGTTTTGCAACTTTCTCATCACTTTAATCTTTTGTTCATCTTGTAGCTGAACATCTTTGTGTTTCTAGATTTCAGATCACGTGTCTTTGTGTTGATGGTTTATGTATTCGTGAAGAACTTTCCAAGTGATTTCTGAATATTTACTTTTACTTCTGCCATCTGTGTTAAACACAGCCTCCTGGTGTCCTGTGATTGTGACATCATCATGAGAATATGTTGTTACAGCAAATACTAAATAATGACACACACCATTATAAATCTGATTTTAAAGGATTTATTGTTTATCTTTGTTCTCAGATTGAAGACAGAATAAAAAAGGTCAAACATTCATATTTAATGACATTTTTAATAAATATAATATATAAGACTCAAGTCATATGAACAATTTACAAAAATAATCAACATTTCTTAACAAATATTTTTGTAAAAGTCTGAACAAATAAATCAGCAGAAATGGTTCCAGTTGCTGCTTTACTTCAACTTTGCTTCATCGTTTCCATCATCATCATTTAGAAATCACTTGAGGACACAGCAGAGTTCCCTGTGGTGGTGAAAGAGAGAAGCACCATTAGACAGATATACACAGTGTCTTTTTATTACCTATATTATAATCTTCACACTTTTGATAGAAAGTCACTTTTGGTTTTTCTAAACTTTGCGACCACATTTTTATAAATATTTTGTTTCTCACCTCATTTATTTGACTGCCGAGTTCGCTGATGACACGACCGTGGTGGGTCTCATTGGCAAGAACGACGAGTCAGCGTACAGAGAGGAAGTGCAGAGGCTAACGGACTGATGTGGTCCAGGACTCGAGCAGCAGAGTTCTGAATGAGCTGTAGTTGTCTGACTGATTTTTTTAGGTAGACCTGTAAAGATGCTGTTACAGTAATCAAGCCTACTAAAAATGAATGCATGGACTAGTTTTTCCAGGTCCTGTTGAGACATCATATCAGTGCTGGGCGATCGTGGCTCAAGAGTTTGGAGTTCGCCTTGTAATCGGAAGGTTGCCGGTTCGAGCCCCGGCTTGGACAGTCTCGGTCGTTGTGTCCTTGGGCAAGACACTTCACCTACCGCCTACTGGTGTTGGCCAGAAGGGCCGATGGCGCGATATGGCAGCCTCGCTTCTGTCAGTGTACCCCAGGGCAGTGACTACAACTGTAGCTTGCCTCCACCAGTGTGTGAATGGGTGGGTGACTGGGTATGTAGAGCGCTTTGGGGTCCTTAGGCGGGACTAGTAAAAGCGCTATACAAATACAGGCCATTTACTTACTTTTAAACGTTTACTCTTTGGCTGCTCTGCTTCTACTGTTTTTTTTTTTTTTGGCACAATTATCCACACCCACCGCCGCGCTATGGAATCTGGGATATGTTGGGCCACGAAGTCTACACCGACACATCCTTAAAATTCAGGGAAATGAAGGACGCATTTGAGGGCCGCATTTCGAGCAGCTTTCGAATTGGGACAACCTTCGTCGCGTTGCTGTGACGTAATCAGCCTTAAAATGAGGCCTTTAAGGCTGCAGACCCTGAGTTGGGATACAGCCCAGGAGTGACATGTTTAGCCACATGTTCTCCTTAAGTTGCTGGCTGTCTGAGTGGTGTCCCAGAAACAATGTGGGCTTCATAGATAATTGGCAAACCTTCTGGAGGAAATCTGGTCTTGTTAGGAAAGACGGCATCCATCCCACTTTGGATGGAGCAGCTCTCATTTCTAGAAATATGGACACATTCATTAAACCCTCTAAAATATGACTATCCAGAGTTGGGACCAGGAAGCAGAGTTGCAGTCTTACACGCCTCTCTGCAGCTTCTCTCCTCCTGAAACGACAGCCTCAACACAGCATTTAATCTGTTATTAGACTATTAAATATTTCACTTTAATGTTGCAACTATGCGGTCACTTCTGTCTTTAAACAAAATAATATTTTCCAGTTACAGAAATCATGAAGTCCAAACTAAAGTGTTACTGTTGCTATATGCATTTTATATAAATAATCGATGATGGTACTGACATGAAGGAAGAGAAAGTTACAGGTTGCATCCTTTGAGTTTGTCTCGGTGCCTTTGGGCGATTTTCAGAAGGACAGATGTTTGTGTTCAATTCTTAAATCCATTTTTTCAAACACAAACACTATTTTAAAGCTTCTAAAGAGTAAAATATTAATGATAATTATAATAACAGTAAAAAAACAAAAGCTCTCAGATCCACCAAACAAAGCAGCAGAAAGAACAACAAGAGAAGAGAAAACTTTAACCTGTAGACTTTATTATGTTCCAGCTGCTCTACAGACGCTGTGACCTCAAACTTAAGCAGGTCGTAAATTATGTGCAGCTCAATAACTTCATAATTCAAATATTACGTCTCATTTACACCCGAGCACGAAGAGCCATCAAAATTTATCAAATTGAATCATCTTCGTTTAGATGCAAGAAGAATCATATAGAAATGAAAAAGTATAAATATAAATCCAGAGCAAAGATATCCTCTAAATCAGCGTAGCACATGTGCAGCTGCTGGGATTCACTGAAGCATTCGGCTCGTCGCTGTTGCAGATTTTTCTCTCGCTGTTCTGGCTCACAGCGCTGCAAGCACAAAAATAAATATCCCCAAAGGTGTGAAAGGGAGCTAATTAGTAAGAGTATTGTTGCTCTCCCCAGGAGTAGTCCAGCAGTAGAAATCAGTCCAATAACAAGGTGTGTAACATCTAGCAGGGTGACAGAAAAACCCAGGGTAACTTCTAAGGACCTCAACGTCTCTCTCACATTGTGTTTTTTAAACATGTTTCCATTTGTCACTTCAGTCTTTACTCTGAAATACAGGAAGAGAAATCATGGCTGAAACAATTTCTCATGAAACCAGGGGTGTGGTCCAACAGTCAGTTTTGGTGAGGAAGGTTCCTAACTGAGAGAAGTGACCCAGAAGTATCTGTGTAGCAGCCACAATGAATCAAGATCATGAGCTTTATTAACTGATCAAAGTCTATTCTTTCATCTTCTGTATTATTCAGTTTGCATTGGTAATGCCCATTATTGTAATGCTTTTTTAAGATGATCAAAACTTTATTTTACTTTGGTTAGCTGGGATAAGTGACGGATGGAGGGAATTTTACTTCAGTCACAGAAATCCTAAACAGGAAGGAGGAGCAGAGTTACAGTGGATCACTATCCAGCAGGGAAACAAGATTTATTTCAATTTCTTGGCTATGAGTGAGATTTACTAAGTGGGCAAATTAGGGTGATGATACCGTTCCAGAGTGATCTATTAATAGTGCACCAATTTACATTCAGAGATTCATGCAGCCAGTTCATTTCAGTATTAACCGGCTTTCTACCAACAAAAGCATAAAAACAGCAGATTCAATCATGGAGACACTGAATCTGCTAAACCAGGGGTCGGCAACGTTAGAGGCTCTTTATTCCTTATACTGCGGCTACGCGTGGTTTGGGAAAATAAATTAGAAGTATGTAGCTGAAGTGTATTTTATTTATGTTAGTTCTTTTTAACTTGTAGTTCTAAAATGGAAGATTATTGTCATATTAAAACATAAAAACAAAATTATATTCTATTTTTTTTTAATCGCTCAAAATAAGCATCACACTCGCGGAAGCCAAAATACCCGCCGAACGGCGTTCATTTATCGAGACTTTTAACCCCAGATAGGCCAATTATGGATCTTTGGATCCACATTATATCAGCAGATGTTCTCCACCGTGAACAATGTTAAAAACAAACACTGTTCACACCTGACAGATGACAGCTTACAGTCCTGCGTAAAGTGACTTCGTACAGCCCCGATTTGCAGACGCTGTGCGCAGAGGTGCAGGAGCAGAAGTCCCATTGTAAACATATTACGGCAGACCCAACGATGTTTCCATGAACACGTTTTTCAGCATCTCTATATTGACCACTTTTCACACACGGTTGCTGTACGCATACAGCCGGCTGTAGCTTTTCAGCTCACAGCCCGACAGACACCAACACAACAGCACAGCATAGGTAGCGCAGACGTTAAGGCAGTGAGGCGTGATTGCGGGTGCCACTCAGGTGCGTCCGCTCCCCCTCCCCTCCCCATTAACCAGGTAAAATATTTAGGCAGAATTTTGCAAATATCTATTTTTAATTTTTTAGCAGCATAGTGCTTTTTCCCCCAATTATTTTTTAAAAGTCATGTCAAGGCTCCAAAATCCCAAAGGCGACATAAGGGTGGCGGCTGACAACAGTTTCTGTTTGCTACATGGATCATTTTAGTTCAGCTGGGTGTCTTTCCTTTTGCTATATTTCTTTAAGAGTTCAAAATGTGTTGATTACATAAATAAAATCTAATTTTCTCTGTAGCACTTCATGGATTTCATAAGCAGCACACCTTAGTTGTTCACACAAAGCATAAAGGTAAAAACCAATATATACAGTGTTATCTTCATTTTAGATGTCAAAAAGTATTTGCGGCTCCCAGTGTTTTCTTTTGCGTGGAAACCGGGTCCAAATGGCTCTTTGGGTTTTAAAGGTTGCAGACCCCTGTGCTAAACTAATTAAAACATTGTAAGTGCAGGTCTTCAGTTTACGTTTCTTTGTGAAAACAGCACAGCAAAGGAGACTCTGTGAAGTTTTGGTATAAGGGATAAATCTTCTGACCAAACCTGCTGGGACTGTGTGAGGTCCTGAGGCTAAGAGTAAGGATTTATCCACAGGAGAGCTGCGTTCTTACAAACCATCCCACTGTGTAAACCTGACATCTGTGGAACAGCTGAGCTGTATGATGTGTACAAGGACACAAAACATTATTTAGCATCAGATCCCGAGCCCTCCACGTGTTAATCAAGAAACTGCTGCTGTGCTACATCCATAAATAATGAATAAATTAGGAGCTAAAGCTAAAAGGACAGTTTATTTGTACCATCTTCATGTCAACACATTCAAGAACATCACAAATGAAAGAAACATTAAAAACTTCCACACTACATAAAGCAAGAAAAATAGTTTTTCTTTCAGGTGGTTTCAGAAAAAACAAAAACATCAAACAGCTCCAAGACTCTCTTTGAAAGAACTAAAAACCTTTATTTTCATGGTCCAATCATCATAATAATAACAATAATAATAATAATAATAATAATAATAATAATAATGATGATGATGATGATGATGATGATAATAATAATAATAATAACTAGAAAGTGCATTTTCTGAAGAAACTGCAGTGTGAATGCTTGAATCTGAATATATGCATTGAAAAGAATTAATTGCTGAATTTTAAGTTAAAAATGTTGAATGAGATGAAAAATACAGAAATTTTCACCTGAAAACAAAAGTGCTGAACTGCTTAAAGCTAACATCCACACAGAAGAAGTTGGAAAAGAGCTGAAAATGTTATAAATGTAAATTAGAAAAAGATGATTAATGAGAAAAGAAAATTTAGAGTCAGAAAACATCTGAATGAATATTAAAAGTTCAAATTCTTTGAATCACTGAATGACTAAAATGTGATCCCTCCACTTGGATCCAAACAGTTTAAAAACTTTACATCTCTGAGCTTTGAAAGACATGCTGTTGGAAAGAGAAGAACGATGGCTTCGTTTTGAGGGTAAAATGATGGCTGTAGAGCAAACACTGTGGACACAGCAGCAGTTGAAAGAGAAATGTTTAAGATGAATCTTGGCACAGTGAGAGACAGAGCTCGTTAGGCAGGCAGGTGTGAGCCTGGTTGCTATAGTGACTGCACCCAATGGCTCAGTACACACGCACACAGACATGCACCTCACTTTTGCTGCTTAAAATGAACAGAAAAGTCAGGCCGAAACAAATCGCTCCCAAATGAAAAGTACAGGTCCTATTGACGAAATTCTTTCACCGTGAGCGGCAGCAATGTCCAGTCTACCTAATTCTCAGTTTTCATGCCTGTGGAGTTTATTATATGGACGTGGTGACAGTGTAAAAACACCATGCTCTTCTGATTTTCAAACAAACCTTCGGAGCCGTTTTAACATTAGAGTCTATGGAGGAGTTGGAGGGAGGAGGCTGTGCTTTGGTGACATTTATGAAAGAACCATAACACCTAGTACAATAGTAAACACATTGGATGAAAGAGGACAGCGATGGCTACGTTTTGAGGGTAAAATCAGACCTGTAGACCAAACGCTGTGGACACAGCAGCAGTTTTAAAAAATATTTTAAGATTAATTTTTTCACTCCTCTCACTCTAGCAGTTGAGCTGTCTCACTCTAGCCCCAACATTCCGTCCCATACACACCCATTATAAACTCTGAAACGGCTGAAAAATCATAATGAAACTTAAACTGGAACTGAAGAAAAAGTATAATAGATATTGAAAAGATAAATACAAGTTGATTAGTTGAATGTCTTGTCTTCGTTTTAAAGTTTGAATGGTTGCTCTATGTCAACGTATATGGAAGTAATAAGAGTTTAAAAATGAGTAAGTTGAATGAGATTTTGAAGGGTCTTCCCATTGAAATACATGGGAAATTTTTGTTGAAAAAAGTTGAATAATTTTAAAAATATAAATGTTATGAATGAGAAAAATAGAAGCAGTCATGTCCAAAAGAAGAGGAATCTAATGGTGTTTGAATGGTTTTTCTAAGTTGAACGGTTTTGAAGGAATTAGATGCCAAAAAACGTACGGAATATATAATAATAATAACTAGAAAGTGCATTTTCTGAAGAAACTGCAGTGTGAATGCTTGAATCTGAATGTATGCACTGAAATGAATTAATTGCTGAATTTTAAGTTAAAAATAAAAATGTTGAATGAGCTGGAAAATACAGAGTTTTTAACCTGAAAACAAAAGTGCAGAACTTTTGAAAGCTGATGTTCACACAGAAGAAGTTGGAAAATAGCTGAAAAGTTTTTAAATTAAAATTTGGAAAACCTAAGAAATGAGAACAGAAAATTTAGAGTCAGAAAACATCTGAATGAATATTAAAAGTTCATATTCTTTGAATCACTGAATGACTAAAATGTGATCCCTCCACTTGGATCCACACAGTTTAAAAACTTTACATCTCTGAGCTTTGAAAGACACAGTGTTGGAAAGAGAACAACGATGGCTTCGTTTTGAGGGTAAAATGATGGCTGTAGAGCAAACACTGTGGACACAGCAGCAGTTGAAAGAGAAGTGTTTAAGATGAATCTTGGCACAGTGAGAGAGAGCTCGTTAGGCAGGCAGGTGTGAGCCTGGTTGCTATAGTGACTGAGCCAGGGGCTCCATACACACGCACACAGACATGCACCTCACTTTTGCTGCTTAAAATGAACAGAAAAGTCAGGTCGAAACAAATCGCTCCCAAATGAAAAGTACAGGTCCTATTGACAAAATTCTTTCACCGTGAGCGGCAGCAATGTCCAGTCTACCTAATTCTCAGTTTTCATGCCTGTGGAGTTTATTATATGGATGTGGTGACAGTGTAAAGACAGCCTGTACTTCTGGTTTTCAAACGAACCTTCTGAGCCATTTTAACATTGGAGTCTATGGAGGAGTTGGAGGGAGGAGGCTGTGCTTTGGTGACATTTATGAAAGAACCATAACACCTAGCACAATAGTAAACACATTGGATGAAAGAGGACAGCGATGGCTACGTTTTGAGGGTAAAATCATACCTGTAGAGCAAACGCTGCGGACACAGCAGCAGTTTTAAAAAATATTTTAAGATTAATTTTGTCGCTCCTCTCACTCTAGCAGTTCAGCTGTCTCACTCTAGCCCCAACATTCCGTCCCATACACACCCATTATAAACTCTGAAACGGCTGAAAAAACATCATGAAACTTAAACTGGAACTGAAGAAAAAGTATAACAGATATTGAAAAGATAAATACAAGTTGAATAGTTGAATGTCTTGTCTTCGTTTTAAAGTTTGAATGGTAGCTCTATGTCAACGTATGTTGAAGTAGATACAGTTTGAAAATGAGTAAGTTGAATGAGGATTTGAAGGGTCTCCCCATTGAAATACATGGGAAAATTTTGTTGAAAAAAGTTGAATAAAATTAAAAATATAAATGTTATAAATGAGAAAAATAGAAGCAGTCGTGTCCAAAAGAAGAGGAATCTAACGGTGTTTGAATGGTTTTTCAAAGTTGAACGGTTTTGAAGGAGATAGATGCACAAAAACGTACGGAATATATAATAATAATAATAATAATAACTAGAAAGTGCATTTTCTGAAGAAACTGCAGTGTGAATGCTTTAATCTGAATGTATGCACTGAAATGAATTAATTGCTGAATTTTAAGTTAAAAATAAAAATGTTGAATGAGCCTGAAAATACAGAGTTTTTAACCTGAAAACAAAAGTGCAGAAATTTTGAAAGCTGATGTTCACACAGAAGTTGGAAAATAGCTGAAAAGTTTTTAAATTAAAATTTGTAAAACCTAAGAAATGAGAACAGAAAATTTAGAGTCAGAAAACATCTGAATGAATATTAAAAGTTCATATTCTTTGAATCACTGAATGACTAAAGTGTAATCCCTCCACTTGGATCCACACACTTTTAAAGGTTTACATCTCTGAGCTTTGAAAGACACTGTGTTGTAAAGAGAACAACGATGGCTTCGTTTTGAGGGTAAAATGATGGCTGTAGAGCAAACACTGTGGACACAGCAGCAGTTGAAAGAGAAGTGTTTAAGATGAATCTTGGCAGAGTGAGAGAGAGCTCGTTAGTCAGGCAGGCAGGTGTGAGCCTGGTTGCTATAGTGACTGCCCCCACTGGCTCCATACACACGCGCACAGACATGCACCTCACTTTTGCTGCTTAAAATGAACAGAAAAGTCAGGTCGAAACAAATCGCTCCCAAATGAAAAGTACAGGTCCTATTGAGAAAATTCTTTCACCGTGAGCGACAGCAATGTCCAGTCTACCTAATTCTCAGTTTTCATGCTTGTGGAGTTTATTATATGGACGTGGTGACAGTGTAAAAACACCATGCTCTTCTGATTTTCAAACGAACCTTCTGAGCCATTTTAACATTAGAGTCTATGGAGGAGTTGGAGGGAGGAGGCTGTGCTTTGGTGACATTTATGAAAGAACCATAACACCTAGTACAACAGTAAACACATTGGATGAAAGAGGACAGCGATGGCTACGTTTTGAGGGTAAAATCAGACCAGTAGACCAAACGCTGCGGACACAGCAGCAGTTTTAAAAAAGATTTTCAGATTAATTTTTTCGCTCCTCTCACTCTGGCAGTTGAGCTGTCTCACTCTAGCCCCAACATTCCGTCCCATACACACCCATTATAAACTCTGAAACGGCTGAAAAATCATCATGAAACTTAAACTGGAACTGAAGAAAAAGTATAATACATATTGAAAAGATAAATACAAGTTGAATAGTTGAATGTCTTGTCTTCGTTTTAAAGTTTGAATGGTGGCTCTATGTCAACGAATGTTAAAGTAGATACAGTTTGAAAATGAGTAAGTTGAATGGGGATTTGAAGGGTCTCCCCATTGAAATACATGGGAAATTTTTGTTGAAAAAAGTTGAATAATTTTAAAAATATAAATGTTATAAATGAGAAAAGTAGAAGCAGTCATGTCCAAAAGAAGAGGAATCTAATGGTGTTTGAATGGTTTTTCTAAGTTGAACGGTTTTGAAGGAGATAGATGCCAAAAAACGTACGGAATATATAATAACAATAAAGATTACAACAACAATACTGTGAATGCTTTTACAAGCATTCACACTAATAACTAGAAAGTGCATTTTCTGAAGAAACTGCAGTGTGAATGCTTGAATCTGAATGTATGCACTGAAATGAATTAATTGCTGAATTTTAAGTTAAAAATAAAAATGTTGAATGAGCTGGAAAATACAGAGTTTTTAACCTGAAAACAAAAGTGCAGAACTTCTGAAAGCTGATGTTCACACAGAAGAAGTTGGAAAATAGCTGAAAAGTTTTTAAATTAAAATTTGGAAAACCTAAGAAATGAGAACAGAAAATTTAGAGTCAGAAAACATCTGAATGAATATTAAAAGTTCATATACTTTGAATCACTGAATGACTAAAGTGTAATTCCTCCACTTGGATCCACACAGTTTTAAAGGTTTACATCTCTGAGCTTTGAAAGACATGCTGTTGGAAAGAGAACAACGATGGCTTCGTTTTGAGGGTAAAATGATGGCTGTAGACCAAACACTGTGGACACAGCAGCAGTTGAAAGAGAAGTGTTTAAGATGATTCTTGGCACAGTGAGAGACAGAGCTCGTTAGGCAGGCAGGTGTGAGCCTGGTTGCTATAGTAACTGCACCCAATGGCTCAGTACACACGCACACAGACATGCACCTCACTTTTGCTGCTTAAAATGAACAGAAAAGTCAGGTCGAAACAAATTGCTCCCAAATGAAAAGTACAGGTCCTATTGACGAAATTCTTTCACCGTGAGCGGCAGCAATGTCCAGTCTACCTAATTCTCAGTTTTCATGCCTGTGGAGTTTATTATATGGACGTGGTGACAGTGTAAAAACACCATGCTCTTCTGATTTTCAAACGAACCTTCTGAGCCATTTTAACATTAGAGTCTATGGAGGAGTTGGAGGGAGGAGGCTGTGCTTTGGTGACATTTATGAAAGAACCATAACACCTAGTACAATAGTAAACACATTGGATGAAAGAGGACAGCGATGGCTACGTTTTGAGGGTAAAATCATACCTGTAGAGCAAACGCTGCGGACACAGCAGCAGTTTTAAAAAATATTTTAAGATTAATTTTTTTCCTCCTCTCACTCTGGCAGTTGAGCTGTCTCACTCTAGCCCCAACATTCCGTCCCATACACACCCATTATAAACTCTGAAACGGCTGAAAAATCATCATGAAACTTAAACTGGAACTGAACAAAAAGTATAACAGATATTGAAAAGATAAATACAAGTTGAATAGTTGAATGTCTTGTCTTCGTTTTAAAGTTTGAATGGTGGCTCTATGTCAACGTATGTGGAAGTAGATACAGTTTAAAGAGGAGTAAGTTGAATGAGGATTTGAAGGGTCTCCCCATTGAAATACATGGGAATTTTTTGTTGAAAAAAGTTGAATAAAATTAAAAATATAAATGTTAAAAATGAGAAAAATAGAAGCAGTCATGTCCAAAAGAAGAGGAATCTAATGGTGTTTGAATGGTTTTTCTAAGTTGAACGGTTTTGAAGGAGATAGACTACAAAAAACGTACGGAATATATAATAAAATATAATAATAATAATAATAAAGATTAGAAGAACAATACTGTGAATGCTTTTACAAGCATTCACACTAATAACTAGAAAGTGCATTTTCTGAAGAAACTGCAGTGTGAATGCTTGAATCTGAATGTATGCACTGAAATGAATTAATTGCTGAATTATAAGTTAAAAATGTTGAATGAGCTGGAAAATACAGAGTTTTTAACCTGAAAACAAAAGTGCTGAACTGCTAAAAGCTGACAATCACACAGAAGAAGTTGGAAAATAGCTGAAAAGTTTTTAAATTAAAATTAGAAAAACCTAAGAAATGAGAAAAGAAAATTTAGAGTCAGAAAACATCTGAATGAATATTAAAAGTTCATATTCTTTGAATAACTGAATGACTAAAATGTGATCCCTCCACTTGGATGCACACACTTTAAAACATTTGTATCTATGAGCTTTGAAAGACACACTGTTGGACAGAGAACAACGATGGCTTCGTTTTGAGGGTAAAATGATGGCTGTAGAGCAAACACTGTGGACACAGCAGCAGTTGAAAGAGAAGTGTTTAAGATGATTCTTGGCACAGTGAGAGACAGAGCTCGTTAGGCAGGCAGGTGTGAGCCTGGTTGCTATAGTGACTGCACCCAATGGCTCCATACACACGCACACAGACATGCACCTCACTTTAGCTGCTTAAAATGAACAGAAAAGTCAGGCCGAAACAAATCGTTCCCAAATGAAAAGTACAAGTCGTATTGACAAAATTCTTTCACCGTGAGCGACAGCAATGTCTAGTCTACCTAATTCTCAGTTTTCATGCCTGTGGAGTTTATTATATGGACGTGGTGACAGTGGAAAGACACCATGCTCTTCTGATTTTCAAACGAACCTTCTGAGCCATTTTAACATTAGAGTCTATGGAAGAGTTGGAGGGGGGAGGCTGTGCATTGGTGACATTTATGAAAGAACCATAACACCTAGTACAATAGTAAACACATTGGATGAAAGAGGACAGCGATGGCTACATTTTGAGGGTAAAATCATACCTGTAGACCAAACACCGTGGACACAGCAGCAGTTTTAAAAAAGATTTTAAGATTAATTTTTTTGCTCCTCTCACTCTAGCAGTTGAGCTGTCTCACTCTAGCCCCAACATTCCGTCCCATACACACCCATTATAAACTCTGAAACGGGTGAAAAAACATCATGAAACTTAAACTGGAACTGAAGAAAAAGTATAATAGATATTGAAAAGATAAATACAAGTTGAATAGTTGAATGTCTTGTCTTCGTTTTAAAGTTTGAATGGTGGTTCTATGTCAACGTATGTGGAAGTAGATACAGTTTAAAGTGGAGTGAGTTGAAGAAAAATTTGAAGGGTCTCCCCATTGAAATACATGGGAAATTTTTGTTGAAAAAAGTTGAATAAAATTAAAAATATAAATGTTAAAAATGAGAAAAGTAGAAGCAGTCATGTCCAAAAGAAGAGGAATCTAACGGTGTTTGAATGGTTTTTCTAAGTTGAACGGTTTTGAAGGAGATAGATGCACAAAAACGTACGGAATATGATATAATAATAATAACTAGAAAGTGCATTTTCTGAAGAAACTGCAGTGTGAATGCTTGAATCTGAATGTATGCACTGAAATGAATTAATTGCTGAATTTTAAGTTAAAAATTTTGAATGAGATGAAAAATACAGAAATTTTCGCCTGAAAACAAAAGTGCTGAACTGCTAAAAGCTGACATCCACAGAGAAGAAGTTGGAAAATAGTTGAAAATGTTTTAAATGGAAATTAGAAAAACCTAAGAAATGACAAAAGAAAATTTAGAGTCAGAAAACATCTGAATGAATATTAAAATTTCATATTCTTTAAATCACTGAATTACTAAAATGTGATCCCTCCACTTGGATCTACACAGTTTAAAAAGTTTAAATGTCTGAGCTTTCAAAGTCACGTTGTTGCAAAGAGAACAACGATGGCTTCGTTTTGAGGGTAAAATGATGGCTGTAGAGCAAACACTGTGGACACAGCAGCAGTTTAAAGAGAAGTGTTTAAGATGAATCTTGGCACAGTGAGAGACAGAGCTCGTTAGGCAGGCAGGTGTGAGCCTGGTTGCTATAGTGACTGCACCCAATGGCTCCATACACACGCACACAGACATGCACCTCACTTTTGCTGCTTAAAATGAACAGAAAAGTCAGGTCGAAACAAATCGCTCCCAAATGAAAAGTACAGGTCCTATTGACGAAATTCTTTCACCGTGAGCGGCAGCAATGTCCAGTCTACCTAATTCTCAGTTTTCATGCCTGTGGAGTTTATTATATGGACGTGGTGACAGTGTAAAAACACCATGCTCTTCTGATTTTCAAACGAACCTTCTGAGCCATTTTAACATTAGAGTCTATGGAGGAGTTGGAGGGAGGAGGCTGTGCTTTGGTGACATTTATGAAAGAACCATAACACCTAGTACAATAGTAAACACATTGGATGAAAGAGGACAGCGATGGCTACGTTTTGAGGGTAAAATCATACCTGTAGATCAAACGCAGTGGACACAGCAGCAGTTTTAAAAAAGATTTTAAGATTAATTTTTTCGCTCCTCTCACTCTAGCAGTTCAGCTGTCTCACTCTAGCCCCAACATTCCGTCCCATACACACCCATTATAAACTCTGAAACGGCTGAAAAAACATCATGAAACTTAAACTGGAACTGAAGAAAAAGTATAACAGATATTGCAAAGATAAATACAAGTTGAATAGTTGAATGTCTTGTCTTCGTTTTAAAGTTTGAATGGTAGCTCTATGTCAACGTATGTTGAAGTAGATACAGTTTAAAGAGGAGTGAGTTGAATGAGAATTTGAAGGGTCTCTCCATTGAAATACATGGGAAATTTTTGTTGAAAAAAGTTGAATAAAATTAAAAATATAAATGTTATAAATGAGAAAAATAGAAGCAGTCATGTCCTAAAGAAGAGGAATCTAATGGTGTTTGAATGGTTTTTCTAAGTTGAACGGTTTTGAAGGAGATAGATGCCAAAAAACGTACGGAATATGATATAATAACTAGAAAGTGCATTTTCTGAAGAAACTGCAGTGTGAATGCTTGAATCTCAATGTATGCACTGAAATGTATTAATTGCTGAATTTTTAGTTAAAAATTTTGAATGAGATGAAAAATACAGAAATTTGCACCTGAAAACAAAAGTGCTGAACTGCTAAAAGCTGAAATCCACACAGAAGAAGTTGGAAAAGAGCTGAAAATGTTTTAAATGTAAATTAGAAAAACCTAAGTAATGAGAAAAGAAAATTTAGAGTCAGAAAACATCTGAATGAATATTAAAAGTTCATATTCTTTGAATCACTGAATGACTAAAATATGATCCCTCCACTTGGATCCACACAGTTTTAAAGGTTTACATCTCTGAGCTTGGAAAGACATGCTGTTGGAAAGAGAAGAACGATGGCTTCGTTTTGAGGGTAAAATGATGGCTGTAGAGCAAACACTGTGGACACAGCAGCTGTTGAAAGAGAAGTGTTCAAGATGAATCTTGGCAGAGTGAGAGAGAGCTCATTAGGCAGGCAGGTGTGAGCCTGGTTGCTATAGTGACTGAGCCAGGGGCTCCATACACACGCACACAGACATGCACCTCACTTTTGCTGCTTAAAATGAACAGAAAAGTCAGCCCAAAACAAATCCTTCCCAAATGAAAAGTTCATGTCGTATTGACAAAATTCTTTCACCGTGAGCGGCAGCAATGTCTAGTCTACCTAATTCTCAGTTTTCATGCCTGTGGAGTTTATTATATGGACGTGGTGACAGTGTAAAGACAGCCTGCTCTTCTGATTTTCAAAGGAACTTTCTGAGCCATTTTAACATTGGAGTCTATGGAGGAGTTGGAGGGAGGAGGCTGTGCTTTGGTGACATTTATGAAAGAACCATAACACCTAGGACAATAGTAAACACATTGGATGAAAGAGGACAGCGATGGCTACGTTTTGAGGGTAAAATCATACCTGTAGACCAAACGCTGCGGACACAGCAGCAGTTTTAAAAAAGATTTTAAGATTAATTTTTTCGCTCCTCTCACTCTAGCAGTTGAGCTGTCTCACTCTAGCCCCAACATTCCGTCCCATACACACCCATTATAAACTCTGAAACGGCTGAAAAAACATCATGAAACTTAAACTGGAACTGAAGAAAAAGTATAAGAGATATTGGAAAGATAAATACAAGTTGAATAGTTGAATGTCTTGTCTTCGTTTTAAAGTTTGAATGGTGGCTCTATGTCAACGTATGTGGAAGTAGATACAGTTTGAAAATGAGTAAGTTGAATGAGGATTTGAAGGGTCTCCCCATTGAAATACATGGGAAATTTTTGTTGAAAAAAGTTGAATAAAATTAAAAATATAAATGTTATAAATGAGAAAAGTAGAAGCAGTCATGTCCAAAAGAAGAGGAATCTAACGGTGTTTGAATGGTTTTTCTAAGTTGAACGGTTTTGAAGGAGATACAGTACAAAAAACGTACGGAATAGATAATAAAATAGAACTAGAAAGTGCATTTTCTGAAGAAACTGCAGTGTGAATGCTTGAATCTGAATATATGCACTGAAAAGAATTAATTGCTGAATTTTAAGTTAAAAATGTTGAATGAGATGAAAAATACAGAAATTTTCACCTGAAAACAAAAGTGCTGAACTGCTAAAAGCTGAAATCCACACAGAAGAAGTTGGAAAAGAGCTGAAAATGTTTTAAATGTAAATTAGAAAAACCTAAGTAATGAGAAAAGACTATTTAGAGTCAGAAAACATCTGAATGAATATTAAAAGTTCATATTCTTTGAATCACTGAATGACTAAAATATGATCACTCCACTTGGATCCACACAGTTTTAAAGGTTTACATCTCTGAGCTTTGAAAGACACGCTGTTGGAAAGAGAAGAACGATGGCTTCATTTTGAGGGTAAAATGATGGCTGTAGGGCAAATACTGTGGACACAGCAGCTGTTGAAAGAGAAGTGTTCAAGATGAATCTTGGCAGAGTGAGAGAGAGCTCGTTAGGCAGGCAGGTGTGAGCCTGGTTGCTATAGTGACTGAGCCAGGGGCTCCATACACACGCACACAGACATGCACCTCACTTTTGCTGCTTAAAATGAACAGAAAAGTCAGGCCCAAACAAATCGCTCCCAAATGAAAAGTACAGGTCCTATTGACGAAATTCCTTCACCGTGAGCGGCAGCAATGTCCAGTCTACCTAATTCTCAGTTTTCATGCCTGTGGAGTTTATTATATGGACGTGGTGACAGTGTAAAAACACCATGCTCTTCTGATTTTCAAACGAACCTTCTGAGCCATTTTAACATTAGAGTCTATGGAGGAGTTGGAGGGAGGAGGCTGTGCTTTGGTGACATTTATGAAAGAACCATAACACCTAGTACAATAGTAAACACATTGGATGAAAGAGGACAGCGATGGCTACGTTTTGAGGGTAAAATCATACCTGTAGACCAAACACCGTGGACACAGCAGCAGTTTTAAAAAAGATTTTAAGATTGATTTTTTTGCTCCTCTCACTCTAGCAGTTCAGCTGTCTCACTCTAGCCCCAACATTCCGTCCCATACACACCCATTATAAACTCTGAAACGGCTGAAAAAACATCATGAAACTTAAACTGGAACTGAAGAAAAAGTATAATAGATATTGAAAAGATAAATACAAGTTGAATAGTTGAATGTCTTGTCTTCGTTTTAAAGTTTGAATGGTGGATCTATGTCAACGTATGTTGAAGTAGTAGGAGTTTAAAAATGAGTAAGTTGAATGAGGATTTGAAGGGTCTCCCCATTGAAATACATGGGAAATTTTTGTTGAAAAAAGTTGAATAATTTTAAAAATATAAATGTTATAAATGAGAAAAATAGAAGCAGTCATGTCCAAAAGAAGAGGAATCTAATGGTGTTTGAATGGTTTTTCTAAGTTGAACGGTTTTGAAGGAGATAGATACCAAAAAACGTACGGAATATGATATAATAATAATAAAGATTAGAAGAACAATACTGTGAATGCTTTTACAAGCATTCACACTAATAATAATAAAGATTAGAAGAACAATACTGTGAATGCTTTTACAAGCATTCACACTAATAATAAAGATTACAACAACAATACTGTGAATGCTTTTACAAGCATTCACACTAATAATAAAATAGAATAAAGATTACAACAACAATACTGTGAATGCTTTTACAAGCATTCACACTAATAAAGATTACAACAACAATACTGTGAATGCTTTTACAAGCATTCACACTAATAAAGATTACAACAACTATACTGTGAATGCTTTTACAAGCATTCACACTAATAATGGATTGCATTTATATAGCGCTTTTCAAGGCACGCAAAGCACTTTACAATTCCACTATTCATTCACTCTCATATTCACACACTGCTGGAGGCAAGCTACAGTTGTAGCCACAGCTGCCCTGGGGAAGACTGACAGAAGCGAGGCTGCCATGTCACGCCATCGGCCCCTCTGGCCATCATCATGAGTGAACTCCCTGATGAAGCCTTGTGTGCTAAAACATGTCAGAGTTTTAAAGGTTAAACATGAGTTTCCAAAACGTTTTGCTGGAGAACAATGAACTATTTGACTGAGTTTCAATTATTTACAGACGAGCAAAACCAGGACAGAGAAAAAAGGACAAAACTGACTCAGTAAAACGACAGAAAATAAGATCCCATGTAAATCTGTATTATGTAGAAGTTCAGCCCAGCAACCAGTTCAGTTCAACACAAGTTTAAATGATTCTATCTGAACTCTGTGGAGCCTGATCTCAAGCTTTTTGAGTCTACACTGAAACCAGAGGATCTTTCTGTCTCTTCAGATTCACTGTGATCCAGTGATGGGAGTGATTTCAGCCCTGAGTGATCACGCTGATGTTTGCACAGAGCAGACAATGAGGTGAATGTTTTGGCACATTGGTAACAGTGAAACAGTTTATTAGTAACGTGGGATCGTTTGTGTTCAGAGTATGATCTGAGATTCCTGAAGCTCTTGTCACACTGGTCACAGCTGTAGTTTCCTTCTATGTGTGTACGTTCATGCTTGTTACGATGATGTGATCGTGAGAAACTTTTGTCACAGTGTCTGCACTTGTATGGTTTCTCTCCTGTGTGGACTCGTTTGTGTTTTTTAAGCTGACCTGCAGTGGTGAAGGATGACCCACACTGATCACAGTGGTGCTTTTTAACCCCACTGTGAATCAGTTCATGTCGTTTTAATGTACTTGATGTGGTGAAGCTTCTCCCACATTCTTTGCAGTATTTCAGTTTGTCTCCAGTGTGTCTACGTTGATGTATTTTTAAGTCAGCTTGCCGACTGAAAGTTTTTCCACAGAGGTCACAATGAAAGTCTTTCCCACCACCACGGTGATGACAGGGTTGAGAACTGGATCCATCTGTGTCGCTCTGCTTCGAAACAAAGACACAAAGACAGTGTAAGTCAGTCCTTCAACACTTTCATCCTGAACGTCGCCTGAAATAAAGAGCATCTCTGCAGACGTCCAATTACATTTTACTGTTTCAGTTAACACACTCAGTTTACTGGGCTGCAATGACTACAATACTACCACCATAATACTACAGTAATACTAAAATCATAATTGAAATGAACATCTGAATAATCACTAAGGCTACGTTCACACTGCAGGTGAAAGCGCATCAAATCCGATCTTTCTGACCCTATGCGACCCGTATCCGATCATGGTATGACAGTGTGAACGGCACAAATCCGATATTTTCAAATCCGATCTGGGTCACTTTCGTATGTGATACTGAATCCGATACATATCCGATGTTTTAGAAAGCGACTGCTGTTTGAACAGTCATGTCGCATTAAATCCGTCTTTTACGTCACTGACACAAGACAGACGCCAATTATCAGCGCCGGAGAAGCGCCCGAGACGACATCGTGAACGCTTCCTGGCCATCCAGTGTAGATGTTAGTGAAACTGTTGGGAAGACAACGTTGGAGAAACGTGAACATTTTATTGGTACTGTATAATCTGCAGATTCTGACAGAAATCTGCAACTATCCTTTGAAGCACCGCTCCTCTAAAACAGCAATAAGGATCATTATTAGGTTATCTACATTATTATGTAAATAAAAAAAATAACTTAAAGCAAAAATTGGGAAACGTAAAGTCCGAAGTCTTTATATTAAGGGCCATCAGTCAAACATAATTGTTTGCTCTGGGTCTAAACAGAGCGAGTTGTGTGTGACGTCTTCTTTTGCGCATGCGGGCCGCTTTGAGCGTTCACACTAGAGCGCGTTTGCTGTCGCATTTTAATTGTAGTGTGAACAAGCAGACAAAAAAAATCGGATTTGATCGAAAAATCAGAATAGAGCATTAAGACCTGCAGTGTGAACATAGCCTAAGAGCTGCTTTTCCATGCAGTAGAATTGCTAACATGCTAACACAGTTTAATGAGCAGAGTTGTTCCAAACAGTCAGGCTAATCAGAATCAGAATCAGAATCAGAATACTTTACTGATCCCTAGGGGAAATTATTTGTTTGTTACAGTGCTCCATAATAAAGACATTAACAAGACAGACAATACACTAACTAAGAATAGTACAATATATACAGGCATATATATACATAAGTCGTTTATTAATAAATAACTAAAAAAGAAAAAGAAAGAAAAAGAAAAAAGAAACAGAAACATGTGTGTGTTAAAATGACAAGATAACAATATAAATACATACCTCACAGTAACTGCACTTGTAGAGTCTCTTTCTGGTGTGGATCTGTTGGTGTCGTGTCAGGTACTGTGGAGCTTTAAAAGTCTTCTCACACAGGTCACATTTATAAGGTCGTCCCTCAGTGTGGGTAAACATGTGTTGTTGCAACTGTGTGTGAGTTATAAACTGTTTGCCACACTGTTCACAGCAGTACACATCATGTCTGGTGTGAATGTGTAGGTGTCTATTTCTGTTTCCCCTCCAGCTGAAAGTTTTTCCACACTCGTCACAGCTGTATGCCTTAATTCCAGAGTGGGTAACTAGATGACTCTGTAAGCTGTTACTGTGAGTAAAAGCTCTGCCACACTGATCACAGCTGTATGCTTTAACTCCACTGTGGATGAGTTTGTGTTGTTTTAGATTACCCTTCAAGGAAAAAGACTTTCCACATAAGTCACAGCTGAACGGTCTCTCTCCAGTGTGGATGACCTGATGACGTTTTAGTGAAGCGTTCCCAGTAAAATCCTTCCCACACTCGTCACAGGTGTATGTTTTCTCTCTCTTTCTTCTGTGAGGTTTGTCGGCCTCCTGAGAGCGCTGACTTCTCGCTCCATGTTGGTCCTGCAGTGACAGAGATACAAACAGAGGCAGTGAGTGAAATGCAGTCGTGGAACAAACTCAACCTTCAAACTCCCTCCATTAACACTAGTTTTAAACCTGAAGGTGGAGTGTGGCACCAAACACCTTAAAGGTCTCTTATCCCCACCTGCTGGTAGTTCTAACACATTACATCCAACCTGGTGCTAAAAATAATTCATGACAGTTCAAACACTAAAATCATGCCCATCCCTCCTGATTGTACACACACACACACACACACACACACACAGTTATATTATTTTATAATTTATATTATTTTGTTGTTTCCTATTTCTATAATTTTTATAGATGTATATATTATCATTTACTGATAATAAATCCTATGTTTGTTGTTTATTCAAAAGGAACCCCATTAGCTTCCACAACAGATGTTGCTCATCTTCCGTCAAATACAATCACATAAAATATTATAAAATAAAGTGGATTCAAAATATCAACATAATTTGGCTCTTACATCCACAGTGAGGTTTCACAATTAAAATATAAGCAATCAATAATAATAATAATAATAATAATGATAATAATATCAATAACATTGAGACACAATTTCAGAAACAAATCATCTCTTACAATATTTACAACAACTAAAAGTTCTGTAAATCGACTTTTAAGTGTTAATTGAAGTTTTGAATAGTTGCTAATTCTCTAATTTTATAAGGCAATTTATTCCACTTAAAAGTTGCTCTAAATATAACAGTTTTACAAAAAGTTACTTTTAACTCGAGCATTTACTAAATTGCAGTTTGTTGAAAATCGTGTAATATCATTATGTATTTCATCTGGATACTGCAGCTGAGCAGAATAAATGTGGTGTGTTTAACAGAATTGCTTTCTTTATAACTACAAGTAAGCCATAGAATAGCTGGTCAGGATCCAGCTGGTCGACCTTAATCTTACAGAGAATGTGATGATTTTATGCGTAATTAAAGTCAGTCATATATCCACAAACACAACAAGCTGAAAGTCAGTGATGCTGCTCGGTTTGCAGTCCTGAATATCACGGCACAAGCAGGATTCACTGCACTGTTAATGTTAGCTATGTTATATTGCTGCCTCTGTTCGGTGGTGTGGAGCCAAACGGACTTTAACGTGTGTTTGAACGAGCTGACGGTTCACTCGTTAAGCTGAAAGAAAGATGCTTTAATCACAGGAGTCACACATGTGTCCACTGCACCATCTGGGAACTCTTCTTGTTTAGCACTCGTAATAACACAAACACTAAATCCTCCTTCTCTTGTGCTGTTTTGTAGCAGTGTGTACACCTGAGACTGTCACCTGTCTGTCTGTCCTGCACTCTCTCTCTGTTTCTTTCTCTCTGATTGTGGAATAAAAGTATGAACATGTATTTATAAGTTACACTTGTGTTTGAATCCTGCAGCTTATCACACATTTGATTTCCATGTGTGACAACTGCAAGTGTCCAGAGTGAGGACAGACTGAGGGACCCACTGCTGCACATCATCTGTGAGGCTTTGCACCCCTGATGATCCACCAGGACAAACTCAGCAGTGTGTGAGGAAGAGGAGGAGGAAGAGCCAGCAGCAGCTGACAGATGGAGAGAATGGACAGACTGTTCCCTGTTTGTGAAGGACTGCTAGGAAAGTTTAACATAAGTAATTGTCTGTCCTGAATCAGTCTTATTAGGTAATGTTCAAATAATGTTATCATCCCAGTGTTTTCAGTGTGGGAGAAAGTACTCAGGGCCTTCAAGTTACACACTATGAAAGGCAGCAACAAGTTTAATATTCAGAAACCTAAAGTATGTTTCAGCAGCAAAATGGAGCTAAAAATAAATGTTTGTTTCAGTTCTATGAAGCTCAGCTCAGCTAAGTATTTTGGATTAGTAGCACTGCTGTGTTTGTTGCATCATATGCTTTATATATTCTTTTCTTCTGTATAACGTATTTTCCACACTATAAAGCACACTTAAAATCCTTTAATTTTCTCAAAACTCGAGAGTGTGCCTTATGTATGAATTCTGGTTGTGCTTACTGACCTCGAACCGATTTTGGCGTGCAGAAATCTGTTAAAAAATGTTTTAGTACAACTTTGGTAAGCGGCACTGCTTGATGGATTGTCAGAGCATTACGGCTGCAGTAGTGAGGAGCTTCGCGGAGTAATCTGGGTCCAAAACTCCGTCCTTTTCAGGTCCCAAAGTCAAACGAACACTGAGAGTTAAAAACGGTCTAAATTCCTTAATCTTTAATAAAATCATCAGCGTTGCTGCTTTACCAGGTGTAACAATTAACATCCAGGCATCTATAAAAACAGAAGTTATTAAATTTAACGGAGTTAGAAGTTAACAGGAAATTAGCTCGCTAGTTTTCACCTAAACATGACATACCATGTTCTGACTGAGAGATTTTTGAAACTAATTAAAACGTACAGCTCTGCTACCACTTCCAACATAAACGAAGACGGAAAACGAAACAGCAGTGGCGTTTGCAGGGTTACTGAAGTTGGACTAGCTGGTATATAATGTTGTGCTACGTGATCGCTAGCGACACAGCTATGTTAGCATAACATTAGCACAGTGAAGCTGGAGGATGAACGCCAACTTTTTTTCCACTCGATAAAAGTTAACGTGAGGGATTCTGGTGGTCAGGGACAAATACAATCGCATAGCAGGATGCTATACACGGGGCAAACTTCAGTCAGGAGAAAAACTCAGATTATTGTCGCCCAGCATAATTTGCAGATGATAATGGTTGTATCCGCTGCGATGCTTTCGACCAAAACAGGCGCAGCTTGATGACATCATCATCATGCGCGATATTGCGGTATAGTCAAAATCTCTAGCGTCGGCCAAATTTATATCGTTTCTATCGTATATCGTTTATATCGCCCAGCCCTACATCATATTCTATAAGGATGTTATGTGTTTGTATACTTTCTGCCCAGTTTGACCCATTTAGCAGAAGTCAGCCTGTTTAAGGCTCTGATATCTATTCTGTATGAATTAAAGCAGTTATGACATGGTCTGATTTTCTCACCCAATAAAGGAATATTTAATATATCAGTCTACTCTTCATTCTATCACCAACACTTATCACAGCTCGTACATTTTGTTTTTACACATATATGTAAGCATTGAGCCAAATTTAGTAATGCCAACAAATTAAACGAACAACATTTGTCTCTTATATATAATACACCTATATATACACTGTCAAAGATACTTGTCTTTGAGTGAAGTGATGAATATAATAACTATAATATTGGCCATATTATATTTACATTACTAAAGTGCGATGACTTTAGTCTCATGAACAACATTAGCTAATTGTTATTTACTAACTAATGTTAAATGACTGTTCAGTACAGAAATGAAGCTCAACAATCATGTTTTACAGTCCTGTGGTCTCAGCCTCAGATACTTATTAAATCACACAGAGCTCATGTAGAAACAAATGAACAAAATATGTTCTCCTTCATTTCTGTCAAACAAAGCTGTATGAAACGTTTCCAGATGTTAGTATCATGGTTGCTAGACAACCTGGGCAGAACGAAGCAGGCTAGACCGTCCCATTTCACAATCCTACAAGCCTCGCACTTCTGGCCTTAGCGGTCTTTGAGTACGTGGCCCTTGAGGACCGTTGAGGCTGCGTACTTTAAAGCTGCAGAACCTGAATTGGGCTACAGCCATGATGATCTCCAGCCTTGTGCTCGTCAACATTCTCACCTGAGTTAAGAAGACGATTACTGAAATGGTCTCAGCAGGTCCTTTAATGACAGCAATGAAATGCAGTGGTAAGGGTTTTGGGGGATTAAGTTCATTTTCATGGTAAAGAAGGACGATGCAATTCATCTGATCACTCGTCATAACATTCTGGAGTGTATGCAAAATGCTATTATAAAAACTTAAGCAGCAACTTTTCCAATTTCCAAAATTTATGCAATTCTAAAAACTTTTGGCCACGACTATATAACCTCTTTTTAAGTTTGTGGATATTATACATGGTTATGCTCAGGATATGTCAGCCAATTTCCACTGGAAATGCCTTTTGGTTAAACTGTCAGCAAGGAATTTGCATTTGCACTGTTAAATTTTTATATAACTTTAATGCACATAAAAAACAGCTGCTTGTTTAAGTGAAAATACATTGATGGGTTTTTTAATAAAGTTGTGGAGTTGTAAAGTACTTTGTCTAGTGTCAATTATATCATCAGTTATATTGTTATCGCAAATTTTCAAATGTATATCGTGATAAATATTTTTGGTCATATCGCCCTGCTCTGTCTGTCACCTTCTGTGTTGAGCTCATTGTTTTCTCTGTAGTGGCTGAGCTGAGTCCAAGTAGCTGAAAATGTTCCTCTGCTGCTCCGTCAGACTCTTCTCCTCCTGCTGATCAGCTGGGACACAAAACAGATCTTTGTTAGGCTCCACACTGCACTGAAGAGTCAAAGTGTCTCATATGTTCATCTGACAAGTAAAAGAACACATTTTTGTTTCCCGAGGTGGGCAACTTATTGGAAACAAACACAAAAGGTTTGAGCACTGATACCTGGCATTGCTGGCATTGAAAGATGCAATGCCAGCAATGAGGATTGTCAAGACTCAAACCAATCATTAAGCAAAGACAACAGAGATCATTTGTTTCTGTTTATTTAGCATTCACAACATTTGTAGTTGCCTTCTGTACAGGGGAAGTCCACGCACACTGTGTGGTACCGCCATCCGCAGAAGGTGCATTCAATCTCTGTAAGAAAAACTAGATTGTCTGAGACTGAAATGATATTAACAAAAGGAGTGGTGATTTGTAAAACTTCAAGTGTATGATAAGGTGAAAACAAATACACAATTGCATGTCATGTAGTTGAAGGTTTTTTTATTTTCTTCTTTTGGAAGACTTGAAAACACTGAAAGTTACAAATGTATTGTGCTTGAAACAAATTCAAAATAGGTGATAAAGCCAGCTGCACATGTGTGTCACAAGTAAATCTGGCTGTATAATAAAACAGAAACAAGTGATGTCCCTGCTGTCTTTGCTTAATGGTTGGTTTGAGTCTTGACAATCCACATTGCATCTTTCAATATGTTTGTGGGTAGATTTGAATGCACCAGTGTAAGTGCAGCCACTCAGACTCTACTCAATGTGGTCATAGAAACAGGTGCAGATGTGTCACGAGTTAATCTAGTAGTAGGCTATGGCACTTGGCCACAGGTGGCAGTAGTGGACTGACCTCCATTTGAGACTGCTCCAGCTGCTCTGTGACAGTCAGTAGATCTGCTACAAATTGCAGATCATATGCAAGTTTTGGAAATTACATTATAAATATTCCGTTTTAATTTTGCACTCCAGTATGAACACAAATCCCCCAACTCGAGTATCACCACAATTAACCTAACAGACCTACACCTTAGTTCACAGATTCACTTTGTCTAAGGATTATTTCTGGGACTTCACACAACCCAGTATTCAAATCATGAATACATAATGGGCTTGGATTTACAACATTATGAATGAAATGTGCTCTATTTGAAAGAAGCATGTCCCCCTCCCCTTTCCAGGGGTTGTGTGTGAGACTTTAAATCATCAAACTGTAAATTATTAATTTTTAATTGTTATTGATCCCTTTACCCCTGGTCCTAAAATGAATATTTATTTTCTTACTCTTCTTATATTTATTGTTTGTTTACTTGCACTGCTGTAACTGGAGCCTCGTCGTCTCGTCTCTCTATATACTGGACTGTATGTAGCGGAGATGACAATAAAGTTTACTTTGACTTCAGCAGCGAGCAGGCGCACCGAGGGCTCTCGCGCTTACGTTTCACTTAAAGAATTTCGAAAAAACATCGGTGCAAATTATAAGTCTGTATCATAATATCTGGTGTTTTGTGTTTGTTGTTTTGTTTTTATTTTTGTTTTATTTTGCGAGTTGATTATTAGATCCCGATCGTTTACTCTTGCTGTCCTGTGAACAGCATCGGCATGAGAATATCACCAGGTAAACCCGCGACATTTTTAAACATTTTGTTGTTCAAGAGGAACAAGACTGACAGAGTGTGTTTTAGGTAACCTCACAAATGTCACAGATGACACATTTAGTGTTTGGTGCACATCTGTTCAACCAACTGGAACACCAGTCCACATGTATATACACTCTCTCTCTCTCTCTCTCTCTCACACACACACACACACACACACACACAGAGCCCTTTTGAATGTTTGCAAGTATGTGTATGTGGTGTTAAATAGGCCTATACTACTGCGCTTTTATGTCGCTCGTAAGGGTGAAACTCATTGTGAAACATTTGAGAACCACTGCTACAGAACAATGGAGATTTCCGTTATATGGTAACACCTGCAACTCACGTGACGCCCAGAACTGTACAATACTGATGCTTGAGAGCGCGCGTGTGATGCAAGTATGTGTAGAGTGTTGAGCGCGTGATCAGTGGTGAGAAAAACAACTCACGAAACTTGACCTTTCTATACTCGTGGCTCACTTGCACTTCTAATCTATTCGTTTGCACACTTACACACACACAGCTGTGGTTTCCTGTTTTGCTACACTCTGGAGAGCCTCGCCTTTAACGGTCTTCTCTCACAGAGAGCAACAGAAAACTTCATTCAGAAAACTTCGAAAAACTCGAGATTGACTGAACTCAGTTCAAAGTTACCTTGACACTTACCTTTAGATGTGAGAGGTAGTGATGGTCCGCTTGAAGCTGACGCTCCGGTGCGTGTGTCAAAAAGATCAACACGCTGCTTCAGAAGCACTGTGTCGAGGCTTGATTCGTTTGGCCAGAGTCACGTGATTAGTGACGTCTGAAGCTTCATTTAGAACGTACTTTTTTTATTGCTTTATTGAAACACAATGAGTATACAACATACAAACAGATGAAGTTTACGAAACAACAGAACATGAACATACAAAACCAGGGGTAAAAAAAAATAATCTTATTAGTACGCACAAAAATCAACATATATATATTGTTCTGAGAGGCTTTTTGTTGGTTGAGTCTGATCTTGATTGTATGTACAATTCCATATCCTTATAAAAACGCAGAAATATGGTGTTTTATTAATAAACTTACATTTATGGATAAAAAATTTAGCTAAAAGTATTTACAAATTTATTATAAAAAAAACATTTATCATTCTTCCTGGAGAACTTAAAGAAACAGAATAAAACATTTTCCCATCATTAAGAAAACTCCTTTAAAATATGGACAATAACAAAACTGCTAAATTCCTTCCAGAATCTCTGTGTAGAGGAACAGTACCAAAAAAGATGTGCCACAGTTTGTGGATGATCCCCACAGAAAGTTCAATTAGTATTTATGTCTCTTTTAAATGTTACCATATAGTGACTGGCTGGGTAACATTTATGAAGAATTTTATATGAGATTTCCTTCACTTTGTTTACAATTATATATTTATGGGATCATCCAGACTGTCTTCCAGGTGATATCTGGAACATGTCGGTTCCAGTAAGATATTATATATATATGGGAGAGACACGATATCTTCTTGGAATAAACTACGTATTCTCTTATTGCTGTTACCAAGTTCCTGTGAAAAGCAGATTTTTCCCACTGCTGACTCAGCTGGATCAGGGAGAGTGACTGAGGTAGATATTGAACTGTCAGTGTTTTTATATAACATTAAAGTACCTGAGGGTATGGCACCAAGCACCATTGAGAATTCCCAAACACTGATGGGAAAATTATATAGTGTAAGGAATTCATAGTGTAAGTAAGTAGTGCTCCTTCTTTATTAACCAGCTGAGCCACCAATAGGATCCCATTTTGGACCCAAGTTTCCAGGAAAAGCGATTTATTTTTAAATAAAATATCTCTGTTGTTATGGTTTTTCAATATAAAATTAAAGTGCATGCGGTCAATGTCTTTACTAATCTTCTTATCCAGATGTAAGGAGAGAGCAGCATTTGCCAGTCGGGATATCCCTTCAGCTTTAGTAATTAACACTATACACAGTAAAAAATGGAGTGTCAATATTTCGGAGTAAGCCTATTTTAACCTAGATAGAGTATTTACAACTCTATGAGGAGTAAACCAGCTCTAACATCAGAGTTAAAAGTCAGTGTAAAGTTTGTTAGTCACGCAGTGAAGACTTAACTCCACACATTGTTGATTATTACCAGTCCGCAGGCGTGCGCGGCCTCATAGCTCTAATGTGCATGGAATTTTCTCCGAAGAGCTGCCACAGTCAGGTAAGTGAAGTTAACATTCCCATACTGGTAACATTGTTTAAACGGTATTTTTAAACTAAATAGCTCTTTATAGTTTCACTGATGTCGCGTGAGTACATGTTAGCAGCATTTACCCATAGATTTAATGATATTGTCCAGTAGCTACATGCTAGCAGTTGCTAAAAGTTCAGATGTTCCTTATCTTCTCACTGAGTTAATATGAACCTAAAACTAAAAGGAAAGTCATGGACTTGTTTCCACCTCAGAGCTCTTGGAGTTAATGTGCAATGCTGAGTCAGGTACTGAAGTTGACGATGATTGTGACTGTTTTTATTTGCCATTGTTGGTTATATAGGTAATTCTGTCAATTCAAGGTATTTTTGGAATAATTCTTTGTTTATTCGTCTGTAGTCTGGGACAGTGACATGTCTACTATCTTGCTGCTGCTACAACTGCTACCACCATCTGCACAAGGGCGAAAGAGACCAGGAGAGATGTCTGCATCTCATGCTGTCGATAACCTCATCAAATTCCCAAAGGTATGTTGTTTAAAATATACTTTCCATCACCTCTATTTTCATGGACAGTGAGGTGAGCTAATCTACTGTCAGAGGATAGTCACATAATACTGTTGTTTAATGTGTTGTTGTAGGCTGGAACCAGTGTACAGCAGCATCTAGACAACATCACCCGAAGCAGTCAGCCCTACCTTCTTGCTCAGGGATCCACAAGAAGCAGCATTCACACCTTCATTGTGATTGAGAAGCATGCACTTCCATGTAAAGTGACAGGTTCAGTAGGAGCCCTTGATGAACTCTTTAGGGCCCAATATGTCTTTGGTACATCATACAGTTCATCCCTGACCATCTTTTTTACTTTTCTGCAAACAACTACGACATTGGGGAAATGTCATATTGCTTTCTCTAGTGAGCATCATAGAACTGTGAATTGTAAAGGTTTATGTTAATTAAATGACACTGAAATGAGAAACATAATAAATGCTGTTACTTTAACCCGTATATTTGTTGTTATTTCCATAATGTAGGATAGATCACAGTTATTTAGTAATATAGCATCATAAGATGAATATGAAAAAATCACACTACAGAGAAATAAAAATGATATATTATTACACATCAGAGTGTTATTATTAAACTAAATTTGGAGTAAAAATAGCTCTATAAAGTGTAATCAAATTACTCTGAACATTGTGAATAACCCTCAGTGTTAAATATTTTTACACATTTTGTTGTTAATTTTGTCACTAAATTGAGTACAATTAACACTGAAAAGTTAACACTGGCCATAGAGTAAATTTAACTCTAATTTTGAGTGGGACCAAATGTTATCTGAAGCAGAGTTAAAATCAACTCTCTAAGTGTAAAATTGACACTTGGTTTTTTACTGTGTACCTGTCAGAGATAAATCCCTTTGCAGCCACTGGTTGAACTTTTTTCGTGTTTTTTGTATAATCGGAGTGAAGTTTGATGAGCATCTTGACTTTTGGTCTTTGGATATTAACAGTCCTGGGTATGTGACTTTTTGTTTAACAGAAATGTTACAGATAGCATTTGCAGTGCAGTCTTTAATTGCTAGTAATTCATATTTTTTTTTAGATTTAGACATAAACCAGATGCCTCAGAGAAATCTCTAATAACACAAAGGGCTGGACGGATTTGATTTGCATTCTTCAAGAAGAGTGGTGTCATCAGCTAGCTGGCTGATGATGAGCTCCTTATCAGCTATGGTGATTCCTTGTATAACAGGTCAAATCTCACGGTGGAGTCGTTAGTCATTTTAATTGAGCTATTGCCATTCATGTACAAGGTTTTGAAGCTTTACAGAAAAATGCCAAAATTTTCCAAAGAGTGGAAAATAAATTGATATTCAATTGTATCAAAAGCCTTTTAAAAATCCAGGAAGAGAATGAAGCTAATGTCAGATACCAAATCAGAGTAATCAAGTAGATCCAAAACCAGTCTAATGTTATTAGAAATGTGTCTATTTCAATAAAGCCTGATTGTGTCTCATTGATAATTGTATCCAAGAACTCTTTAATTCTGTTATCAAGTACTAAAGCCATAATCTCATAGTCATTATTGAGCAGACAGATGGGTCTCCAATGATCAGGGTTTTAATAGTTTTGCAATTTTCATTAGTTTTTATTTTTATTTCGTTTTGACTTCAGATTTTCAATTTTATATTAGTTTTAATTAGTTTTTACCAATTGTTTGCTAGTTTAGTTTAGTTTTTATTTTTTTGAAAATCATTAGTTTCAGTTTAGTTTTGATTAGTTTCAGTTATAGTTTTAGTTGTGTTTGCAATAATTAAGTGTAACAAAATCCCAGTTTCATCATATCAGTCATTCTCTTCTGCTTATCCTTGGGTATGTTGCTATTCCAGCTACCATACCCTGCACCCTGGACAGGTCGCCTGTCTGTCGCAGGGCTAACACACATACTCACATTCCCACCTATGGGTTCTTTAAATAAATAAATAAATAAATAAATTAGGGCAGATGAACAACCATTGATACCAGGCAACTATAAAATGTATATCTTGGCCCCAATGAGACTATTAACTCTTGCAGCACCGGGTGTTAAGGCAATTGACTCACACAGTTATGTAGATATCCCAGTCCTGTTGTCTCAGGATGCATCACGCTGCCTTGCCTGGTGTTAGCTTCTGTTTCTGGGGATGAGGGCTGAGTATGCTCCCTTACCTTCTCCAGGTAAGCTAGGCTAGGTTAGCCTTCTTGTGTGAGCTTTTCAAGTGCACTTTAAGGTTTGTGGGATTTTTTTTCCTTTAGAAATGTCCCTCATAATTTGTCTCTTTCCACTACAAGACACTTGCTTTATCCAAAACACAGTCATATTCAAAGTAATCCCAAATTGGACTCTGGTGCTTTCTCCAGACTTTTCCTGACATGATTCTGCGCGTGGACGGAGCAGCGACACAGACGACTCGACTAACGTACTGCCACCTGCTGGCATAATGAGACACAGCAAGAAAAAAACCTGGAAACTAAACTTCTTTTTCACCCTTGACTATTGTATGACACACACACATCAACGAAAACTAAACGCATTTTTTCTATAAATTCAGTTAATTTTAGTTAGTTTTGTGAATACTCATTACAGTTTTAGTTAGTTTTCCTTTTTTTGTTTTTATTTTTATTTCCGTTAACGAAAATGTTTTTTCACTTCTAGTTTTCGTTATTTCGTTAGTTTTCGTTAACGATAATAACCTTGCCAATGATCACTAAGAAGTAAGTCTTTGTTTGGCTTTGGAATAAGTGTTATGAGACCCTGAGTAAGAGTAGGAGGGAGGGTGTTATTCTCTCCCATACGGTAAAAAAATATATTTTAAAATACATTTTGAAATATATTTCAAAATATACAAAAAATGGCCAAAAAATATATGTGCTAAAATACATTTTAAAATATATTTATACATTTTAAAATATATTTTAGCACATATATTTTTTGGTCATTTTTTGTATATTTTAAAATATATTTCAAAAATATATTTATAATATATTTTGAAATGTGTTTTAACACATATATTTTTTGGCTGTTTTTTTATATTTTGAAATATATTTATAAAATATATTTCAAAATACAATTTAAACTTATTTAAAATCATTCAAAAATATATAAATTTAACCCTTCATATATTTCTACGAAAACACATTCACATGTAACAGCTGAAAGAAATCTTTATTTGATGTTTAAAACATAGATATAGCATATCAATCAAGCAAGGAATATTCATTTTATAATTTTATTCTCATTACATACTTAAACATTCTAAAAGAAACACAGACACACATATACATATATATGTGTGTATATATATATATATGTACACATATGTGTGTGTATGTGTATATGTGTGTGTGATTGTGTGAACATAAGTCAACATACTTTAAATTTAATTTCTTTTCCTTTTCCAGCAGTCTCAGTTCCCCCAGCTTTCACTGCAATCCTCAAAGCCCTTCTGGACACATTGGGAAACCTCTTCCTTACTGCCACTGTAACAAACAAAAGTCACAGTTCTATTACTTTTATCAGAGTTAAAATAAAAATATGATTTATGTTAGCTGGCTTCATTTAGCAAACAGATATTTCTGTTTATATAGATACAGATATTAATACAGATATATTTTACTCATAATTTTACCCCTTTTTTTTCCTAGATGGAAAGTCTATCCAGTTCACATTATAGTAATGCTAACACCCCTTTTGGTCGTCTCTCCTTACCCTCCAGCATTCATAAATCTGTTGACCTTCTTTGTCTGAGACCAACCACTACAATGCATCATCACCTATTTGTATTGGTAACTTACTTTACAACCTGTTTTAATGGTTGCAAAGTAAGTTACTTGTGAAAGGAGTTTGCAAAGAAAAAAGCGTCTGGACTTCTTTAAGTTATTTGTGCTGTATGCAATTTCAGATACACAGAAAGTCTTCACTTACTATATATGGCTGTCATAGTGTCCTTGTGAAGGGCAGTTCTTCACTCTGCGCCGATGTCCGTTTTGATCTGTGCTCCTATAAAAAGCATGAACATTTGAGTGTTTGACTAGTTTTAGATTTCCAAAAATCTGATATTTGTACAACTAAACATTTGAACTACAATGATATGCTATTGAGAGATACTTTTATGGGTACTTTTTGGTAAAGAAACTGGTGACAGAGTTGTAGGCTTTTTAGAATACTATTAGCTAACCATTTGAACTGACTTTCAAAGCTGTTTACCTTTCAAATTGCTGTGGATCAAAACCTCCAGTGGGAAGGCGGCCATTAGAAGAACACGCACCATTGAACCTGAAAATAACAAAAGTAAACAATAAACAGAACAATATATAAGAGTCAGGCAGAGTAATAAATCTCTTCTGAAGCAATATAGTTCATTTTGGGTGAAAAACAAAACATTCCTCTAAAATATATATACTGACATCAGCAATCAACATCATGATTGTAATTATTTCCTTTTTAGTACATCTACTGCTGTGTGCATGTGTCAAGCACTACGACTGTATCTATGCATATAAATTCACCATATATATCCTGCAAAAATGTTTTGTTATAGTAAAAAAAGGCAAACAAACAAACAAAGGCATTCAATCAGAGGTGAGAAATTAATTGGGAATATCAATTATAGGTGAACTATTCTTTACCTACCTACTAGCAATCATATTTGAATGTAAAATAAAATAAATAAATAAATAATAATAAAAATAACATGATGTAATTAAAATGCACAACTTACATTAAGGAAATCTGCATTTGTATCCACAGGCTAAAAGTAAAACAGTAAATGTGTTAGTAATAGTACAGGTATTTGTAAAAAAAAAAAAAAAAAAAAGAGGCAGTAACTGTGACTCTTCTAGTCGGGTGCTAAATGCAGAGATTTATATTTACAGTATAATACTGCATGTACAGGTAGCTGTGTTGTGAACTGTAACTGAATATTAGAGAATCTCAGAGAAATTAAATGTATTTATTTTTTGAATTTATCAATCATAAAACCGTCTGTTTTGAAGGCCTGTTACGATAACAACTTTTTGTTGGTCTGTATATTGCCCCATAAACAATTGCGACAAGTTATGTCATTGTCATTTTAAGACCATTTTATGTCTTTGAATGTATAATCATAATATAACACCATAATAATGCAAGATCTACACACTTTCAATTGACAAACCAACATCTAATTCTTAAAATATTTAGATCATGGAAATTAGGTATCAAAATATTAGATACCATAAAAACTTGGATAAATAGTAAATCTTCTAACAAATAGAAAACAATGTTATTTAATGTTATTGTGTTGTTATTATTATATTTTATTTTTGTAAATATAATGGCAGATAAATTGCATCATTAACAATTATTGAGGTCATGTACATGTATTGTGTGTTAAGTCGATATATCGATTATTGTGACAGGCCTACAGTTTTGGTATCATAACAAGCTTGTCAAACATGCATGACCACTAAGCAATGTCTAAGCAGTAGTATTAGTCTGAATGACAACAAACATAACTAGTGTTTTGGAAAATCTGTTAGAAAACAGTTATTTCAAAAATTATGATTAGCATGTGACACAGACACTGCATAAAAACTACAACAACAAATACTTACTTTAGGAGGATGGGGGAGGGCAGCATGAGGTTGAGACTTTGACATCTGTAAGAAACAAATTCATGTATTACAAACAAGTCACTTAAAAATACATTAATGTGGCAGATGCAGTGTATAATTACAATCAGGGCTGTCACAACAATGGGGTGGGGCCAAGTGGCTGCATCCCTAGGTACAATGTGCAGGTATATATAATTACATATAATATATGTGAATAAAGCAAGAATCAGTTTAGGTTCGTCACTGTGTTGACTGATGCTTGCTAGGTTTATATGATTGCAAACTGCACAAAAACAACAACAGCAACAACATTAATGACAATGACAAACAAAATTACTTACATTTATGTAAATCTCACATCAGGAAGATCTGCATTCGATTTCATGGGCTGAAATAAATAGGCAGAAACATTACTGCTAAAAAAACCAAAAACTCTAAAAAGCCTAAAAATGACTTAAAAAGCAAGGAAATGTGGAACATTGTAATTAGCGAACATTAATAAAGCATAACTGTGCTTTGTTTCTAACCTTGGTAAGTCCTCTGTAGCCAGAAGGAGAGGTGGGATTTCTGTGAAAGCCAAATTAAATGTGAATAGGTTTTGATAGTTATTGTATATAACAAGTGTAAACAGTTTTATTTGTATTTTTTCCCTTTCTGAGAAGGCAGAATAATAAGAAAAGGCAAAAGTACGACACAACATAATTAATTAAGTTACATATTTTGATTACCAAATTATGGAAGCGTGGAGCTGCCACCCAGGCAAAAGAAAAATAGAGCTATATCACGTTATAACATGAAATGTTTATTGTTCTAACATTATGCTTTTCATGTTTGGATAATATAATATCACGTTATTACAATATACATAATTATCACGTTCGCACAATATTGTACGGACGTGATAATTATGTACATTGCTCGTACAATGTTGTTCAAACATGAAAAGTATATTGTACTAACATGATAGTATATTGTTAGAACGATAAACCTTTCACGTTATAACGTGATATACTTATATTTCTCTTTTGCCTGGGTGGCAGCTCCGTGCCAAATAAGCGAGAATAAAGTAATATTATATGAGAAAAGGCACCTGCTAGCTTGATGATGGAGGCTTCATAGACCGGCCACCCGTCTTTTGGCTTCTTGTCGCCACTCCACCAAATAAAGGTCCGTTTCCTCCATGCCGGTGTTCTGGGAATTTCTCCTACCCCGCAAACCGTCCTACCCGTTGTTCCTGAGCATGTGCGCGCATGCGCACAACACATAAAGTGAAGCAAAGCGCATCCGGCTGTGATTTAATGCTACTCCGTTGTCATATTTGCAGGAAAATAGGTAAGTAGTAAGTATTAGTACTTTTTATTGACGTTGATACTTGAGTTTTTTAAGCCTTTGTGATTGTTTGTCAATATTAAAGTAAAGTCGCTATCTGCTTTCTGCACAAAACTGTCGAATTTGCAGCTTCGGTGAAGTCTGCTGTCAAGGTACCGGACACGTGGTATTTGCACAACACTTCTGAATCCGCAGCTTCGGTGTTTTAAGGCTGTTTCGGTAATGTCGTTATTTAATAAGTTACATTATTTGCATTGTTAACTGCACATATTGAAGCTCAGAAGAAAATGTTTACTTACATTCATAGATATGGAGAAGAAGTGGGAAGAGATTTACGCGTTTATTTCTGCGGGCTCCTACCCTTCAGGATATGACAAGGCTCAGAGGCAAAACCTCAGAAGATATGCCTCAAAATTCCAACAAAAGGGTCAGTAATTTATTGTTAATACTAACAACTCATATATGTGGTTAAATTAATTTATAAATATATATTGTTCTACTGCAGATGGAGAACTCTTTGTTGGAACCAGAAAAGTAGTAAAAACCATGGATGATGCCAGGAAGATATTTCATGAGTTTCATTCATCTCCAATTGGAGGACACACTGACACACACAAAACGCTAAATGCAGTGTGTTCCAGATTTTACTGGTTTGGTATGACAGTTGACATTAAAACATGGGTATGTATTAACTGTTTGCATTGTTGTTAAATGCCGTTTAAAATAAGAAATTTTTTTTGATATCAGTTAAAAGAGAAACTGTACACTTGCAAAATATAAATAAATATGGTTAATTAGTGATATTACAGTAATAACCTGTAGGCCTGGCAGAGATTTGAAGACACACACAAAGTTTTGCTGCTAAATTGTTTGTTCGTTAGAGAATATATCATTAATGATGTTTTTTTTTGTTTTTTTTAATAAATGAGAATGTTGAACATTTACGTGAACTCCATAAATATTTTTACCTTAAAGATTCTGGAATGTGACCAGTGTCAAAAAGTTGGGAAACCACTGACTGCTGTGCAACCGTTGCAGTGTATTCAGGTAAATATTATGCCCCTTTTACCCATCAAACTATGCTTCTAGCTCATATTCATGAAGGCAGGAGTGTTTGCCAACTAATTTTAACCATCGATGTTAATGTGTACATTATACAAATTGTTATTCAAATTATTAATTTGTCCTTGATAGGTGTCTGAAGTGTGGGAACTTATTGGTATAGATCTTACTGGACCTCTTCCTAAAACGTCAAGCGGCTTCCAGTATATACTGACTGCAACTGACTACTTTTCAAAATGGGTTGAAGCTTTCCCATTAAAAACGAAATCTGCATCTGAGGTAGCCCAGCACTTGTGCTCCATTATATATAGACATGGCTGCCCCAAAAGGATTTTGTCAGACCAAGGCAGAGAGTTTGTGAATGAAGTAAGTGTTAAATAATTTTCAGTTACATTTTTTAACTTTACTTCACTGGGGTCAAAGATTTTTTCTTGTGTGCTTGTATAAGAAGTATAAGAACCTTGTCCTTATCTGTTGAAGCTCAACTCTGATCTTTGCAAGTTATTGCAAATTGAAAGAAGTGTCACAGCAGCATACCATCCACAGACCAATGGTCTAGATCAGGGGTCCCCAATCCCAGTCCACGAGGGCCGGTGTCCCTGCAGGTTTTAGATCTCACCCTGGGTCAACACACCTGAATCACATGATTAGTTCATTACCAGGCCTCTGGAGAACTTCAAGACATGTTGAGGAGGTCATTTAGCCATTTACATCAGCTGTGATAGATCAAGCACACATCTAAAACCTGCAGGGACACCGGCCCTCGTGGACTGGGATTGGGGACCCCTGGTCTAGATGAAAAGACCAATGACAATATAAAAAGGTATGCCTAATTTTTATCTATCAGTTTTTAATAACATTACTTATGTTATTCAAACTTAATTGTTACTTAATAATTTATTAATTTCTTTACTTCTAATTAAACTTTCATTACTATCTTTACATATTTCGATGCCTGCATTTAGAGCCCTCCGAAAACTGGTGAATGACCAGCAGAATAACTGGGATCTGTATCTAGATCCCACCCTGTTTTCACTGCGGTCAAAAGTACACACCACAACAAAATACTCACCTTTTTTTCTGATGTATGGAAGAGAGGCAGTATTTCCATCAGAAGTGCCTGCTCAAGTGCCGGTGAGTGTTTGTCAAATTCTTTCTATGTTAGAACTAAGAATTGAAACCATTTAAGTAAAAAACCCAGTAATGTCTTTATGAATATGATATCATCTTGTTTTAATTGCTAATATCTACAAAATTTTAATTTCCAACATCATTCTGCCAGACGACAAAAGGTACAGTGACTATGTACAGTCTGAAAGTGAAGCACAACATGCAGTTAAAGAAACTGCACAAGAAAACATTGCGAAGTCACAAGACAAGCAAAAGGTTGCATACGCCAAGCGGGTCCTGAAAAAGTACAAAAATGTTGTGTACAATGTAGGGGATCAAATTCTGCTTCTAAATATGAGGAAACGTGGGCGAAAAGGAGGAAGACTTGAACCGGATTTTTCAGGTCCCTACACAATTGATGACATCAGTGGAAAATGTGTTAGACTGAAAAACGCTGAAGGAAATACTTTAAAAAGTCTATACAGTATTGACCACATTAAACCTTATAGAACAAGCCACCCTGTCCAAGTCTCAACTCCAACTGAACCTGTTGAGAGTAGCCCATCTTCTGAGATGCAGCCTTGCAGTCCTCAGCATCATCCTGAAGCGCTGCAAAATAACAGACCCTCTGTCATACAGTTTGCACCAAAAATAGCTCAGGTAACATCAGTCCAAGCACCAGAAGAGCTTGTACCAGTGACCCCCCAGAAACCCAGCACGCAAGAAAAAGGTGGCATAGCTAAAAATCTCATTCTGACCAGTTGGTCAATTGTTGCCAGTTTGGCTAGTCGAATGGATAGAATTTTTTTTTTTCTCCCCTCTTGCTAATTTTGACCTGTTGGTCCAATTTTGGCTAATTTCTCCCCTCTGGCATGGTTATTTTGTTGGCCCGTTGGCCCTTGTCTGTTGTTGGCCCGTTGGCCCTTGTCTGTTGTTGGCCCGTTGGCCCTTGTCTGTTTGTGGCCCGTTGGCCCTTGTCTGTTTGTGGCCCGTTGGCCATTGACCGTGATTTTCAAATGGCAACTGTTATTACTAAAGAAACTTATCATATTTTGTTTTTTAGTGAAGTGGCTTTGGGCTGCAAAAGACACCGGGCGTGTGGAGGCAGTCGTTGGGCCATACAAATTGTATGACTCTTCTTTTCGCACACTGGAGGACAGTGGGTGGCTTTCTGATGAGGTAAGTGAAGTAATCATTTTTGGTCCTAGTGGTGGTCTGTAAAAATAACCTTCTGTTAATCCAAACAGGTCATTGATGCATACCTGCACTGCCTCATTAGGAAACAAAAGGCAAGTAAGAACGTATGCCGGTTATTTCACTAAAGCATTTTATACAATTATGTAATCTTTTAAAAAAAACTCTTGCATTTTTCAGGAACCCGTGTATCAGTTGTCTTGCGTTGTTGCAACCTCTCTGTTTTCTGGGAAGTTTAAATGTGTCACCAAGGTAATGTAGATGTTATATAGGTCATATAGTGCATGTTATGTAAATGGATCTAAACCTTTATAAACTTAAAAATATTCCACAGATGTTGTTTCCGGCTGAGGACATTTGGTTGTGCCCACTGAACTTCGGTGCACACTGGATCCTTGTGGTACATTGTTCTTTTTAGCAGCATATTCTTATTTTGAAAATGCTTACAAC
Organism: Oreochromis niloticus; assembly: GCF_001858045.2. Lineage (NCBI taxonomy): Eukaryota > Metazoa > Chordata > Actinopteri > Cichliformes > Cichlidae > Oreochromis > Oreochromis niloticus. The sequence goes on from NC_031974.2 coordinate 7,908,724, forward strand.
TGATTATGTTTACTTAAGTTAGTGTACTACACATATTCTACTAAATACAATTTTTATTTTAGGTTGTCAAAATCTCCTCACGATCTGTACTGCTGTTAGACCCTCTTGGAAATGAAGGTTGTTATGAAAGGAAAATTATGCGTAACTGGAGGTATTCATCATTCATTAATTATCTGTTTTGGGTTGTTTGGTTTGTGGGGGGGTTTTTATATTTAGAGCAAAATGCTGGCTACATTTTAAAAAATTGTTTTATTTTTATTAGGAATTTTCTGAAGATGAAAGGAAAGGAAGAGTCCCGAGTGGATTGGAAAATGGAGACTCTGCCACACAGCAAGCAGATGGACTCCAGCAGTTGTGGAGTTTTAGTGTTGAAGGTATTTAATAAGCCATTGTATTTAATTGTATTTATTGTATTTAACTAGAATTAAGTTAATCAATTGCAATTACTGTAACATATTTTACAGTTTGCCGAACACTACCTTATGAGTGGAGAGGTTACTAGGGTGCTGTCCACTCCAGAAGCCATTGGGCTGCAACGCACAGAAATTGCTTGCGAACTGCTAGAACATCAAAGTAAGTTGAGTCATGTGCTTTTGTATTGCAATAGCACTTTCAGTTTTGTTTAAAAACTGTTATGTTGAACGCCGGTGTGTTTCTAGGTAATGCTGATGACTACTGTGTGGTTTGTTCCATGCTGGAAGCCGATCCTGAGTCCAGTATGATTGAAATGGTAAAACCAATAAACCACAAATGCAATATACAGTTGCTTGCAACATTATTCGGCCCCCTTGAACTTTTCCACATTTTGTCATATTACAGCCACAAACACGAATCAATTTTAATTGATTGAAAGACCAATACAAAGTGGTGTATACGTGAGAAGTGGAACGACAGTCGTACATGATTCCAAACAATTTTTACAAATGAATAACTGAAAAGTGGGGTGTGCGTAATTATTCAGCCCCCTGAGTCAATACTTTGTAGAACCACCTTGTAGGGGGAAATTTCCCAAATAGAAGGCTGCCAAGTAAAACAGAGACACAGTGAGACAATATAATCAATCACATGTACATGGGTGAATCGTCTCGAGAGAGAGTCACACAGTACTCTTCTTTATTGCAGGTTATATAGGCACGTAGGTTACCCAACAGGCGGAGGCAGTCTCCGCCTGTTCTCAGAATATAGATTGCAAATGCATATCTTGCTAAAGAATAGATTGCTTAACAGACAAATGCATATCTTGCTAAAGAATAGATTGCTTAACAGACAAATGCATATCTTGCTAAAACGTTCTGTTCATACTATACTAAACATCTGCTTAAGTGGCACTTTCCGTTCTTCTTTACACAGGAACTTGTCTTCACAGGCATTTGATAAGCATAGGCAAGGCTTCATGTTTATCAGAGTGAATCGTCATTCAAAGTTTACACAATCACAAGCAAAGCATATCAGGGTGAATAATAAACAAAATCTTTTCACACACCTTTATCTGCAATTACAGCTGCCAGACCTTTAGGGTATGCCTCTACCAGGTAGAGACGTTGTTCTTTCACGTGGAATTCCAATAAAATTGATTCATGTTTGTGAATGCAATCTGACAAAATGTGGAAAAGTTCAAGGGGGCCGAATACTTTTGCAAGCCACTGTAGTAATTATTTTCTCATGAAATTCGTAATGTTGGTTAACACACTTACACCCCCCCCCCTTCTCCCTCTTCAGGTGCAGTGTGAGTTTTGTCTCAGATGGGCACATTTTGGATGTGCTCAATATGAGAGCAGCCTGGTCAAGTACTTGTGCGACAAATGTGCATAATTGTTATGAATACTGTTTCTTTTCCACTTCTTTCTCCCTGTGTTCTGTTGGATCTGTAAATATCAAATATATATATCTGTAAATATATGCTGTCAGTCACAGTAAAGTACAAAGAGCAGCCTGGTCAAGTACTTGTGTAAAAAAAAAAAAATTTGCATAATTTGTTATGAATACTGTTTCTTTTCCACTTCTTTCTCCCTGTGTTCTGTTGGATCTGTAAATATCAAATATATATATATATATATATATATATATATATATATATATCTGTAAATATATTCAGTAAATATATACTGTAACTATAATGGAGTGAGTTCATTGTCAAAGTTTATATAGTCAGGTGTTCCAATCACTTCAATGGTGACAGTTGTATAACTTAAGCACCTTGGCATGCAGACTGCTTCTACAAACAAGTGCCAAACCATGCTACCTTTGTTATTATAAACTAGAAGCATACTCTGACGGGAAGAATTACGTGCCAAAACATGCTACCGTTGTTATTATAAACTAGAAGCATACTCTGACGGGAAGAATTACGTGCCAAAACATGCTACCTTTGTTAATAAGAGCAAGAAGCATAATTCTGACGGGAAGAATTACGTGCCAAAACATGCTACCTTTGTTATTATAAAGTAGAAGCATACTCTGACGGGAAGAATTACGTGCCAAAACATGCTACCGTTGTTATTATAAACTAGAAGCATACTCTGACGGGAAGAATTATGTGCCAAAACATGCTACCTTTGTTAATAAGAGCAAGAAGCATAATTCTGACGGGAAGAATTACGTGCCAAAACATGCTACCTTTGTTATTATAAAGTAGAAGCATACTCTGACGGGAAGAATTACGTGCCAAAACATGCTACCGTTGTTATTATAAACTAGAAGCATACTCTGACGGGAAGAATTACGTGCCAAAACATGCTACCTTTGTTAATAAGAGCAAGAAGCATAATTCTGACGGGAAGAATTACGTGCCAAAACATGCTACCTTTGTTATTATAAAGTAGAAGCATACTCTGACGGGAAGAATTACGTGCCAAACCATGTTACCTTTGTTAATAAGAGCAAGAAGCATAATTCTGATGGGAAGAATTACGTTCCAAAACATGTTACCTTTGTTAATAAGAGCAAGAAGCATAATTCTGACGGGAAGAATTACGTGCCAAAACATGCTACCTTTGTTATTATAAAGTAGAAGCATACTCTGACGGGAAGAATTACGTGCCAAACCATGCTACCTTTGTGAATGTGACCTACAAGCACACTTTAATGGGTAAAAAGAAGTGTCAAACCGTACTGGCTTTATGAATATCAGCTACAAACATACTCTGATGGGCAAAGTTAAGTGGCAAACCGTCATACCTACTTAAATTTGTACTGGAATTATTGTGTGGCAGCAGAAATGTGCATAAATTACGTACAGTAGGACATTTTGCCAAAGTAGGGCAGTTTGTCATAAGGCAGCGTAAAATTATCCTACTGGTAGGACGGTTTGCCAAAGTAGGACGTTTTGTCAGAGGACACCGTAAAATTTTCCTACAGGTAGGACGTTTTGCCAAAGTAGGACGTTTTGTCAGAACACCGGCTAATTATTCATCCTCATTAAAATCTCGTATATGTTCATTTGGCAGAATTGAGAATTTTACATCTTCCAACTACCTAATTAACGAGAACATAATCGGCTTGTTTCTTCCCGTCTCCTGTATCCGGCCGTTCCTCTCACTGTCGGAATTCGCGCCTCAGAGAGGTCGTTATTTTTCAAAAAAAAAAAAGGAACAAAGAAAGAAACAGCAAAAACTAATAAACAGTGTTTATGCACGTTCATTGCACATTTGTGGGAATGTTTAAATATTAAATTTTTATTAATTACTTTTCATTATATCTTTATTTTTTAAATCACCATGGCAATGCGCATGCGCATACTCTCCTGCACGCACAGGGCTTTGGAGTTGACGTAATGCCGCAATGCATTGTGGGAGCGCAGCACCATCTTGGCTGGCCACGAATCAAAACAAGATTGCTACGAACCATTCTGAAACGTAGCTCAAAAGAAAAATGACGGTATAGAGACAGATTGTGTCCAGATGCAAAGAGACGGTACTTGATTGTTGAAATGTGGACCCGTATGAAATACGGCCATGGAGTAGAAACCCTGAAGACCAAACCGCTATTGACTTAGCATGATCTACTCTCGTACCTTGTCTGTGGAGTCAGCGCATACACGGCGCACCAATTTCGCAATTATAAATCTCTGGAGGCGCACATCCAATTCACCAAGGACTGGGTACAAGATTTGGCTATTTTTAAGCCTCCACGTTGTGAGTACGCCGTCATTCAAGCAAAGGTAAGTCAGCTTGAGTACTGCGAGTAAAATGCGTTTGATTCCCCCCGAACATTCAGATTAGTGCAAGCATAAATTCATTCATGAGGGGGAAATTACAGTGAGAACATGTAGAGGCTCTGTTAGAAGGATAACATAGTGAGTTCAGTGCACTGATGTGACATTGTCCTGAAGGATTTAGTTATTCTTTATGGTTAAAGAAATTGCCCTAATTAATTCATATTTATTATAAATAATCCTAATTACACATCTTGCTTCCTTGTTTGTGTCCTGTGTCACTAAAAATACATTCTGTTTTAGTTTTATACATTGATTAATGACCTGCAGAATCTCCTTATCATATTGGGTGTCCATAATTGTCACTTAAAGTTGAACATTATGTTTTCTCCCTCTTGAAAGTGATTACATCCTTGCATTACATACTTTAGGTTAATTTTCTGCAGGCAGGTTTCTGAAAGAGAACAGGCAGATTTAGAATATAACATGCAGCGTTCTATAGATGGATGATAGGGGATGCATAAAAACACTTTATTTGTTATATTTATGATAAATGGATTTGAAAGTAGATAAAACACATTTGTGTCGGCCTTGGCTTATTAAAGCTCTTGTCTTTAAATGAACTTCGTCTGTGTGTGTTTCAGGTACTGCACTCTTAAAGACTGAATTGCAGCATTGCAGCCACAGGTCATTGTGAGCATCACAGGGAAGGTTGAAGCCGCCCACTACACCTGTATGGCCGGAGTCGTGCACTGTAAAAACGATAACTAGTAATTGTTGATTTGAGTAAAGTTTTCAAATTAAACTGACTTAGAAATAAAACTTTCCATTTACAACCTAAAATAGCATGTCTGCCCAACAAATTTCTTCCATTGTTGTCCTAACTAAGATTTTCTAGCGAGCATAACAAAGATTATCAACTTTTGAGTAGATTTTTTGAGTCGAGTTGGGAACCGGTGGGAAACCCCGTAGGTGACTGGCACACGTCGTGGTCTGAATAAGTTTGAACTAGACCAAACGAGCCTGAGCAGACTGTGTGATAGTGGTTTGTCGATGTGTTCTGAACTGAAAACCTGCTAAGAAACTTTGAACAAACGTGGCCAAAGTTGGATGAAAATTACAATTTTTCGACCATTACGGATTTTACCTGGTCTGAAGTTGGAGTGTATTATTTGACCATTTTTTGGACAGGTGCGGGAGCTGCCGGCCATTTGCCCTAGCAGGTAAGCTAACGACATCTGTTATTAGGATTTTCTACAAGCGCTAGGCTGCATCCTCCTGAGGACCCAGGAGGGTGGAACGAGTAAAGCACTGAAAAAAAGCCAAACAATAACATATTTAAGTCATCTAAGGGACTTATATATCATGTTTAAGCTAGCGAAGGACCGCGCGGGGGGTTGAAAATGATATGCCAGGAGTTCGCTGTTCTCGCTGCTCTAGCGAGCCTTGAATCCCCAGCTAGCTATCGAAGCTGGTGGTAACAGACGTCTCCGAAAACGTAGAAGCATTTTTGCAAAAATGTGTTGTCTTAATAAACTGAGCAGATATTTGAAATTTACACAGCTACATTCTCGCCTGAAAATACCTTAAAAGTTTACTTTGTGACCCAGAAAGAGTAATAAGAGTAATATTAAAACTAAGTGGCTGCCGCCATTGTTTGAAACTAGAATCGGCTGGGCTATGAATTCTGGCATAGGGTGGGCCACGAAGGATACACCTGACCTATCCTTCAAAGCTGTGGAAAGTATTGTATTGTTTTGAGAGCCTTTTTGTTGGTGGAGTATTGATTTTATGTACAATTCTACGGGTAGACGCGATCTGTACGGTCCGACTTTGCACATGCGCAGTAAGGATCGGGGAGTCCGATCCGTAACTTTTTTCTCGTTTTTTTTCTCTACATTATATTGAAATGTTTCATTATTGCAAACATTTTCTCTCAGGCGGAGAGAGGTCGTGGAGTGTCAGCCTATGGTTTCTGAGGTCCAGGAGAGATGACCTGCGCTGTTTTCCTCTGAGGAGGTAAGACTGTCCTAATTTATTTATAATTTAATTATTATTCAAATTGGGCATGATTTATACTTATATTGAAGCAGTACGGTATTTGCTGGGGTAATGCATTGGCCAACTTTATTATCTTGTGCTACCACTCCAGTCAAGGCCCTTGCCAGTGTTATATTGAAATCCTTACCCTGAACATTTCTGCCAGTACAAGAGTCCCCATGCTAAATCGAAATTGTGAAACAGAAAGGCAATCTCATAATTTTGACTTAGCATGTATTTTTTTTCTTTTTGTGCTAGAAATAGGACTTCTATAGTCTGAGATTGTTAGGGAAAGAATACTAAGGCAGGTCACAGAATCTGATTGGTCACATATTTTGGTGCAACTTAGAACATAATATGTATTTTCATATTGATACTGGGTTTTGTGGGGGGTGTTTCTATTCCTGTGCAAAAGACGTATTCATGAGAGATTTTTGAAGTAGGCTTTGCTGTTGATAACACAGTCAGGCATATAACATGGTGCAGACTGTCCAAGACAGCTACCCAGGAATTTTCTGTGCTGAATAAATGACAATATTTTGGTGAATGTATTGTTTAGATATCTGAAAATTTCATCGGATCACAAGCAAAGACCTCCTGGGGACCTTCAATGCATCCCTTGACAAAGTTGTGCCTGGCCTGCTGAAACTGTACTGGTCTAAGAAGGGAGCTCTTGGTGAGGAGATGGAAGACCTCCTGGATAAACTTGATGAACAGGTGAGTGAAGTGCTCCTTTATCTGACATTTTTAGAAGAGAGTATACTTTTCTCTTAACATAAACTGAAAAAGATGTTGGCTTCAAACAAAACACATCAGTGGATATGTCAGTAAAAATGAATGTCATGAGTCATTGCAGTATTTTATTTAATTTCTAAAACGAAAGTAAAATTGTTAACATGGTGGTGTTGTTGTTTTTTGGGGGGGGGGTTGTACGTTTTGCGTGTTGCTGGGTCTGACCTGTGCTTTACTTTCATTACTATGAGAGTTCTGATTTTGCATTGTGTATAGTACACCATGTTACTTCACTAATTGAAATTCTTGTTTTCCACTGAATACTCTTTAGACATCCAACACTGTGTCCAACGGGCACTGAGAGGCCTGCCCATTTTCCTCAAGAGAAGATGCAACAGAGGTTTTCCTGAAGTGCTTAGTAAGTACAAAAAAGTAATGCAAGTAAAACTAATTGCTATGAGATTTTTTTAAAGGATGAGTTTATCCAAAATGGAAATGTACACTTTCTCAGTGCAGTCCAGATAATTTTATAGTGGGATTGCAGTTGTCATAACTCTCACTCCTTTTTTTTCTGCTGAGCAGCAGCTGGGCATTGTTAGTGGTTGTTCCATAGCAGAAAATATTTTTGTACAAAACTCACAAGGTGGCATTAATTAAAAGAAAATAAGCTTTTTCTTCTTAAAACCTCCATGGGTCAAACGACCAGCATGGTATAGAGGTTAAAGTTAAAATCTTTAGAAATTTGTTTTGTCTTTAGTTTTTCTTAGCTTTCAATAATTCATATTTTACTTTTCTTCAGGACACTGACATTTTGGAACCAGTGTTGAACGGTGCATCAGTTGCCATCCTCACCATCCTACAAGATGACGATGCTGATACATCTGTGCGAGAACATGCAGTTGTGTTGGAAGGGGACATTGTGCTACATAACATTCCAGATCTCTCTACTGCCCTGGCACACCTCTTTGGCCTTCTGTATGCCCTCAACATTGATTATCCAAAGCAGATGAGTTTTACCTTTGAAGCAATTCAGGCCATCTTATTTTGGCCTGGTCGGACAATATGAAGGTGAAGTGGATAAATCATTATTCGAAATGTAAATTTTAGTCAGATGAATCTGTATTGTTGAGAATATATGGTGAAAATTTGTCTTGTAGTATTTTAAAAGATTTGTTATAGTGTTAGTTTCCTCTTCATTGATGGTAACATTTCTAAGAACTTAACTTCCATAGTTCATCATAGTAAGCCTGTGTAAAATGTCAATGTCTGGGTGCATAGGCAATCGTTTGTGGCACTACCCTATTTAATGTGCAATAGTTATGTTCAGCTTTTACAAGACGGTCAGGGTGTGTGTGCATGAATTATTAAGTTGCTGGACACTTTTCTTTTTTGGTTCTGGACTCTGGAATTTTAACGTCTCTCAAAAGAAACTGGCAACACGTTTTTGTTTGTTTGTTATTTCTTTTCTTTCTTTCTTTTTGTTTTTTTTAACAGAAATTCACCCTACTACCCATGACATTCTGAAATGTACTGAAAAGACTGTTGAACAAAATAAATAAGCTTTTAGATAACATTGAATTGTGCTTTGTTTTATTCTATATCTATTTATTAAGTGTTTTTTCAAGTATAATAACAACATACATTTTCCTTTGTTTATATAGGTAAATTTTCAACTCACTGGAGTAAGAATTGTATGATTACTCAACAAGAATATCTGTGTTTGGTGAAGGCAGAAATACATGGCATTGAAACCAGAATTTCTTCGTTAGACTTCCAGGATTATCCTAATTAGGTGAACAAGAAGATCCAAGTTGGCAGAACTTGTAAATCTTAGTTGAGTCAACAACAGTTGGCAAAAGTTGAGAAAACTCAAAAATCTCTTGCATCATGTTGCCTTGAAATTTTACGTTTTCTCAACATTTTCTTTTTTACAGTGTGGAGACCTGCACCCATGTCGCTGCTCTTCTGTTTAATGTAGAAGCAACAGTGTTGATCTGTGGCACAAGGACTTTTACAGATGAACCTGCATACTGGGTTTTGCCTGGTAATATGACCAAGACACAGCCAGAGGTTGGCCATAAGATAGACTTCTCCTCTTCAGCTGCCCAAATAAAGGTTCTTGATCAAAACATAAACAGACCATCTGTAGTGACAGGTAAAAGAAGCCATCCTCAAAAAAGAAAAGTTCCACCTGCTACTGTGGAGGAGTTGGATCAACTGATGGGACAATATTTTTCCAAGCATAGTTCTGTTCTGAATAACCCATAATGTTTTAATTTAGGGGGGCATGTAAATACTTTGCATTTACTGAATATGTACTTACTAAGTACCACTGTTCAAAAGTTGAATAAAGAAACAAAGAAATGTTTGCCTATTTTTAATTAAAAGCACTTTGTAGAACATCAAATCAGTTACAATGTAGAATCAATGTTATGTATAGTTTACAAATGACAAAATGTTCACATAAAATCATGACAGCATTTAAATAATATCACCCACTACTAGCATTCTGTAATTTACTGTCTCTTTTGAAAACTTATCACTACATAAACAGCACAAGCCTTTTAAAAGTATTTAACAAGAGCATTTTTCCCTGGTTTTACTACCACACTGGGGCACATGTTCACCAAAACGCAGCAAACCTTTGCCATCTTATCCAGGAGGGTCAGCTTTTTACCCACACATGGATGAAGTAATCTGATTGGTATGGTGGTGTGTAGCATGTAGTTTGAAGCAGGGATTTCGTAGTGCCCCATGTGTAGTGTTGGAACCCAGTCAGGATTTGTTTCTTTCATTTCATAGGCTGGTTTGCTGCAATAATGCCAAATAATTAGCAATTCTATAAATAGAAGGTAGTTCTGCATGGTTGTTCTAAGTTTGTGCTATGATCTCAGAGCGCATTGAAAATAAAACTAACAGGCTATAAAGAAAAAATATGAATTTATTTAGAACTTACCTGAATGAAAATACTGAAGCACACCAACAGATATCTGGGGATGGTAGAGAACTGAATATCAGCTCGTTTCGCAGCTGCTATCCAGGCTAGACGCCTTCTTTTGGTAACATCCAACACATAAGCTCCCTCATGATGCTTCCAGGTGAGGAAACAATGAAAAGAGAGTCTGTTTTCAAGCTTATTCCTTTGCCGGTAGTGCAATGTAACATTACAACCGACCACACAGCAAGCATTTGTTTGGCCTGCTAATATAGCGCCTCGACCAAAAATCCTGGCTACGCCCCATCCCGTAAGATCACGCTCCAGAGTCCTATTAACGTACGGATCTAGAAAGAAGACGCTGCATTTTTAACTCTGAGGGAGATGGAGAATGAGCCTATTTCCAAAAAAAGTGGAGTGTGTTCCTTTAAGTACTATATTGTATATATTGTCAAAAACTAAAGTGTACATAGCAGTTGTTGTATCTTGTTTACTGTATCACTGACAGATAATTTCAAAGTCAATGAACGCTACATTATAGTGAGATATTGTGTAATGTGAAATACTGTAAGCAAATGAATAAACAACCTAATTCTTGCTAGACCTTTGACTCTGTTTTGTTTGAATCCAACCAATTTGCAGATGTGCATAAAACATGTTACTTTTAGTATTATTATCATTATCATCATTATTGCACTAAATACATTTTAAATAAAGGATACTTTGATATACATTCTACTGTAAGGTTGGAAATGTATTTTCTTCACCCTAAAATATGTTTTGAAATGTATTTTGGTTTGAAAGAAATATATTTTCAATTTCAAAAATATATTTTTTTGGAGCATCACAAATACAAAATATATTTACCATATATTTGAAATATATTTTGGCCAGGAAAAATGTATTTTTTTACCGTATGGGCTATACTTTCTATGAAAACCTGCAGTAAGAACGGAGCCAAGAGATTAGAAAATGATTTATAAAACTCTGCAGTTAAACCATCTGTGCCATCTGAGACAGAAATTAATTCTTTCTTCTAGTAGTCAAGTAATTTATCATTTTCAGTTTTGTTATTGTAACCATATATATTTACTGTAATGAAAGTACTGTTATTGTGTCTAATTATTGAACAAAGGTAGTGATTGTCCTGCAGGGAGGGGGATGTTTTGCATCCCTGTAGACTCGGGAGGTGAGCTGCACAACGATGCGTCTGGGTCTGGTGCTATTCTGGTGCTTGGCTCCGAGTCGGTGTACGGTGTCGATGGCGTCAGGCAGCCTGTGATTTTGTTCTGCCAGAACAGATCGGCATATCTCTATCACCTTTCCTCTTACGTCTTCTTTCTCAGTCTCCTTGACTCCATGTAGTCTGAGATTCCAACTCCTGGAATATCTTTCCAGCTCAGATATTCTCTGATGGCCGTTGTCCACTCGGCCTTCCTCTTTAGTTACTTTTTTTCCAGGTCGCAAACTTTCCCCTTCATGTCTTTCATTTCCACGCACACAAAATCAATCGTCTTTTTGAGACCCTCAATCTTTATCGTATTATCTCTCACCATGTTCGAGTTCTCTCTCACCATGCTCTCGATGTTATCAGACCTGGTGTTTATTAGTGCCGACAAACTGGAAATTATCTGGTTTACATCAGCTTCTTCAGAGCTGGTGAATTAAGAGGTGTAACAGGGAGAGGTGGGAACTCATTCATTTCCTCTTCGGCTAACGTGAGTGTTACCACAGTAGCTGCGTAGTTATGGCAGCTATCCATTAGCACGTTGCTGGGCGTAGCATTCTCGTCGTTAGCATTCTCAGGCGTTGTCTTAGACTTGGAACTTTCCAGTCCTCTTTTTGCTTCTTTCTGATTCTGCATTTTGCTGCTTCTTGCCTTATGATTGTTGTATCTTCCCTTGTTTAGTGAATTGTTAGTGTTAGCAGCATAAATTTGAGGTTTTACCATTGCTCACAAAATTTCTGTGCAGAAATCGGTAGAGAGCGTCTATTCACTCCCCCATTTTGGGACGCCCCCCATTTGATTCAGTGGTTTATAAGCAGCTAACGGCATTACTTTTTTCAGTAGCGAGTAATCTAACTAATTACTATTTCTATCGTTACAACGCCGTTACCGTTACTAACAAGAAAATGCGGTGCGGTCACGTTACTATTTTTCAACAGACGGTTGAAGCTGTGTTCAGCTTACTGCACCTTATATCAGTTGCATGGAAGTAGCTGTAAGTAATCTGGACGCTACAGCTTCAACCAAAAAGGTAAATGGCTGCAAATAACTTTGTTGTTTGCAAAACTTTTGCATATAATTTTAAAATTGTCTATTTATATTTGTATTTAAAATCTTGAAATATGATTCATTAAACATGTTTGTGGTTGTTACAGTAAAATGTATAACCTTTTCTATTCGGATTTTATGTTTTTGTCTGATTTTAGATCAGATGTGTTAGTACAGTGTATGTCAAAATGAAAACATGACTGTAAATTCAGACATGTGAGGTTGTGCTGAAAAAAATGATACCAAAGAAGGCAAATTAAATCGTTTTTAAAGGGAAAATCATAAGTAGTTAAAAGTGGCCAATTATCCCCTGGAGCCCAGAGGGTTAAACGTTTTTTTTAAAAGTAACGCAATAGTTACTTTTCAAGTATTTAATTACTTTTAGAGTCTTGTAACTCAGTTACTAACTAAGTGACTTATTTGAAGAAGTATCTAGTAACTATAATTAATTATTTTTTCAAAATAACTTGCCAACACTGTTTATAAAGAAGTGAATCATTCGCAGGATTTGTGGAGTGTTCTGATGGTGAGAGATAGCAAACCACAGATCGTTCTATTGAGAGATATGGAGCCAGAGAGGCAGAGGAGAGGTTCTGTCTTGTGGGAGTATTTTTGGTTGATTTCGGTCAGTTTTGGTTGGGTTTGCCAGCTTTGCGTTCTTGTTGTTTGTTTTTTGCATTTTATTTTATCTAAAAACGTAAAAAACTTAAATTGTCAAAAATCTGCTTTTCATAATATAAGCATCATGAAATAACTTTAGAAAGACTTCCATTTGACTCTTTACATTTAATGTAATAAAAAATATATATATTCATTTTTAAAGTAATCTTAAAATGTGCAGCAATTTAATGTGTTTATTCTTTTTAGCTGATAGTCTGTGGAACCCAGGATGACCAGATACCTGCAGTAGCTTATCCCACATAATCTCTCCATTCGACTATTTTAAATTTGTTTATGTCTTATGCTTTTATGATTGTGTAAACTCCTTGCTTTTATGTTGCTTTTTACTCTACTGTGTACAGTGACCTTGAGTGTTTTGAAAGGCGTTTTCAAATAAAATGTATTATTATTATTTTATTTATTTTTTATTTATTTATTTATTTTTTACCAGTTTCTGTGCACTCCAGCCTCTTCTGAGAGGGTTTTCTTTTTTTAAGGCAGGAGAAATTACTCCATGAAAACAAGCAGACTTGGCCATCACACAGTGGAACAAATTCTCTTCTTAAATAAAAATGAAAAAGGGTTACCTTAAATGCATCGTGTTTTTAATTTGCAAGTTCATAAGCATTTTCCCTTTCCAGTTCACAATCAATTCTACCCCCAGGTCAAAAATATGTATAAGAATATTGGCCTAATATAATATTATTGATAAACATACCTGTTCAGCTGTCCAGTGATTAATTGTATTAGTAGCAGAAGCATACTCCTTAACGTGTTGTACATTATAATGTGTATATTATATGTATTTTTCAATTATTACTATCTACCAACATCAAGAAGTCACAAACAAAGAGAGACCACACCGTAAAACCATCGCTCTTTCCTCTCTTCCTCTCATTGCTTTTGCCACCTTTCCTTCATTTTGTGCCGTATTACACTCTTGATCTCTGTCCTACTAACAACAACAACAACAACAATAAACTTTATTTATATAGCACATTTAAAAACCAGTGGTATACCAAAGTGCTGAACATGTGAGAGGGTCAGATGTAAGTAAAAGAGAAAGATGAAGGCCATGGCAAAGTACCAAACATGCTAGCAGGTTAATGGCATTAAAAACACAGAAATACATATAAAAGCATATTAGAACATTGTGTGTAAAATATAAAAGAGTCAAGAAAAATGTAAAATAATTAAAAGAGGTTAAGAATAGAATGAAGGTAGCAACAAGCACTAAACTAACTAACAAACAAGCATTAACTGATAGGAAAGGTGAGGTTATATAAATAGGTTTTTAACCGCGATTTGAAAGATTGAATGGAATCGGACTCAAAGGTGGCAATGGGGAGGTTATTCCACAGATCAGGTGCAGCCAAGGCAAACGTGCGGTCACCTCTAGTCTTCAGCCGGGACTCGGCTGTACCAAAAGTGACTAGGAAGATGATCTTAGTGCTCAACAGGGCTGTATAGTCTAGTTTTGCCCTCATAAGAAATGTTCTTAGCCCAAGCCGCTTTCGTAATTTTGTCTTTTATGTCATACCTCTGAACATTAACCTGAGTAGACTTTGCAATCACTGTGTCTTGCGGCTTTGGTCCCAGTGATCCGTGAGCACGCGGAATTTGCAAATCTTCATTTTCCAGAAGGGCAAGTTCTTTCTTTAAGCTGTACTGAATGCCATCATATCATTGCCCTCAGCACCTTCTTTAATTCCATATATACAGAGATTGTTGCGACGCAATCTTCCTTCCAGGTCCCTGACTTTGGTCTGGAGAGTGTTCTGCTGGTCCAGATACCGAATTAGCGTATCTCTCAGGTCCACAGTTACTGTCTCAAGTTTCCTCACACGTTGTTCTACTTCAGTTAACCTAGTGCCATGATTAAGGATATCCACGATGACATCTCTTCAATTCAATTCAATTTTATTTATATAGCGCCAAATCACAACAGTCGGATTTGGGAGACAGACAGCCTCAGTAGATCCTATAATAATAGATACAGAGAAAAATCCAACAATTATATGACCCCCTATGAGCAAACACTTTGGCGACAGTTGGAAGGAAAAACTCCCTTTTAACAGGAAGAAACCTCTGGCAGAACCAGAATCAGGGAGGGGAGGGGCCATCTGCTGAGACCGGTTGGGGTGAGAGAAGGAAAACAGGATAAAGACATGCTGTGGAAGAGAGACAGAGATTAATAACAGATATGATTCGATGCAGAGAGGTCTATTAACACAAAGTGAATGAGAAAGGTGACTGGAAAGGAAAAACTCAATGCATCATGGGAATCCCTTGGCTGAGGATTCAGGGCCACCTGATTCAACCCTAACTATATGCTTTACCAAAGAGAAAAGTTTTAAGCCTAATCTTGAAAGTAGAGATAGTGTCTGTCTCCCGAATCCAAACTGGAAGCTGGTTCCACAGAAGAGGGGCCTGAAAACTGAAGGCTCTCCCTCCCATTCTACTTTTAAATACTCTAAGAACAACAAGTAGGCCTTCAGAGCGAGAGCGAAGTGCTCTAATAGGGTGATATGGTACTACAAGGTCATTAAGATACGATGGGGCCTTATTATTTAAGACCTTGTATGTGAGGAGCAGGATTTTGACTTCAATTCTGGATTTAACAGAAAGCCAATGAAGGGAAGCCAATACAGGATAAATATGCTCTCTCTTTCTAGTCCCTGTCAGTAGTCAAGTCTGGAAGTAATAAATGCATGAGCTAGTTTTTCAGCATTACTCTGAGACAGGATTTTTCTAATTTTAGAGATGTTGTGCAAATGGAAGAAAGAAGACCTACATATTTGTTTAATATGTGATTGTCTTGGTCAAAAATGACTCCAAGGTTCCTCACAATGTTACTGGATGCTGAGGTAATGCCATCCAGAGTAAGAATCAGACAATATTTCAAGACTTTTTAGGTCCAAGTAAAATAACCTCAGTTTTATCTGAATTCAGAAGCAGAAAGTTAGTGGTCATCCAGGTCTTTATGTTTTTAAGACATTCCTGTAGTTGAACTAATTGGTGTCTGTTATCTGGCTTTATGGACAGATAGAGCTGCGTGTCATCTGCATAGCATAGAAAATGTATGCTATGTCTTCTAATGATACTGCCTAAGGGAAGCATGTATACTGTGAGCAGAATTGGTCCTAGCACTAAACCTGTGGAACACCAGGATTGTGTGAAGAGGACTCTCCATTTACATGCACAAATTGGAGTCTATTAGATAGATATGATTCAAACCACTGCAGCGCAGCACCTGTAATTTAAATTAATTTGTGGCCACATTCAAAAGAACTTCTCCCTGTGACTTTGTCTTTAATAGCGTTTAATGAGTGGTCTTCACAAAAACTGCTTCTTCACTTAGTAGTTGACAACAGACCTTAATCTAGAGGTTTAAGATTACCATTAAGATTACCATTTCGTAATCTTCAATTAGCCAGCTGCATAAATTTGGGCACCCCAACAGAAAATTTACATCAATATTTAGTAGATCCTCCTTTTGCAGAAATAACAGCCTCTAATTGCTTCCTATCGCTTCCAATGACAGTCTGGATTCTGGTTGAAGGTATTTTGGACCATCTCCACAACATCTCCAGTTTAGCCAGTTTTCGTGGTTTTTGAGCATGAGAAGCCCACTTTAAGTCACACCATAGAATTTCAATAATATTCAGGTCTGGGGACTGACATGGCCATACCAGAACATTGTACTTGTGTTAAGGGATTTCTTAGGATTTTAGGATTTTTATTATGTTATGCTTAAAAGTACATTTCATTATCTAAATGTGTTTGCTCTTTCATATTCAGCTTAACCTCTGCAACTCTGTGCAGACTCCTAAATGGGGAAGTTACACAGGAAGCCTGCAGTTCTATTTTCTCTCTTCCTGTATGTGCTCTCTGAATAAAGACTCTCCCTTTTTACTGCAGCGGTGCGAGTCTCCCTCGACCGTGTACACGTAAACCTGTCTGAGCCTTTTTATTCCGACCTGGGTTGCAATACAGGAAAACTCCTGACATTTCTTGGTCCTTCGAGCCGGATGGGACACAGCGACCTTTGTGTGACCCCACAGGAAAGCCTCATCGAGCCCCGACGTCGTGAGAAGCCCGCGCTGAAGTCTGTCGACAGCTCCTGTCCAGGTACAGGATAAAGTCCAGAGACGTGAATTCGGGTTCTGGCCGGCGTTCTTATAAGTGGTCCACGGCGGTGGGGGTCGATGAGGTAGACCTGAGAGACCGGCAGCAACCAGGTGAATATTAACACTCAGACACCTCGCGTAAAACGTCTAGGCTCGCCCAGAGGGGTTGGTAGCATTCCTAAAAGTAAACGCTCGCCTGAAAAAGGGGCTGGAAGCTATTTTAGGGGGATTTCTAAATGTAAATGCTCGCCTGAAAAAGGGGCTGGAAGCTATTTTAGTAGGGTTTCTAGAAGTAAACGCTCGCCTGAAAGAGGGCTGGAAGCTATTTTAGATAAACCTGGTCCATAAGACGTAGTGCGCGTTGAAAAGGTATTGTTGTTGTTTTATTTTTGTTGGTGGAATGAGTTGATTTTACAGCACAATAAGGAGGCTGAACTATTCCACTATTTTGTTTGCTGTTGGCCACCCAAGTACTGGTGAAAAGAGAGAAACAGGTCGTGTTTTATCACGTAAAGGTGACACCGCTTTCAAGAATAGCTTGAAAGTAGAAGGCCGTGTCAACTACCTCTCTCGATTCTCGTGCCAGAGAAGGTGCCGCAGTTGTGTAGTTGTAAAGTATTAAAATTAAAAGGATTAAAATGGGTAATGAAGCTTCAAAACTCACTGCTGACGAGCAGTGGTTAGGGAAAAAATGTCCAGGTGCCGGACAAATTAGTGCATATAGATGGAGAAATCCAAAGAAAACCTAAATGTCCCACGTGGGAGGGAAAATGCATTAACTAAATTATAAGAAACCCTCCAAGCAGAAATAAATACTGAAAAGGAAGCTAAAAAGAAATCAAAGCATACACAAGAGCTGTAATATTTTAAAGCATGGAAAGAGGAATGAAGTGGAATAAACAAAAGGTTAAATTAAGGTTAACTTAAATTAAAGCAGAGCTTATCTAATGATAATCATGATAATAGGAGATAATAGGAAGGTTAACAACCTGTAAGCTGGTATTAACAATGAAACATAGTTGGCATGATGACCGTGCCTAGAATGATGCATAAGGTATATTAAGGCTGCGTTATTGTTCAGCCAAGGAAAATGTCTCCAGCTTGGGAAGGTGTGAAGCTGCAGGTTCACACAGACCCGTGATGGATACATAATAAAATATAAACTAATATACTATTGTATATTAGTAGTAAAGTAGTGAAGTAGTGTAGTGTATATACTATTGCTGTTATAAAAAAGGAAAAACAATACAATGATAACATTAATAATGACATACTATTAATAAGAAGGGGCACCTCAGTCAGTTATGATGTGAGGTGGAAGATTGTTAAAAGTAGTCTGAGTCAAGCTTAAGGTTTGCTCAAACTCAGTACAATGATATATGAGATGAAGAAAATAAGGAATTAACTACACTAATCAGGTGCATGGAGACACTTGACCTGCTTGTAAGCCTGTCATCTTAGATGAGACTTCGTTAGGATGAAGAGCAAACCTATACTAACAACTAATGAGAAGCTGAATTAAATATGTGGACACTACCAAGCTAATGAGGAGCGGTGACGCGCATGGAGATGCTGGTTTTGCTCACTACAATTGTATAAATAGAGTTTGAATTCATTACTGTGGATGTACAGTGGGTGACCTCTATATATCTTGAAAAGCATGTCTGAAATACTCGTATGAAAGCATATTTCGAGTGATTCTAACTGTGTGAATGCTGTGAGTAGTAGGTTTTGAGTGATTGGGTGTGATTTGTACAAAAATAATAAAACATAAGTAATAATAACACTACAAAGGTTCATAGTAGAGTGTGTGAACAAGTGGAATTTTTGAGAGAAAAGGCAGTGTGTGTGATGATACCTGATGTCTGAAAGGGCTCTGTTCAGGAGTGTGAGCGTGACGTAAAGGTGGGTTTTAGATCAAGATTTAGTAGAATTAAAGAGATTTAGCAGAATTAAAGAGGGTTTATAGACTATGAATACAAGGAGAAACAAAAGAGTTCGATTAGTCTGCAGAAACAGGAAATTTGTGTGCCTGTGGTGTGTCAAGACAGCTCACAGAGAGAAACAGAACTCTATGAATAGACTCCGAATAGAATGAATAGACAACACATACTCAAATTGTTATATGTGAAATTATTTTTGGAAAGGGTCAGAAGAGATAATTTGAACTTAGAACTCAGTGATATGATGCATGAATTAAACCTTATGGCAATAAACACTTGCAATGAAGAAAGCAGCTTACACTCAATTAATATGAACGCAAAGCCTTGATGCCATAGGCAATTTGTTTTTGTTTTTGTTTGTTTGTTTTGTAAGTTTGGAAAACAAATTTGTGATCATACTTGTGGATCACAGTGACATATCATGATTAGGCACATGATTTAACAATGACGAGTTTTAGAGCTGTGAGCTATGAGCTATTAAGCAATGCAAAGTTTTTCCTAACTTAAAAGTTTGAAGCATGTAAGATGTATGAATTCTTTGAGAAATAGGAATTGCCTAAAATGCCTTAACTTAAGAATAGCCTAGGACGAAACTGCGTAGGCTATGCAGTAACCACAGCAGACAGAGAAGCGAAACCGTTGACATCCTCACACACGCAGGCCAAGATATAAATATATACACTGACAGACAGTAAGTTTTTTCAGCTGTGCAACACTTTGAGATCTTCTAAATTATATTGCCAAAACAGTTAGCATTTTGTAATGCTCAGAGGTCACTAAAGGCAATAACTTTGCAGATCAAGCAGCAAAAGCAGCAGCACAACAAACTATAGACATATTAATATCTGACTCCTCAATGCAAATACCACTTGATGTGCTTATATACGAACAGAAAGCCGCACCAACTAGAGAACAAAAGAGGTGGTTAAAAGGTGGAGCACAGCCAGAAAGTGGTTTGATGACTTGTAATAGCAAACCAATACTACCAAAGTCCCTACGCATATCAGCAGCATTATTGTCAACAGGAGGGGGGGTAGGAGTGGTAGATAAAATTTAAGATTTGCCAAAAACATAATGCACATAATGCACACCACCTCCTCCTTTTCATACAATCCACATGAGTTTTATTGAGCTAAATGAATGCCAAGGCTCAGAATACGCTCTAGTGATCATAGACGTGATCTCAAAATGGCCAGAAATCTATCCAGTAAAAAGGCAGACGCCATCTCAGTAGCAAATTGTTTGTCCAACCATTTTATTTCAATATATGGCATCCCCACTCTGATAAGATCAATGGGACAATGGGACACATATTGTTAATGAAGTAATCAGTAAGGTCACTGAGTAAATGCCTGGAAGAAACAGGGAGACCATGGCCTGAGTGTATAGGCCTAGTAAAAATGTGGATGAGACTGACACAAAGTTCTCAGAAACTCACACCTTTTGAAATCATTCACGGCAGACCATTTCCACTGCCAATTACAAGTGAGCCTATAGATAAGTCAATAAGAGAAACTACACTAGCCGAGTGGATGACTAAATTACTTGAAAATAAAGAGATTGTTCTAAACAACTCTTCAGTATCTTGCAGGTTGAAACCAGGTGATTGGATCCTGATTAAAATACTCCAAAAGAAAAATCGGAGTTCACCAAGGTGGGAAGGTCCTTATCAAGTGCTACTCACCACACCTACTGCCTGCAAAATAGCAGAAAGACCGTCCTGGATCCATCAAAGCCACTGCAAAAAAGTGAGTGACAACCTAAACGTTTAGACGCCGACACCCCTAACTCCTGTATGGTGATCTATTGGTGGAGGGAGGGCTGATCGGGTATACCCCGCCTTCTTCTTCTTGCCAGTAGTCTACTCATCAGAGGTCACAGGTGTGTCTGGTCATCATGAAGACACTCGTCCTCCTAGTGGCTAATGTTGCACTCCTGGTGAGTTTCTTAACACTCACCTGAAAGAAAGAAGATGAACAACGCATGGTATCGATATATACATGACATCACACCCAGAAGAGACTGCTATGTTTGCTCCTATATGCCCCCAACGACACAATACGCCCCCTTGCATGCGAAGGGAATGGATATAATTCAAGTAAAGTGTGCCGCAAGCTACGCCAGCCGTGGGCATCAATTCCATTTGGGAATTTGAGCCACAGCCTATGCTACCGCCAAGAGAACGGATCCACGCCAATGGGAAACACCACCAACTGCAAAGCAGTACAGACACACGCTCCTGGAGGGCCCGTGAAGAGCAGCAACATCTCAAATGGCACCTTCTGGGTGCAAGGGATTGCCTGGGATATCCTTCCTGGGAACTGGACAGGTCAGTGCGCTCCCATTTTCATATCTGACCACACTTTCAAGATAACCATGGACGCCACGTCAACTTCAACGTCAACAATAAGGAAAAGACGAAGCACCCCAGACCTCAAGCAGCATGATTCCATATGGGGTTCCGATGTCCCAGAGGAATTTAAACTTTGGACTGAAAGACAAAAGGTTCTGAATGCTTCATGTAAATTCAACGACGAACGGGGTCAGGAAATTGACGGTCTGCGCATTGCAGTAATGCAACACATTGGACATGATTCTCGCCGAGAAAGGAGAAAGGTGTCCTCTTTAACAACACATGTTGCACATACATTCCAGATAATGTGCACTCACCGCACATGACTGATGCTCTGAAAACACTGAGATCACTTCGGGACACACAACAACGAGACTATGCCACAAACACAGAAGACTGGCTTACGTGGCTCTTGGAAGTCCCTGCTGATTAAAGGACATGTTTTGTTGGTGTTATACTACTGTTATTGTGTCTTTTCACTTCATGTGTCATACCTTGTTTGAAGAACATGGTATCAAAAATGGTAACTGCTTCAATTCATGCTTACATCACCCTATCACAGAATGATGAAGATGATTATGAGACAGACACTTGGATATAACATACTCACAGAACCCACTATTTTATGATGTCTTGGCTAAAGATGTCTGCAAGTGGCCATAGACTGATGCACTGTTAGTGGTTGCTATGTACATATATAGAAGGAAAGATCAAACAACAGGAGGGAATGTTAAGGGATTTCTTAGGATTTTAGGATTTTTATTATGTTATGCTTAAAAGTACATTTCATTATCTAAATGTGTTTGCTCTTTCATATTCAGCTTAACCTCTGCAACTCTGTGCAGACTCCTAAATGGGGAAGTTACACAGGAAGCCTGCAGTTCTATTTTCTCTCTTCCTGTATGTGCTCTCTGAATAAAGACTCTCCCTTTTTACTGCAGCGGTGCGAGTCTCCCTCGACCGTGTACACGTAAACCTGTCTGAGCCTTTTTCTGAATGCCTTACTAGATTTTGAGCAGTTTTTAGGATTGTTGTCTTGTTGAAATATCAGCCCCGGCACAACTTCAACTTTGTCACTGATTCTTGAACATTGTTCTCAAGAATCTGCTGATACTGACTGGAATCATGTGATGTTTGTGTAATGCAGTGGTTCCCAAAGTGTGGGGCCCGCCCCCTAGGGGGGCGCAGAGCTATTGCAGGGGGGGCGCGGCATGAAAGGGGGAAAAAAACAAAAACAAAAACAACGCTTGGACACTGCTAGCACGGGGCTCCCACACAAACGCAAAGCAGGAGATGAAGCATTGCTGAATATGTTTCCAAACCAACTTCATTCTAAGCCAAAGACTAGAAAATATGGTGAAGCATATCTTCCCTTTGGCTTCACCTGCACAAGTGCTGAGGTAGGTCTCCCTGCAGAATTAGTTTTCCCTGCATCGGGAGCAGCGCTGGGGCCTGTTCTTCGTACCTCGCTTACTACATCCAAGATCAAATGACACATCCAAGATCAAATCATCGCGCTAACTTTGAGCTCGCTAATCCGGTTCTCCGAACACACCTGTTGTTGACGATTAGTATAGCTGGATGAAGTAATCTGAGATCACTGGGTGGCTTAAAAGGGGCTACGCATCGATAGTAGAAACATTGATCGGCAACCCTGTGATTGGTCGGCGAAGATGTCGAAGGAGTGCGCACAGTATTTCACGGCAGCAGACCAAGAACTCTTGATTGAGGGATAGCAGGAGTTTCAGAGTTTAATTAAAACGCAGGGGAACACTGCAAAGGCTGCAAAAGCAAGGAGAGAGGGCTGGCAGAAAGTTGCTGACAAATTAAACTCGTAAGTGATCCATGATATTACATTATATCATGTGATATTATATTATACCATATTATATTATATTACATCATATCCCCTTCCACATTAGAACCACAACAGGACCCACTAACATGGGAACAAGTAAAAGTGAAATATAAGAATATTCTACAGAATGGTAATATTTATCACTTATATTGCTTTTAGTCTCTTGAAAAGAGACCCTGGAATAATCTGTTTGTTTGTTTATAACAGCAACCAAGAAAAGGGCAGAGCAAATAAAGACAGGTGGTGGTGCTGCACCCCCTCGTCACACCCCTTTTTGTACTGTGACATTTATTGACATTGTGGGTTTTTTTGTGTGTAGTTTGACATAACACTCCATCACTTTTACCTGTTCCCATGCAAGGGGTGACTGAAGCATGCACAGTAAGTCGGGAGTAAGTATATACAGTACAGTAAGTATATATATATATATATATATATATATAGAGAGAGAGAGAGAGAGAGAGAAAGTAAATAATACCCTCACGGGAGAATCGATATCTCTCTATGAGCACACCGTCGCGCCGAGCTAAAGGATCCCGTCTATCCCGCAATATACGCTAAATTCTGTAAACTCTCCTTATCAATCTTGCACCTTCCTTGCTCGCGTACAAACGGACAGGACATGGCTGCGACAGACTTCCCAAATCCACCTTCGCTTTTTTAGCCGTGGTCTGTCATCTTGATTGCACGTAGTAATTTACTATTACTACTCTAACATATGAATTACATCTGACATGATCTACTACATGTAATAGAATGATTAATAGTACATTTCCCTTTTTTTCGGAAATGACCTGTATGTATCTGTATG
The DNA here is from genome assembly GCF_001858045.2 of Oreochromis niloticus. NCBI lineage: Eukaryota > Metazoa > Chordata > Actinopteri > Cichliformes > Cichlidae > Oreochromis > Oreochromis niloticus. The sequence continues at coordinate 7,932,614 of NC_031974.2, forward strand.
AAATCAATAAAAGAATCAAATACATTATCTTTAGTTACATTGATAATATTTATTTATGGTAAAACAGTGGCGAAATATCGCTCTTGCTTTCATATAACTGCAGCGGACATACCTGAGAGGCCGCGATCTAATCCTGTTTACATAAAGTAAACCTGCTCCCGAGCAGGCTTACTCTTACGGATCTGTTGCTATGACAGCAAGTCCCAGATGAGCTTCGGAGAACCGAACGATCCAAGATCACGCGAAATCGTCAACATTCAAATCCGGCTAACTTACTTAGCGAGGTACGAAGAACAGGCCCCTGGGCTGTTCAAATCACGGACAAACAGTATCCCACAGTTGTTTATGTTTTTGAACCCATTTTGTAGAGGGGTTTTTTGAAAAATGTATTGATAGCAATGTTGAACATTATTACACAGGAAAAAAAACAACTACATGTAAAATAATTACACCGTGATGCCTCCTTTCTAAATGCAGGGACAGTAATGGCCTGTTTATGTAAGCCTGTAAAACCTGCAGATAGTCAGATTAACAGTATTTTGTCTCTATCTGCCATTCTGCAATTTATCTCATGTAAACAATAACGTGGCGCACAGTGTGACGTGAAAAAGGCACATACCTTTGACATTGCGTGACAAACTCTGTATTCCTTGTCCACACGTAAACGCAAAAAAAAGGAGTTTTAAAAAATCTCCGTTCTCGGTGATTGATACGCCGTTTACATGTGCCCGAAACAGCTGCGCGTTCAAAAATACCCGTGTAGGTGCGGACTGAGCGTAAAAGAGTTGGTAGTTTATTTTCTTACTACCTGTAATTTATTGCTGATTATTTGTATTTGCTTAATTGTTTAATAAATGTTTGAGGTGTGAAATAAACCGCAATGGAGCAAAATATGGGTGGTGTGGTTGAAGGATGTGTTTGTGCGTGTGCGTGCGCGCGTGCACGCGTGGGGGTGGGGGGCGCGAACATTTTTCTTGTTAAACAAGGGGGGCCCAGCAAAAAAAGTTTGGGAACCACTGGTGTAATGTATGTATGGTTGGGAGGGTAAGATGGCGCTGGCAAGGTTGGCAGCCTTAACCCGCTAGAGGCAGGCGTTGCCGATTTGGAACACTTAAAAACTAACAACCTGATTACCCCCCATACATTTTTTTTTTTTTTTACTCAGAAGTACCACTGCAGGACTTGGTTGTGCATTAGCAACAAAAACTTAATTTGAGCCTGAGAGGGTTACCCAATTTCCCTTGGGATGAATAAAGTATTATCAATCAATCAATAAATCAATCAATCAATCAATCAATCAATCAACACCCGGTTACGCCAATCGGAGGTCACTAAAATCAATATTGAATCAGTGTGTAATTTTGCTAAAACAATGTCGGACTCTGTAGTTTTCTCTGGTCCCCTCCCCAATCAGACCTGGGGTCCGTTCTTCGTACCTCGCTTACTACATCCAAGATCAAATCATCGCGCCAACTTTGAGCTCGCTAATCCGGTTCTCCGAACACACCTGTTGTTGACGATTAGTATAGCTGGATGAAGTAATGTGAGATCACTGGGTGGCTGAAAAGGGGCTACGCATCGATAGTAGAAACATTGATCGGCAACCCTTTGATTGGTCGGCGAAAATGTCGAAGGAGCGCGCTCAGTATTTTTCGGCAGCAGAGCAAGAACTCTTGATTGAGGGATTTCAGGAGTTTCAGAGTTTAATTAAAACGCAAGGGAACAGTGCAAAGGCTGCAAAAGCAAGGAGAGAGGGCTGGCAGAAAGTTGCTGACAAATTAAACTCGTAAGTAATTTATTATATCATATTACATTATATCCTCTTAGAACCACAACAGGACCCACTAACATGGGAACAAGTAAAAGTGAAATATAAGAATATTCTACAGAATGGTAATATTTATCACTTATATTGCTTTTAGTCTCTTGAAAAGAGACCCTGAAATAATCTGTTTGTTTGTTTATAACAGCAACCAAGAAAAGGGCAGAGCAAATAAAGACAGGTGGTGGTGCTGCACCCCCTCGTCACACCCCTTTTTGTACTGTGACATTTATTGACATTGTGGGTTTTTTGTGTATAGGTTTACATAACACTCCATCACTTTTACCTGTTCCCATGCAAGAGGTGACTGAAGCATGCACAGTAAGTTGGGAGATATATATATATATATATATATATATATACATATATAGAGAGAGAGAGAGAGAGAGAGAGAGAGAAAGAGAGAGAGAGAGAGAAAGAAAGAAAATAATACCCTCACGGGAGAATCGATATCTCTCTATGAGCACACTGTCGCGCTGAGCTAAAGGATCCTGTCTATCCCGCAATATACGCTGAATTCTGTAAACTCTCCTTATCAATCTTGCACCTTCCGCAATGGGTTGCTCGCGTACAAACGGACAGGACATGGCTGCAACAGACTTCCCAAATCCACCTTCGCTTTTATAGCCGTGGTCTCTCATCTTGATTACACGAAGTAATTTACTATTACTACTCTAAAATATGAATTACATCTGAAATAATCAAATACATGAAATAGAATGATTAATAGTACATTTCCCTTTTTTTAGGAAATGACCTGTATGTATCTGTATGTAATCAATAAAAGAATCAAATACTGCATTATCTTTAGTTACATTGATAATATTTATTTATGGAAAAACAGTGGAGAAATATCGCTGTTGCTTTCGTATAAATGAAGCGGACATACCTGAGTGGCCGCGATCTAATCCTGTTTACATAAAGTAAACCTGCTCCCGAGCAGGTTTACGCTTACGGATCTGTTGCTAGCAAGTCCCGGATGAGCTTCGGAGAACCGAACGATCGTCAACAATCAAATCCAGCTAACTTACTTAGCGAGGTACGAAGAACGGACCCCAGGGCTGTATCCCAATTCAGGGTCTGCAGCCTTAAAGTACGCAGCCTTAATGGTCCTCAAGGGCCGCCTACTCAAAGACCGCTAAGGCCGGAAGTGCGAGGCTTGTAGGCTTGTGAAATGGGATGTCTAGCCTGCCCAGGTTGCCTAGCAACCATGATACTAACATCTGGTTTCATACAGCTTTGTTTGACAGAAATGAAGGAGAACACATTTTGTTCATTTGTTTCTACATGAGCTCTGTGTGATTTAATAAGTATCTGAGGCTGAGACCACAGGACTGTAAAACATGATTTTTGAGCTTCATTTCTGTACTGAACAGTTTTAAGATTAGCTAGTAAATAACAATTAGCTAATGTTATTCATGAGACTAAAGTCATCTCACTTTGGTAATGTAAATATAATATGGCCAATATTATAGTTATTATATTAATCATTATTAGTTATTACAGCATTGAGTTTGAACTCCGTGTCAAATACTGAGCTTCAGTAAAGATTCAAGTTGCAGTTATTTATATTTCCTATCACCTTAAATCTTCACTCAAAGACAAGTATCTTTGACAGTATATATAGATGTATTATATATAACAGACAAATATTGTTTTTACAGTATGTTGGCATTGCTAAATTTGGCTCAGTGGCAGTCACTATATGGTAACGTTTAAAAGAGACATAAATACTAATTGAACTTTCTGTGGGGATCATCCAGAAACAGTGACACATCTTTTTTGGTACTGTTCCTCTACACAGAGATTCTGGAAGGAATTTAGCAGTTTTGTTAATGTCCATATTTTAAGGGAGTTTTCTTTATGATGGAAAATGTTTTATTCTGTTTCTTTAAGTTCTCCAGGAAGAATGATAAATGTTTTTTATAATAATTTTTTAAATAATTTTAGCTAACTTTTTATCCATACGATAAGATAAGAACAACTTTATTTATCCCGAGGGAAATTCTTTTGTCATGTACATGCTCAAAGCAGCAGGAGAGACAGAGGAACAGATGAAATAGAAATAAGATATACAATATATACAATAAGAATAGTGTACAGTAATATACAGTAGAATGTATGTTTATTAATAAAACACCATATTTCTGCCTTTTTTTTTATAAGGGTATGGAATTGTACATACAATCAGTTTCAGACTCAGCCAACAAAAAGCCTCTCAGAACCAGTGTTGGTCAAGTTACTTGAAAAAAGTAATCAGTTACTAATTACTGATTACTTCCCCCAAAAAGTAATCCCGTTACTTTACTGATTACTTATTTTCAAAAGTAATTAATTACTTAGTTACTTAGTTACTTTTTAAAAACACGATTTACAACCTGAATAGGTGATAAAGCGATAGATCTTTCAGCCCAATTCTACACTGTTAGACTTTTCATCGCCACTTTACGGTAACATACTGGCGTCACTGTTGCCAGCGTCATACCGTGACGCCGTGTTACGGTAGCTTACCGTTCTGCAGGATGATACCGTTTTTTGCTGGTGTGGTATAATACTCTTGGACAAATTATGGTAACGCACCGTAGCTTTTTTTTACGGTATCTCACTGGCGACAGTGACGCCAGTGAGATACCGTTATGTCGTTATGTCAGAAATTACGTCAACAAAGTAACATCATACTGTGATTAAGAAATTGGTATACTACCGTTTATTCACGGTATGTCACTGTAAGCCCGCTGCAAGGTAATAAACTGCAATATATTTACCAGTAACTTACCGTTATCACGCATCATCAGTACCAAAAATATTCATCTCTGCTAGAGGATACCGTGTCCCAACAGGCGGTCATTTACTGTTTAACAGGTCGTAATTTACCGTAATTTCAGTTAACAGTAACATACTGTAAGAGACTGGAGGGTTCCAAAAAAACTGGATGGATGGATGGATGGATCGATCGATGGATAGATAGATAGATAGATAGACACACACACACACACAAAATATAATTCATGTGCTTTACACCACTTTTTATTTCAGTTCTGATTTTCCTCTGCAGAAATACACATTTCCAAAATCAGAAACTGAAAAGAACTGAAAACATATTTTCATTGAGAAAGCACTTGTTTTTACTAAACCATGTAATCCATTATTTTCTCAGATGGTTATACAAACAATACCGATATTATGTCATATCCATATCATGGCAGACAACATATGCTCAAGTGTTGGGTTTTCTTAGTTATATTTTGTAGGGTCTTAAACCTACAATGTGAAGTGCCTTGGCATTCATTTTGCTGGCACCATACAAATAAACTGAATTGTAATGAATATAATATCAAGCCCCACACTTCTGCCTTTATATACACTTTGTCCAAAATACTGGCTCACACCACCAAATCAATGCACAAAGCAGGGTCCACAAGGACATGGATGAGCGTGTGTGGTGTGAAGGAACTTGACTGACCTGCACTGAACCCTGATCTTGCTTTGTGGACTGAGTTCATTGATTTGTAGGGTGAGCCAATACATGTGACAATTAAAGTGTAAGTAGCTGCAATAATTTTTAACAAACGGGTAAAAGAAGGGAAAAAAATCAACACTGTTGCACTCAAAAAACCTGTTGGACAGAGACAGCGTCTTGCAAGATGGCAAGATGGCAAGAGAGCTTGTCTTCATTGTTGTTCATCTTGTGTAAATATCCAGAAAGCATGGGCCATGGATCATCTGTGGAGACACAGGTAACAACACATTGGTCACTTAAATTATACAAGAAATTCACTAAAAATGGCAAAAACAGTTACCTAATTTGAAGTTCTCCACTCAAATTCAGTAAGCCACTGGAGGAAAGTTGTGACATGAGGGTTAATGTGAACAACCTTTCGCTTCACAGTGGTCCCAGTCCTTCTGCTTGTCCCAACCTTGGAGGTACATTTTGTTCCCTCTTCAGGGTTTATCCTTACAAAAAACCTTGCACACGCTGACTCCTGGTATTCCAGGTTCAATACATAGAATGAACCAAAGAAGACTGACATCGCATCAGCAAAGATGTTCTCTTTGTCCAGCTCAACAATTACACGTCCCTCTGCACTCACCATCCAGCAGGTGGCGGTCATTGAACTTTGTCCTTAAATGTATAGGGGCAACATGGTGTCATTATGCAACATAAAATAATTTCAATACTTCACTTCTTCACACTGTCTAGATAGTCATAAAGCAAATAGCTATGTACAGTTAATTATTAATGGCCTTATGTACACAAGTCCGTTTTAACATATTATAATTGTACATAATTGGGAATTATTCTGCACATTAAACACACCTAACAAAGAGTCAGCCCAGTTAAATTACCGGAGATGAATCAACTGTATGGTTATTTTGGAGTTTATAGTTTGTTCTGCTGTTAAACTTTACAGTATTGACTTCAGTATTTTTGCTGTTGGTGTGGCTAGATTACTATGTTGATCAGTAATATGTAATGTGAAATGTGATATTGTTACTTTGCTGGATTCACTGAGACACATGTCCAACAACCTTGGTTTATAAAGGAAATTACAGAAATTTGAGCTAACAAAACAGAGACTGGATACCTGTGTCCACGAAAAGCTCCTGTGCCAAACAGAAATTTTAATATGGTCTAATCAGCTCTATTTCATAAATGACTTCTTACCAAGCATAATCAGCCTTGGGGTGCTTGGCAGGCTTTTAACATGCAAACTGAACAATATAAATTTGCGTGCACTGAAGCCACAAAATTTAGAAATACACAGTTGCAAAAAGTTCAGTGACCAATTACCTTTCCTGAATGACATATGCAATGCAAAAAATAAGAGTATTGTCAATAGGGACCAATTCCCAGTTTTTACATGATCAAAATTATTCACAAAAGGCTTCAATAAACAGAAAATGTGTGCCGACAAGAGAGCAGTGCACATAAATGAAAAGATATTTGAGCTCGACGCTTTAATGGGTTTAACATGACTTAGTCAGCACTCCGCACCGTACAGGTTGTACAAGCACACCTGAAAACACTGACCAGCTAACAGCTTTAAGCATTTGGGCGCAACCTCGGTAGTTCACCGATTCACCTGTTGCAAACGTCCAAGTTTCTATCAAGTCTCATAAATCCATCGGCAACTATTACCTAACTAGTCTTTTGAGTCTCCACATTCATAGCTATTGACATTTTGTCTTAGCATTTGAATGAAAATATCCTGGTAGGGTAGCTTAAAAGTCAAAACAAACAGTAATAAGAACGCATTTCAGACTTCTCTCGAATAAGTGAAAAAAACACTTACCTTCAGATTGATTAGCTGGTTCCGATCCAACTTTAATGTTTCCCATGTCAGTCCGTTTTAGGGAAAAAGTGTTAAGTGGTTTCATTTAATTTTGGGATACTCCCGCATGGACGAGCAATTTGGAGTCTAGCAGAGTTATCACGAATAGCATACGATCTTCAGATATAATCCAATCAACCTTGCATTTAACCCGATTGAACATCCAGTTACCTCTGACTACTTCTAAGTTGCACATGTTAACGGTCTCATCATCACTCTGTGCTGCAGCGAACTGGATCTGTGCCACAGAATAGTTGATGGTAGTGATGGTAAATTTGATTCTTTTTACTGAATCGAGTTTTAATGAGTCACTCACCAAAGTGAATCAGGTTTTTTGAGTCATTTGAGTCACTGAGTCAGTTGACCAGAGTGCAAAAAATGTACATTTTCACTCAAACTTAATTTGTTTCTCTTTTAATGTAAATCCTACTGCTAAGATGAGTGATTCTTAAAGAAAACAACTATTTTATATAGCAAAAAAGAGCAAAAGAATTTCTAAAGGGAACATTTATTTTGTTTATTTTTATTTTATTAGTATTTTCCTTACATGTGTCAAATATATATTTTCTCATCTAAATGTCCACTGAGCTGTGAGCCAGGGGGCGGTAGTGCGCCTTAACATTGGTTGCCAACCAAGAAGAAGAAGAAGTAGCTGCGAGCCAGGAGGGAGGGGGTGAGTGAGTGAGTGAGTGAGTGATTCGTTCGCTCTATGATTCAGCACAGGAGGGAGGGGGTTAGCGAGTCATGAGTGATTCGCTCGCTCTATGATTCAGCACAGGAGGGAGGGGGTGAGCGAGTCATGAGTGATTCGCGCGCTTTATGATTCAGCACAGGAGGGAGGGGGTGAGCGAGTCATGAGTGATTCGCGCGCTTTATGATTCAGCACAGGAGGGAGGGGGTTAGTGAGTCCTGAGTGATTTGCTTACACTACGATTCAGCACAGGAGGGAGGGGGTTAGTGAGTCCTGAGTGATTTGCTTCCCCTACGATTCAGCGCAGGAAGGGAGGGGGTGAGTAGCTCAAATGTGCTGTTAGCATGTTAGCAGAGCGATACTACTGTGAACCGAGGAGCTATTGTCTTGATGTGAGCTTCTACTCAGGGTTTTTTCTTCCAGTTCAGAGCAGAAATGTTTTTGTTAAGATACTGGATGTTGTGTTTTTCTTCACAATTTGATTTATAAGCTAGATATATTTCTACTAATGAAATTAGTTTGCTAACAGCAACAGGGACGAGTCAGTGAGTCAGTTGCGCTTGTGAATCATGATTCACGAGTCAGTAAAGTGATTCTCGAGTATTGAACGATTCGTTCATGATTCGCGCATCACTAGTTGATGGTCATGTTGTTCTCCTGCTTTGCAGCTTTGTTTGAGTCTGAATTGCGGCTTAAACGTGCAAAACTAAGAAAAGCAGATCAATATTTTCTTCTTGTTGTTATTTAATGGTGGTTGGCAACCAGCGAAAGGAGCATTAACCACTCGAGCAATATTTTCTATCCCCATTGTTGTTTTGAAAGTGAATACCCGACGTGTGCGTCATACGTCACGTTGTACGTCAGGTGGAGGTGTGGTGTCGGCTATCGCACCTGTCGCATTAAAAAGCTTTAAAAACGTAACAATTGCTTTAAAAACACAACCCAACGCGCTAAACTGTGATAATGTGCAGAGCATATTATTAGGTTAGTTCACTGTAGTTAGGCAGAGGTGTCTTAAAAAGTACCACCTTATACAAAACAAATGAAGGTCCAGAAAGAATAAGAAGAGAAAAAAGGAACACCCTGCTAAATTAAGTCATTTTTAAACATTACTCTAAATGTAGCCATTAGTATTTGTTGCTGGCCATACAAAAAATAAGTATACTTCAATTATATTTCCCAAGTATACCTTACCTAGTACGTATACTAATAATGCTTCTTGGGACTATATTGGCCCCCGTTTTAGTACATAACAGTATTCTTGAAATTAACTTTTAGATGTACTTTTTGTTCACCATAATTGTACTAGCATAATGTCATAATGTCTACAAGAGTATAATTAAAATATACGCGACTCTATCACAATACTAACCTTACAAGTATACTATTAATTAATAGTATTACTAATGTTTCACATTGTTTGACTTAACAAATACATTTATTAATATATGAGGTTCCATTCAGTTCAAGGAATTAAATTTTAGTGTGGCTGCAACTTACTCCTTAAGTTAAAAATTATGCTGTAGTTTATAAGTTATACTACTTTCACAGTGAATCACATTTTATGGTAATACACTCTGAATGAGGATTTAAGTAATTACTCTTAGATCTACAGTAGAAAACAACAGAAATCCGGATGGTGTAATAGTATAATCTCAGTAACATCACCAATTGTTACATTTGCTGTATTTTACAGCTGTTTCCATGAGTATGGTGAGTTACCGTAAAAATAATGTAATCTCATGGAATTTTCCCACAATTACATGCAAATTACAGTACTAAACTGCAAACATCCTTTAGAGTTTTTTACTGTTGATTTTGCAGTACTAAGCTATGGAAATTACTGCAAAGGCTAACAGTGTACTTTTTCTGCAAAGTCTCTTTTTAAAACTTGTTTTATTAGTTTTAATCTTTTAACTTTATGCATCAAGCAAAAATTTAATTATATGCAACATTCTCTGACTGGAAGAAATTTGTTTAACATTTAAACCTATTTTCTGCACATTCCAGCACATAAAATAAAATATTTTTTTGTATTTACACTCACTCTTTCAAATAGAAGCAAGTAAAACACAGCAGAAAATAAATAAAATCAAAGACTAGCGGTCCTGTTGCTCTATTTTCACCTGTAAAGCAGGACTGGGTTAGGCGGAGGTTTACCCTGGTGCAGGTGTGCCGCAGCGGTCAGTGGAAGAATCCGCGAGTTTCTCTGTGAACTTCACATTACGTCGTAGTACACTCGGTGCTTGCTTGGAAGTTTAGGGGTTTTTTCGCTGTAAAAAGAAGTTTTCTTCCCACGCACAACGGACACTAATGTTTTTGTCACTTTTTATGGAATCAAACTCAAAATAAGGTCAGTACTTCCACGCTTTAAACGCTGCATGCTACACTCTGTCCCGCACTCGATATATTATGATCTGCAGACAGCTGTTGTCACGAACGTGGCACTCGCTTACGTCACTGTCATGAGACGTTCTCGCAAAAAATCACGGTTTTAGTAACGCAGTAACGCAGCGTTCCTACGTGAAAGTAACGGTAATCTAATTATCGTTTTTGCAATAGTAATCCCTTACATTACTCGTTACTTGAAAAAAGTAATCCTCTCTTTCTTTCTCCCTTTCCTATCCCCCCGTCATGTCTGTCCCATCTGTAACAACTGAAAATAAAATAAATAATAACAACAAAGTTTGATCAAATGGACCAATATGGCAATGCCATGATGATCCATTTGGCAAAATAAATCCATTTGGTATCCTTGTTGGTCTTCAGACAACAATTCTGACGGCTTAAGAACCAAATGGGACAGAGAAAAAAAAAAAAAAAGGAATCAGATTACAGTAACGCGTTACAAGTAACGCCCATCTCTGCTCAGAACAATATATATATGTTTATTTTTGCACGTACTCATAAGATAATTTTTTTATCCCTGATTTTGTATGTTCATGTTCTGTTAAAACTTCATCTGTTTGTATGTTGTATACTCATTGTGTTTCAATAAAGTTAATTTTTTTTAAAAGTACGTTCTAAATGAAGCTTCAGACGTCACTAATCATGTGACTCTGGCCAAACGAATCAAGCCTCGACACAGTGCTTCTGAAGCAGCGTGTTGATCTTTTTGACACACGCACCGGAGCGTCAGCTTCAAGCGGACCATCACTACCTCTCACATCTAAAGGTAAGTGCCAAGGTAACTTTGAACTGAGTTCAGTCAATCTCGAGTTTTTCGAAGTTTTCTGAATGAAGTTTTCTGTTGCTCTCTGTGAGAGAAGACCGTTAAAGGCGAGGCTCTCCAGAGTGTAGCAAAACAGGAAACAGCAGCTGTGTGTGTGTAAGTCTGCAAACGAATAGATTAGAAGTGCAAGTGAGCCACGAGTATAGAAAGGTCAAGTTTTGTGAGTTGTTTTTCTCACCACTGATCACGCGCTCAACACTCTACACATACTTGCATCACACGCGCGCTCTCAAGCATCAGTATTGTACAATTCTGGGCGTCACGTGAGTTGCAGGTGTTACCATATAACGGAAATCTCCATTGTTCTGTAGCAGTGGTTCTCAAACGTTTCACAATGAGTTTCACCCTTACGAGCGACATCAAAGCGCAGTAGGCCTATTTAACACCACATACACATACTTGCAAACATTCAAAAGGGCTCTGTGTGTGTGTGTGTGTGTGCGTGTGTGTGTGTGTGTGTTTGAGAGAGAGAGAGAGAGAGAGAGAGAGAGAGTGTATATACATGTGGACTGGTGTTCCAGTTGGTTGAACAGATGTGCACCAAACACTAAATGTGTCATCTGTGACATTTGTGAGGTTACCTAAAACACACTCTGTCAGTCTTGTTCCTCTTGAACAACAAAATGTTTAAAAATGTCGCGGGTTTACCTGGTGATATTCTCATGCCGATGCTGTTCACAGGACAGCAAGAGTAAACGATCGGGATCTAATAATCAACTCACAAAATAAAAACAAAACAACAAACACAAAACACCAGATATTATGATACAGACTTACGTAAGCGCGAGAGCCCTCGGTGCGCCTGCTGCTGAAGTCAAAGTAAACTTTATTGTCATCTCCGCTACATACAGTCCAGTATATAGAGAGACGAGACGACGAGGCTCCAGTTACAGCAGTGCAAGTAAACAAACAATAAATATAAGAAGAGTAAGAAAATAAATATACACTTTAAATGGTAAATGGCCTGTATTTATATAGCGCTTTACATATCCAGTCATCCACCCATTCACACACACGCAACGGGTGAAGTGTCTTGCCCAAGGACACAACGACCGAGACTGTCCGAGCCGGGGCTCGAACCGGCAACCTTCCGATTACAAGGTGAACTCCCAACTCTTGAGCCACGATCGCCCGCCCTTTAGGACCAGGGGTAAAGGGATCAATAACAAATGAAAGTTTATAATTTACAGTTTGATGATTTAAAGTCTCACACACAACCCCTGGAAACGGGAGGGAGACATGCTGCTTCCAAATAGAGCACATTTCATTCATAATGTTGTAAATCCAAGCCCATTATGTATTCACGATCTGAATACTGGGTTGTGTGAAGTCCCAGAAATAATCCTTAGACAAAGTGAATCTGTGAACTAAGGTGTAGGTCTGTTAGGTTATTTGTGGTGATACTCGAGTTGGGGGATTTGTGTTCACACTGGAGTGCAAAATTAAAACCAATGGAAGGTGGACAAGAAATGTTCAAAGCCATCAGGTGCTCAGTTTAGAAAAAGAGAAAAGAAGAGGAGGAGAAACGAGCAAAAGATACAAGTAAGCAGATGTGTCATTGGATAATGGCAGGTCATCCTGAAACAATCAGACTAAACTCCAAACAATAAATTATGTTACAGATTTTAATATTAATTAGTCATTGTTGATTTGTCATGTTCTCATTGTATGACGAATTATGATGGCTGTTTGCCCTCTCTCTCTCTCTCTCTCTCTCTCTTAATGTGTGTGTTTCTCTGGTGAAACAACAGTTTTATGTTAATGTACAATCCTTAATATGTTGTGTGTGTGTGTGTGTGTGTGTACATGTGGAACTTTCTATTTTGTCTGTTTTTGTGTCTTGCAAATAAACCTTTAAAATAAATTCAATTTTATTATGTATTTTTTTTTGGCCCACATCAGTAAGAAATGCCAAATTATATACACAAAGTTATAGAAATCACCACTCCCGTTATTCATGATGATTTCAATAACATCACATAATAACATGTAACATCACATCCTGTAAGCATAGTTTGCCTGTGTCTTTTCTCTGGAAATGAACATTTTCAGCCAGTATAGGTAATAGATCAACATGGCTGCCATGGCTAAGTTAGGAATATTTATAATGTAATTTCCAAAACTTGCATATGATCTGCAATTTGTAGCAGATCTACTGACTGTCACAGAGCAGCTGGAGCAGTCTCAAATGGAGGTCAGTCCACTACTGCCACCTGTGGCCAAGTGCCATAGCCTACTACTAGATTAACTCGTGACACATCTGCACCTGTTTCTATGACCACATTGAGTCTGAGTAGCTGCACTTACACTGGTGCATTCAAATCCACCCACAAACATATTGAAAGATGCAATGTGGATTGTCGAGACTCAAACCAACCATTAAGCAAAGACAGCAGGGATCACTTGTTTCTGTTTATTATACAGCCAGATTTACTTGTGACACACATGTGCAGCTGGCTTTATCACCTATTTTGAATTTGTTTCAAGCACAATACATTTGTAACTTTCAGTGTTTTCCAGTCTTCCAAAAGAAGAAAATAAAAAACTTCAACTACATGACATGCAATTGTGTATTTGTTTTCACCTTATCATACACTTGAAGTTTTACAAATCACCACTCCTTTTGTTAATATCATTTCAGTCTCAGACAATCTAGTTTTTCTTACAGAGATTGAATGCACCTTCTGCGGATGGCGGTACCACACAGTGTGCGTGGACTTCCCCTGTACAGAAGGCAACTACAAATGTTGTGAATGCTAAATAAACAGAAACAAATGATCCCTGTTGTCTTTGCTTAATGATTGGTTTTAGTCTTGACAATCCTCATTGCTGGCATTGCATCTTTCAATGCCAGCAATGCCAGGTATCAGTGCTCAAACCTTTTGTGTTTGTTTCCAATAAGTTGCCCACCTCGGGAAGCAACAATGTGTTCTTTTACTTGTCAGATGAACATATGAGACACTTTGACTCTTCAGTGCAGTGTGGAGCCTAACAAAGATCTGTTTTGTGTCCCAGCTGATCAGCAGGAGGAGAAGAGTCTGACGGAGCAGCAGAGGAACATTTTCAGCTACTTGGACTCAGCTCAGCCACTACAGAGAAAACAATGAGCTCAACACAGAAGGTGACAGACAGAGCAGGGCGATATGACCAAAAATATTTATCACGATATACATTTGAAAATTTGCGATAACAATATAACTGACGATATAATTGACATTTGACAAAATACTTTACAACTCCACAACTTTATTAAAAAACCCATCAATGTATTTTCACTTAAACAAGCAGCTGTTTTTTATGTGCATTAAAGTTATATAAAAATTTAACAGTGCAAATGCAAATTCCTTGCTGACAGTTTAACCAAAAGGCATTTCCAGTGGAAATTGGCCGACATATCCTGAGCATAACCATGTATAATATCCACAAAACTTAAAAAGAGGTTATACAGTCGTAGCCAAAAGTTTTTAGAATTGCATAAATTTTGGAAATTGGAAAAGTTGCTGCTTAAGTTTTTATAATAGCATTTTGCATACACTCCAGAATGTTATGAAGAGTGATCAGATGAATTGCATCGTCCTTCTTTGCCATGAAAATTCACTTAATCCCCAAAAACCCTTACCACTTCATTTCATTGCTGTCATTAAAGGACCTGCTGAGACCATTTCAGTAATCGTCTTCTTAACTCAGGTGAGAATGTTGACGAGCACAAGGCTGGAGATCATCAGGGCTGTATCCCAATTCAGGTTCTGCAGCTTTAAAGTACGCAGCCTCAACGGTCCTCAAGGGCCGCGTACTCAAAGACCGCTAAAGCCGGAAGTGTGAGGCTTGTAGGCTTGTGAAATGGGACGGTCTAGCCGCCGTAGCACAGCCCAGGGGCCCGTTCTTCGTACCTCGCTTACAGATCAAATGACACATCCAAGATCAAATCATCGCGCTAACTTTGAGCTCGCTAATCCGGTTCTCCGAACACACCTGTTGTTGACGATCAGTATAGCTGGATGAAGTAATCTGAGATCACTGGGTGGCTTAAAAGGGGCTACGCATCGATAGTAGAAACATTGATCGGCAACCCTGTGATTGGTCGGCGAAGATGTCGAAGGAGCGCGCTCAGTATTTCACGGCAGCAGACCAAGAACTCCTGATTGAGGGATTTCAGGAGTTTCAGAGTTTAATTAAAACGCAGGGGAACACTGCAAAGGCTGCAAAAGCAAGGAGAGAGGGCTGGCAGAAAGTTGCTGACAAATTAAACTCGTAAGTGATCCATGATATTACATTATATCATGTGATATTATATTATACCACATTATATTATATTACATCATATCCTCTTTCACATTAGAGCCACAACAGGACCCACTAGAACATGGGAAAAAGTAAAAGTGAAATATAAGAATATTCTACAGTATGGTAATATTTATCACTTATATTGCTTTTAGTCTCTTGAAAAGAGACCCTGGAATAATCTGTTTGTTTGTTTATAACAGCAACCAAGAAAAGGGCAGAGCAAATAAAGACAGGTGGTGGTCCTGCACCCCCTCGTCACACCCCTTTTTGTACTGTGACATTTATTGACATTGTGGGGTTTTTTGTGTGTAGTTTGACATAACACTCCATCACTTTTACCTGTTCCCATGCAAGGGGTGACTGAAGCATGCACAGTAAGTCGGGAGTAAGTATATACAGTACAGTAAGTGTGTATATATATATATATATATATATATATATATATATATAGAGAGAGAGAGAGAGAGAGAGAGAGAGAGCGAGCGAGAGCGAGAGGAAGAAAGTAAATAATACCCTCACGGGAGAATCGATATCTCTCTATGAGCACACCGTCGCGCTGAGCTAAAGGATCCTGTCTATCCCGCAATATACGCTAAATTCTGTAAACTCTCCTTATCAATCTTGCACCTTCCTTGCTCGCGTACAAACGGACAGGACATGGCTGCAACAGACTTCCCGAATCCACCTTCGCTTTTATAGTCGTGGTCTCTCATCTTGATTGCACGTAGTAATTTACTATTACTACTCTAAAATATGAATTACATCTGACATGATCTACTACATGTAATAGAATGATTACTAGTACATTTCCCTTTTTTTCGGAGATGACCTGTATGTATCTGTATGAAATCAATAAAAGAATCAAATGCTGCATTATCTTTAGTTACATTGATAATATTTATTTATGGTAAAACAGTGGCGAAATATCGCTCTTGCTTTCATATAACTGCAGCGGACATACCTGAGTGGCCGCGATCTAATCCTGTTTACATAAAGTAAACCTGCTCCCGAGCAGGTTTACGCTTACGGATCTGTTGCTATGACAGCAAGTCCCAGATGAGCTTCGGAGAACCGAACGATCCAAGATCACGCGAAATCGTCAATATTCAAATCCGGCTAACTTACTTAGCGAGGTACGAAGAACGGGCCCCAGATTGCCTAGCAACCATGATACTAACAGCTTGAAACGTTTCATACAGCTTTGTTTGACAGAAATGAAGGAGAACATATTTTGTTCATTTGTTTCTACATGAGCTCTGTGTGATTTAATAAGTATCTGAGGCTGAGACCACAGGACTGTAAAACATGATTGTTGGGCTTCATTTCTGTACTGAACAGTTTTAAGATTAGTTAGTAAATAACAATTAGTTAATGTTGTTTATGAGACTAAAGTCATCTCACTTTGGTAATGTAAATATAATATGGCCAATATTATAGTTATTATATTAATCACTTCACTCAAAGACAAGTATCTTTGACAGTGTATATATAGATGTATCATATATAAGAGACAATTGGGTGAGAAAATCAGACCATGGCAGGTAGCTCCATGCCCTCCTGGGTTTTAAATGCACCTTAGAACACACATACATCAACACTACATATGAGCGGGTGGAGGGAGGTTTGGAGTCTTCCTACACCCCCGTTCTCTGCGGCCTGCTGGAGCGGGGGGGCTAGGAGGAGGAGTTGGCCGTCCGACTGGGGTCTGGAATGTGGGGCCTCCCTGCTGCTGCAGAGTCGGGGCGGTCTGCTTCTCCCCACCGCAGGGGAAAGGGTAACACCACCTGGGTCTGGGCGCAGTTTCCCCCTCCAGGGGCAAGGGTACCTAGACCCGGTTCTTAGAGTACGCTTGGGGAGTGTGATTGTGTGTACAGTGTCTCTCTATGTCTGTCTCCACGTTGGGTGAGTGTTGAGAGCATGAGGGTGGGAATGGATGTTTGTATCTGTGTGTGCCTGTATGTCTGTGTCTATATGTCAGGTTGGGTATCAGACCCCACCTCTCTGGGGACATCTCAGGCCCTCCAAGGTTTGGAGGCCCATCTCCCCCACCACTTCCCCTGCCGGTGGCAGACGCCCTCAGACATCGGTGCGTTGGTGGTTCTTTGTGTCCGGGGGTGGGCGCCCGGGTACACACCGGCTCACTCCTTGGCGGCTGCTTATCGGGGCATGGAGCCTGGGGCTCGCTCGGGCCACTTTGGGGGTGGGGTGCCCACGGCCTCTCGGCCCGGGGCTCGGTCACTCAGGCACAGCTGGCTGCCGGCGGACCTCACGGGCACGTCACTGCAACCCCCCTGGCTTCTGCTCCGCGGCTGCTGAGTGACCCCTCATCTGGGGCTCTCCTCAGCTCTTTCTGGGATAGTGGCGCGGCTGCCCCTCTGTTGGTCTTCCTTGGTCTCTTGTGTTCTGGGGGCCTCTGGATGTCTGGAGTTTTGATCTCCTCCATACCTGCGTCATGCCCTGGAGGTCGGGGCAGTGGCCCCCCACACCCTCTAGCAGATCATTACATGAAGGAACCTTTTAAAAACAAGCGCGTTCATGCTCACAGGTGTACACACGGGTGATCACACACACAAACTACACCCTTTTGGGCTCCTACCTCAAAGCACACTGTGCGCTGTCGATCTCACGTGCTGCACAATAATGTTTAATATTTAGTATTTACTGTCATATTCCCATATATCATTGTGATGTTGTTTATTACTCTCGTCTTCTTCTGCTTGCTTTCTTTTTTCTTTCTCAACAGGTGATCCAGGTGATCGATATGTATTTTTTTGTCTGCTTATTCTGTTGGTTTTTGTTTTTTGCCCTTTTTCCCCCGTCCCTCTTCTCAGGTGTTTTTTTTTCTTTCCCTCTTTCTTTCTCCCCTTTCTTTCCACCAGTCAAGTCTGTCCCCGTATTCAGCAAGTGAAAATAAAATAAACAATAAAAGGTGAATCAAATGGACCATTACGGCAAGGCTGGGATGGTCCATTTGGTAAAGTAAATCCGTTGGGCATCTTTCTTCGCCTTTAGACAATAATTCTGATGGCAAAAGAACCAAACGGGACAGGTTAAAAAAAAAAGAAAAAAAAAGAGAAAATCAGACCATGTCATAACTGCCTTAAGTCATACAGAATAGATATCAGAGCCTTAAACAGGCTGACTTTTGCTAAATGGGTCAAACTGGGCAGAAAGTATACAAACACATAACATCCTTATAGAATATGATGTAACACTATAGATCAACTTACCCCAGAATATCTAAAGCATATAAACAATTACAACAATATGATGCAACAAACACAGCAGTGCTACTAATCCAAAATACTCAAAGCTTCATCGAACTGAAACAAACATTTATTTTTAGCTCCATTCTGCTGCTGATACATACTTTAGGTTTCTGAATATTAAACTTGTTGCTGCCTTTCATAGTGTGTAACTTGAAGGCCCTGAGTACTTTCTCCCACACTGAAAACACTGGAATGATAAAATTATTTGAACATCACCTAATAAGACTGATTCAGGACAGAGAATTAGTTATGTTGAACTTTCCTAGCAGTCCTTCACAAACAGGGAACAGTCTGTCTATTCTCTCCATCTGTCAGCTGCTGCTGGCTCTTCCTCCTCCTCTTCCTCACACACTGCTGAGTTTGTCCTGGTGGATCATCAGGGGTGCAAAGCCTCACAGATGATGTGCAGCAGTGGGTCCCTCAGTCTGTCCTCACTCTGGACACTTGCAGTTGTCACACATGGAAATCAAATGTGTGATAAGCTGCAGGATT
Organism: Oreochromis niloticus; assembly: GCF_001858045.2. Lineage (NCBI taxonomy): Eukaryota > Metazoa > Chordata > Actinopteri > Cichliformes > Cichlidae > Oreochromis > Oreochromis niloticus. The sequence goes on from NC_031974.2 coordinate 7,951,737, forward strand.
CAAACACAAGTGTAACTTATAAATACATGTTCATACTTTTATTCCACAATCAGAGAGAAAGAAAAAGAGAGAGAGTGCAGGACAGACAGACAGGTGACAGTCTCAGGTGTATACACTGCTACAAAACAGCACAAGAGAAGGAGGATTTAGTATTTGTGTTATTACGAGTGCTAAACAAGAAGAGTTCCAGATGGTCCAGTGGACACATGTGTGACTCCTGTGATTAAAGCATCTTTCTTTCAGCTTAACGAGTGAACCGTCAGCTCGTTCAAACACACGTTAAAGTCCGTTTGGCTCGACACCACTGAACAGAGGCAGCAATATAACATAGCTAACATTAACAGTGCAGTGAATCCTGCTTGTGCCGTCATATTCAGGACTGCAAACCGAGCAGCATCACTGACTTTCAGCTTGTTGTGTTTGTGGATATATGACTGACTTTAATTATCCATAAAATCATCACATTCTCTGTAAGATCAAGGTCGCCTATTGAACGGCGTATATTTTAAAGTAAAGGCCATGTGGCCAACAGTAATGTTTTAATGTTCCTCATTATTCAACATTTGCATATTAATAAGTGACATATTATTCAGTACCTATTTTTAAAAGTTTACTCTTCTGCTGTTTTTTTTTTTTTTTGGCAAAATTATTCACATCCACCGCCGCGCTATGAAGTCTGAGATATGTTGGGCCATGAAGTCTACACCACCACATCGTTAAAATTCAGGGAAATGAAGGACGCATTTGAGGCTGTATTTTGAGCAGCCTTTGAATTGGGACAGCCTCGCTGTCGCTGTCACGTAATTGGCCCTAAAATGCAGCGGCTTCAGACCCTGAATTGGGATACAGCCTATGTCAGGCTGATTGGGTTAGAATGAAAGACCTGACATGTTAAAAGGAGGGTGGTGCTTGAAATCGTTGTTCTTCCATTGTTAACCATGGTGACCTGCAAAGAAACGTGTGCAGCCATCATTGCGTTGCATAAAAATGGCTTCACAGGCAAGAATATTGTGGCTACTGTCACGGGTTCAAAAATGTTGAGGGGGAATCCAAAAAATAAGCATAGATCCAGCGTGTGCAATTAGACGGCATTTTAATGAACACATGTGTGAGTCCGACCGCTGTGCAGATTTCAGCGTCGAACTAAACTTACAATAATTAGACAAAGGCTTTATAGGGTTGGCAGTCTTCCTGTTACCAGGCAGACTCAAACAAAGCATACGTCACTCCAAAACCACAATGACTTTTAACATAGTTTAAAAGAACATCGTCTTCGCGTCGAAGCCAGGTGCTTCCTGTCTCCATCCTGCCCAGGCTTATCTTCTGGAACATCAGGTCCACGTTCTGCACAAAATGTCACTCATGCAGGCACAACTTTGCAGTCGCAAGCAAAACATAATTAAACTTTTACCTACTCAAAGGAGTCTATCTAATATGTGTGTGTGCCTGCACGTGCGGGGGCGCGTGCATGCTGTGTACTGTGTACGTGTCGTGACCTTTCTCACTATATGTGTCTGTATGTGTATGTCTCGTCTGTCTGTCTGTGCGTGCAGAGTTTGCATGTGCTCTCTGAACCTTAGTTGACCTCAACTTAGGCAACCAGGCTAAGGCCATCCTGTGTGTACTGATCTTGACTTATATGTAAAATATATAAAACAACTGTTTCAATCTAACACAACTACTTAAAGCTTAATCCGCCATAAATGCATCAAAACACCCTGCTCTTAACTTGCACTCACTCTGCTTTCAGTTTCACTTCTGCAAAAGCCTGCAACTTCAAACACCTGTAACTTTCTGTCTCATTTTCGAGTTACTCTACGTGGGGCCTTTTCTTTCACCATGCAGTCTGCATACAAACATTTAAGATTATAAATTCAACTCAACAGCTTAAAGTGGTTCTTCTTGGACCTGCAATAAAGACTAATATAATACCAATATATTTGAACATCTGAATGCAATATCAATACCTCTTGTATCAATACTTCTTGTATACATATGCTTGCTATATGATTATGATGCAACAGTAATGACAGTAATAACAAAATAATAAAAATAGAATTAATAAAATAAAATAATAAATGGAAATAGTAAAAATGACAAAAACAACACTTCGTTCCCAACACTACTAAGATTGCATCTAAATCAACAATTTATAGGATCATCAAGAACTTCAAGGAAAGACGTTCAATTCTTGATAAGAAGGCTTCAGCACATCCAAGAAAGTCCAGCGAGCGCCAGGATCGTCTCCTAAAGAGGTTTCAGCTGCGGGATCGGAGTGTCACCAGTGCAGAGCGTGCTCAGGAATGGCAGCAGGCAGGTGTGAGCGCATCTGCACGCACAGTGAGGCGAAGACTTTTGGAAGATGGCCTGGTGTCAAGAAGGGCAGCAAAGAAGCGACTTCTCTCCAAAACCCCCCCCAATCAGGGGCAGATTAATCTTCCACAGAAAGTATGGTGAATGGACTGCTGAGGACTGGGGCAAAGTCATATTCTCGGATGAAGCCTGTTTCCGATTGTTTGGGGCATCTGGAAAAAGTCTTGTCCGGAGAAGAAAAGGTGAGCGCTACCATCAGTCCTGTGTCATGCCAACAACAAAGTATCCTGAGACCATTCATGTGTGGGGTTGCTTCTCATCCAAGGGAGTGGGCTCACTCACAATTTTGCCCCAAAACACAGCAATGAATAAAGAATGGTACTAAAACAGTGTGCCGTATTTTCCAAAAAACACGGTAATAATGACGGACTGCTAGCATGCTCTACCACAAATAGTGCTTTGTTGTGTAAATGGCCTCTATTTATATAGCGCTTTTCTAGTCCCTAAGGACCCCAAAGCACTTTACACATTCACCCATTCACACACACATTCACACACTGGTGATGGCAACGTTGTAGCCACAGCCACCCTGGGGCGCACTGACAGAGGCGAGGCTGCCGGACACTGGCGCCACCGGGCCCTCTGACCACCACCAGTAGGCAACGGGTGAAGTGTCTTGCCCAAGGACACAACGACTGAGACTGTCCGAGCCGGGGCTCGAACCGGTAACTTTCCGATTACAAGGCGAACTCCTAACTCTAGGAGTTTCGTATCTGACGGACGAAAGCTAAACCAGTTCCACACCACTGAAGTTGCAGCATTTTTACAAACCAATTTTGGTTCATCTGTTTCATTCAACGATCCGCTTTCACCCTTCTCATTCTCCATCGCCGCCATGCTTTTTCCTCCATGTGCGTATGAAAACAAAGGCACTGCACATGCATGTTTTACCCATATTCTATCGTAATATTTCAATTTCTTATTGTTGCCCAACATTATACCGGTATTACCGTGAATGGTATGATATGGCCCAGCTGATTGTGCATTAATCACACATTAAAATGAACAAAAGAGGCAAAACTGTGTGCCAGAGTCAGGGGTCAGCGTTTTGTTTTTATGTCACAGCACCAGAACGATTGCAGGTGCTCATAAGTAGTTACCATAAATCACCACCTTTCATGGTCTCAGCACATCGACTCTGTTATTAAGAAAATGGGACAAGGCATAGCTATGGCTATGAAATGCTCTTTCTGTATCACTTCTTCAATTATGAAAGATGTCATTAATGCACTAGTAATGTCTCATCTGGAGTACTGTTCAATCCTTTGGTCAGCAGCTAATAAGACAGATCTTAACAGACTTCAGTTAGTCCAGAATAAAGCGTCCAGATTAGTGTTAAGATGTTCATACTATACTTACAGAAGTGTAGAGCTGCCACCCAGGCAAAAGAAAAATAGAAGTATATCACGTTATAACGTGAAAAGTTTATTGTTCTAACAAGATACTTTTCACGTTTGAACAACATAATATCACGTCATAACAATATAATTATCACGTTCGTACAATATAAATATTATATTGTCCAGTTAGTTGGTACCCGCGGGACTTCGGAAACCTGTTAAAAACCAAGTGGTCATTGACCACTTCCTTACCGCGCTTTTTGACCGACAGGGGCGGGGCCTCGGGCGTGACCATTTCAATGTGGCTGACAGGCGAGCCTTAAGTAAAGCTTTAAGTCGTAACTTTATACGTCGATAAGTGGGGCTTCCTGTCGAGCTGCGGGAAGCGCTTATAAATTAACATAGGGCTTAGAAATCAGGTCGCTGTCCCGGACAGATAACTGCTATAACTGACCAGCAAGGTGGGCGAACCTGGGCTTAGAGGCTTTTAAAATAGTTGAAAAGTTAGGTGCTAAGGTTTTGAAGGTTTTTATCTTGGCAGTCAGTGGCAGGTTTTTTATATATATGTATAAATGTGTGAATGTATAAATGAAGTGTAAAATTATTATTTGGATGAATGATTAAAGGTGTACATTGTTTTGAGAGCTGATGAGAGTATTGTGTGAATGAGACTACAAAGCGGAGCTAAAGAATGGTGATATGTGTGGGGGGAAAAAATGGTCCTGAGGTCTGAAAGAGCTCTGTTAAGCACGCTGAAGATTTTGATGTGAATTCTTGCAAATGCAAAGAGCTGAACAACTAGTAGCTCAGTGTTCCAACATTTGAAAGAAGGGACTGCTCTCACAGCTAGAGATTGACGAGGTACAACATAAATGCTACGGCAAGGAGGAGTCAGGACGCCAGGTCAGGGGGGAGATATCGTCACCCCCACCCGAGATTGAGTACAAAGCCCCAAGTGCGATAGGAGAACTGACCTGAACTGACCTGAAAGATAGGATCATGGCCAAGCTTGAAACCTGGATCCCCCGTAGCTGTGAAGACCCTCAGAAGGTCTGCTAGATGATGTTAATGCAGCACTACGGATGATACCTACAGCCATGATTACCGAGACTAACAAGCTGATCTACAGTATGGCAGTAGTGATCAATGAGATGCTTGGCTATAAGTTGAACAGCCACAAGGAGCAGTACCCTCCATGGAGAAGGAGGCTAGAGGGCAAGATCAAAGTAGCACAGAGGGAGTACAATTCTTGTACAATTCTAGGCATTCCAGTATTGAGCTGTGGGGAATTGAGTCATAGGCCTTCTTGTAATCAATCCAGGCTGTACACAGGTTGGTCAGTCTGGTCTTGCAGTCTCGGCTGACTGTTCTGTCTACCAGTAGCTGGTGTTTTGCGCCTCTGGTATTCTTGCCAATCCCTTTCTGTGCCCCGCTCATGTATTGACCCATGTGCCTGTTCATCTTAGCCGATATGATGCCTGACAGGAGCTTCCATGTAGTACTGAGGCAGGTTATTGGTCGGTAGTTGGAGGGGACCGGTCCCTTCTTGGGGTCCTTGGGTATCAGGACCAGCCGACCTTCGGTTAGCCATTCCGGGTGTCTCTCGTTAACTAGCAGCTGGTTCATTTGTGCTGCCAGACGCTCATGGAGTGCAGTCAGCTTCTTCAGCCAGTAGGCGTGAACCATGTCGGGCCCTGGTGCTGTCCAACTCTTCATACTGGAGACCCTTTCCCTTTCTTGGATGTCTGCCACTGTGGTGGTTACTGGACCCTGTTCAGGGACTTCGCTATGGTCTGCCCTCAGATCCACTAGCCACTGAGCATTGCCGTTATGGGTTGCGTCCTTCTCCCATATGCTCTTCCAGTATTGCTCCGTCTCTAGCCTTGGTGGTGCTGTTCTCTTATTGTTCCCTTGCCACTGAGAGTACACTTTTGCTGGTTCTGTGGAGAACAGCTGGTTTATTCTCCTGCCTTCTATCTCTCTGGTGTACCTCCTCAAGCGGCTGGCCAAGGCTGTGAGTCTTTGCTTGGCAGTTTCCAAGGCCTCAGGTATGGACAGCTTGCTGTATTTCTTATGCACCTTCTTTGTCGCGCCTTTCTGCAACTCCATTAGTTGGCTAACCTCCCTTCGTGCTACTTTGATCTTGCCCTCTAGCCTCCTTCTCCATGGAGGGTACTGCCCCTTGTGGCTGTTCAACTTGTAGCCAAGCATGTCACTGATCACTGCTGCCGTATTGTAGATCAGCTTGTTAGTGTCGGTAATCGTGGTTGTAGGTATCATCCGTAGTGCTGCATTAACATCATCTAGCAGACCTTCTGAGGGTACTTCACGTAATCTTGGTAACCGGCTACGGGGGATCCAGGTTTCAAGCTTGGCCATGATCCTATCTTTCAGGTCAGTTCCTCTCGCACTCAACGATCCTTCTCCTATCGCACTTGGGGCTATGTACCCAATCTGTGGGTGATGATATCTCCCCCCTGACCTGGCGTCCTGACTCCTCCTTGCCGTAGCATTTATGTTGTACCTCGTCAATCTCTAGCTGTGAGAGCAGTTCTTTCGAATGTTGGAACACTGAGCTACTAGTTGTTTCGCCGTCATTGTGGATGTTGGGTATCGAAGAATGCATAGGTCCCCCATCCTATTCATGTAACCCCTTCCGCCAGGGTTACTTGCGTAGTAGCATTCCAACAACGCCCTGTTTTCGTCTCTTGCCCACTGATGCCTTCTTGTTCCAGTAGTCCATTTGTCGTCAGGGTGCCCTGGTTCCTCAACACCTGACGCGGACCTTGTTGATCCGGGCGACGTCTGAGCTGGCATGCCTTCATATATATATATGAAAATATTTCCCTGATCTCCACAGGGTGAAAAACCAGGAGTAAATTTTAAATTTTAACTCTATAGAGGCTGTTTCCAAAGAGTGATAAAAAGTAATGTAGGACCTGTTATTAGGAAAAGCTAATTACATCTGTTTGGATTTTACCGTGAGCAGTGAGGGAAGTCAGAAGTAGGGATGGGTACCAGTATCCGGTGCCATGATGGCACCGGTTCTGACATAAACAGTAGTAACCAGACCGAAAAGCAGCGCACATTTCGGTGCTTTATTTCGGTGCTTTTTTTTTCCTGAAATGTGATAGACTTTAGATTCTAGCCAATCATTTTACATTTTCGAGGATAGTAGGCGGGCCCAGGTACGTCCGTTGTTTTAGAGCAGAGCTACAGATTAAAAATGGCCAAGGTGAAGCGGTCAAAAGTCTGGCTGTACTTCACAGCAAAAGATGCAAACCCAGCAGCCTGCAACAAGTGCTTTAAGCTGATATTGTGATACTATGCAAAGGAGATAACACCTCGAATCTGATGAAACACCTGCTGACGCATAGCGTTTTTTTAAAAGCCTGTTATCGGACCCGGAGTTAGCAACATCCCCCAAGAACCCGAAGAGGAGAGTCCTGGCCCCTAGCCCTGCCAGTGTAGCAGAAATGATGACGGATGATGATGGCAGCAGCAGCCGTTCTTCTCTGCATGAGTAGCTTAATGTTGTTCGTGTGTAATTTACGTTGAGTAGGCTAACCACGTTATTAAATTAATGCATGTAAGGTGAACTAGCAAACACCGTCATAGTTACATGCGGCTGTCTTATTGTTTGATGGCAGATACTCCCTTCACCCTGGCCAAAAATGCTAAAATAACCAAAGAAAAAGGTGGAAAACAGTTAAACATGAGAGGTTTTTGGACAAAGTTTGTGTTTTTTCCATTGATTAAGCACTGCTTCCAGCCAAGAGTGATACCATATTTGCCTTATAGCTGCAGAAAAGGCTAACATCGTTATATTTTTACAAAGAAAACCAACCAGCTAAACATGAGAGGTTTTTGGACCAATTTTGTGTTCTCCATTCTTTAACCCTCTGGGGTCGCCAGACGCGCCCCCAGACCAATTTAAGACGACACAGCTACAAGATGCAGCGAGTCAGAGTCTCCATTCCAACTTGGGTCGAAAGTGTGGACTTCAAACTATATACCAGTTTTTGAATTGTGTCGATAGGCCACGTAAAGCCAGAGTTATGATAAAAAATACACGCGATGTTTTTTTCTGAACAAAACAGTGGTGTTTACAGCGGGAAGAACGGTAAAAACAGCGTTTTCTACAAACAGCGCTACCAAACACTCTCCGCTTCCGAGTGAAAAAAGAAAAAGAAAAAACATCCCTTCCCTATTGGTGTTAGAGTTTACCATATCAGCCAATCAAAAAAAATGATATGGCAACATGTGACATTTGGTTGCTTAGGGAGAAGGGGAAGTTTTTAGGAGTGACACCTGCAACGGAAAGCGGGCGAGCGAAAGAAAGAGAGAGAGCGAGTTTTCATATGTGAGACATTAGTGATGTTTAGCGTGTTGGGAGGCTGTAGTTAGTTTGTTGTGTAGTTATTGTTTTGTATTGTGTGTCAGTTAGACTGCTGAATTTCATATTTTCTCCAAAAAAAGCCGTCAAAGGTGGATTCCAGTGTAAACACTGTTCCCACGTGGAAAACAGGACTGATGCACCTCCTGCAGTCAGACCTGCAGGGTTTAGGCCTGTGGTGTTCTCCTCTGTCTTATACTGAATAAAAACTACATTTTTTGGACTGGCACAAATAATTTGTGTGCCTTCTTATTTGATGCAGCACACCTGATTGTTCTGTAAATACTATTAAATGGTTATATAAAAAACGCCTGAGGCCTTGGCTGCATTTTTAGGTAAATAGTACCATATAACTTTGTTGTTTGCAAAACTTGTGCATAATTTTTAGAAATGTACAATTTCTATTTGCATTTCAAGTCATGAAAATGATTCGTTAAACATGTTTGTGGGTTTTACAGTAAAAAATATAACTTTTTTCCACTCGGATTTTGAATTTTTTGTCTGAATTTAGATCAACTGTGCTAATATAGTATACCAAAATGAAAAAATAACTCAAATTTCAGATATTTGAGGTTGTGCTGAAAATAATGATACCAAACAAGGCAAGAAAAACACATTTTAAAGGTGAAATATAGAGGTAAAATCAAAAGTAGTCAAAAACGGCCAATTATACCCTGGACCCCAGAGGGTTAAGCACCGGTTTGAGCACCGTTTAACCACCGGCACCGTTTCAAAAGTACCGGTTTGGTACTGGTATCGGATAAAACCTAAACGATACCCATCCCTAGTCAGAAGTGGGTTTAAACTGGGATTCTACTTAAAAAGGGGGTAATAATTAAGGGAGGAGAGTTCACAGCCCAGCGCAAACGTGAGGTGCTGTCGAAGTGCTGGATGTTTGTTATATTTGAGCTATTACTGTCGCATGAAAGTAAAACTTAATGAGATAAATTAGGGTTTATGTCGTCTTTTAAAAAAGACAAAAAGGGGGTCTGTTGGGATTTAAATATATATTCTTAGTGCTTATTTGCTGATTATATTGTGAGGCCCAACTCTGAGTACAGTCTGTGCCAAAAAGTACTGACAGGAAACTACATGCTTTTGCAGGAAATAGGAGCTGCAGCCAGAAAGTTAAACTAAGCAGAGTCTTTGATCGAAAATTAAAGTGTGTGTGACGTCTAGAGGAAGTATATAAATAACTAGGCTTCCTGTTTGTGCTTCAGACCTGAGCTTATGTGTTCGTGTGTTCAGGTCATTCCTGGGAATGAAAAATAGAGATCATTTTTTTAAAAGCTTTGACCACTTTGAGCCGTGTCTTTCTTTGCCGTAGGGAATACAAAGAACTGGGATTTAATACTTGTAGTTATAAAGAAAGCAATTCTGTTAAACACACCACATTTATTTCTGCTCAGCTGCAGTATCCAGATGAAATACATAATCATATTACACAGTTTTCAACAAACTCCAATTTAGTAAATCCTCGAGTTAAAAGTAACTTTTTGTAAAACTGTTATATTTAGAGCATCTTTAAAGTGGAATAAATTGCCTTATAAAATTATAGAATTAGCAACTATTCAAAACTTCAATGAACACTTAAAAGCTGATTTACAGACCTTTTAGTTGTTGTAAATATTGTAAGAGATGATTTGCTTTTGAAATTTGTGTAATGTGTCTCAGTGTTATTGATATTATTATTATTATTATTATTGTTGTTATTATTGATTGCTTATATTTTAATTGTGAAACCCCACTGTGGATGTAAAATTATGTGGATATTTTGAATCCACTTTATTGTATAATATTTTATGAGATTGTTTTTGAAGGAAGATGAGCAACCTCTGTTGTGGAAGCTAATGGGGTTCCTTTTGAATAAAGAAATAACCGAACATAGGATTTAATATCAGTAAAGGATTATATATAAATCTATAAAAAATTATAGAAATATGTATTAGGAAACAACAATATGATATAAATTATAAAATAATATAAAAGTGTGTGTGTGTGTGTGTGTGTGTGTGTGTGTGTGTGTACAATCAGGAGGGATGGGCATGATTTTAGTGTTTGAACAGTCATGAATTATTTTTAACACCAGGTTGGATGTAATGTGTTAGAACTACAAGCAGGTGGAGTTAAGAGACCTTTAAGGTGTTTGGTGCCACACTCCACCTTCAGGTTTAAAACTAGTGTTAATGGAGGGAGTTTGAAGGTTCAGTTTGTTCCACGACTGCATTTCACTCACTGCCTCTGTTTGTATCTCTGTCACTGCAGGACCAACATGGAGCGAGAAGCCAGCGCTCTCAGGAGGCCGACAAACATCACAGAAGAAAGAGGGAGAAAAAACACACCTGTGACGAGTGTGGGAAGGAGTTTACTGTGAAGGCTTCACTAAAACAGCATCAGGTCATCCACAGTGGAGTTAAAGCATACAGCTGTGATCAGTGTGGGAAGAAATTTGCTTTCAAGGATAAACTAAAACTTCATCAGTTCATCCACACTGGAGAGAAACCGTTCAGCTGTGACTTGTGCGGGAAGTCTTTTTCCACGAAGGGTTACCTAAAACAACACCAACTCATCCACAGTGGAGTTAAAGCGTACAGCTGTGATCAGTGTGGCAGAGCTTTTACTTTCAGTAGCAGCTTACAGAGTCATCTAGTTACCCACTCTGGAATTAAGGCATACAGCTGTGACGAGTGTGGGAAGGGGTTTTCTCTGAAGGCTTCACTAAAACGGCATCAGGTCATCCACACTGGAGAGAGACCGTTCAGCTGTGACTTGTGTGGAATGTCTTTTTCCTTGAAGGGTCACCTAAAACAACACCAACTCATCCACAGTGGAGTTAAAGCGTACAGCTGTGATCAGTGTGGCAGAGCTTTTACTCACAGTAACAGCTTACACAGTCATCTAGTTACCCACTCTGGAATTAAGGCATACAGCTGTGATGAGTGTGGGAAGGATTTTACTGGGAAGGCTGAACTAAAACGGCATCAGGTCATTCACACTGGAGAGAGACCGTTCAGCTGTGACTTGTGTGGAATGTCTTTTTCTTTGAAGGGTCACCTAAAACAACACCAACTCATCCACAGTGGAGTTAAAGCGTACAGCTGTGATCAGTGTGGCAGAGCTTTTACTCACAGTAACAGCTTACAGAGTCATCTAGTTACCCACTCTGGAATTAAGGCATACAGCTGTGATGAGTGTGGGAAGGATTTTACTGGGAAGGCTGAACTAAAACGGCATCAGGTCATTCACACTGGAGAGAGACCGTTCAGCTGTGACTTGTGTGGAAAGTGTTTTTCCTGGAAGGAATCCCTAAAACAGCACCAACTTATCCACAGTGGAGTTAAAGCGTACAGCTGTGATCAGTGTGGCAGAGCTTTTACTCATGGTAGCTACTTACAGAATCATCTAGTTACCCACTCTGGAATTAAGGCATACAGCTGTGACATCTGTGGAAAAACTTTCAGCCAGAGAGGAAGCCGAAATACACACCTACGCATTCACACCAGACATGATGTGTACTGCTGTGAACAGTGTGGCAAATTCTTTGCTACAAATGCACACTTACAACAACACATGTTTAACCACACTGAGGGACGACCTTATAAATGTGACCTGTGTGAGAAGACTTTTAAAGCTCCACATAACCTGAGACAACACCAACAGATCCACACCAGAAAGAGACTCAACAAGTGCAGTTAGTGTGAGGTATGTATTTATATTTTTATCTTGTCATTTTAGCCGGACTGTTTGGAACAACTCTGCTCCTTAAACTGTGTTAGCATGTTAGCAATTCTACTGCATGGAAAAGCAGCTCTGAGTGATTATTCAGATTTTCATGTGAGTTATGAGTTTAGTATTACTGTAGTATTATGGTGGTAGTATTGTAGTTATTGCAGCCCAGTAAACTGAGTGTGTTAACTGAAACAGTCAAATGTAATTGGACGTCTACAGAGATGCTCTTTATTTCAGGCGACATTCAGGATAAAAATGTTGAAGGACTGACTTACACTGTCTTTGTGTCTTTGTTTAGAAGCAGAGCGACACAGATGGATCCAGTTCTCAACCCTGTCATCACTGTGGTGGTGGGAAAGACTTTCATTGTGACCTCTGTGGAAAAACTTTCAGTTGCCAAGCTGAACTAAAAACACATCAACGTAGACACACTGGAGACAAACTGAAATACTGCAAAGAATGTGGGAGAAGCTTCACCACATCAAGTGACTTAAAACAACATGAACTGATTCACAGTGGGGTTAAAAAGCACCTCTGTGATCAGTGTGGGTCATCCTTCACCACTGCAGGTCAACTTAAAACACACAAACGAGTCCACACAGGAGAGAAACCGTACAAGTGCAGACACTGTGACAAAAGCTTCTCACAATCAGCTAGTCGTAACAGGCATGAACGTACACACATGGAAGGAAACTACAGCTGTGACCAGTGTGACAAGAGCTTCAGGAATCTCAGTTCATACTCCGAACACAAACGATCCCACGTTACTAATAAACTGTTTCACTGTTACCAATGTGCCAAAACATTCACCTCATTGTCTGCTCTGTGCAAACATCAGCGTGATCACTCAGGGCTGAAATCACTCCCATCACTGGATCACAGTGAAGAGACAGAAAGATCCTCTGGTTTCAGTGTCAGACTCAAAAAGCTTGAGATCAGGCTCCACAGAGTTCAGATAGAATCATTTAAACTTGTGTTGAACTGAACTGGTTGCTGGGCTGAACTTCTACATAATACAGATTTACATGGGATCTTATTTTCTGTCGTTTTACTGAGTCAGTTTTGTCCTTTTTTCTCTGTCCTGGTTTTGCTCATCTGTAAATAATTGAAACTCAGTCAAATAGTTCATTGTTCTCCAGCAAAACATTTTGGAAACTCATGTTTAACCTTTAAAACTCTGACATGTTTTAGCACACAAGGCTTCATCGGGGAGTTCACTCATGATTGGACCATGAGAATAAAGGTTTTTAGTTCTTTCAAAGAGAGTCTTGGAGCTGTTTGATGTTTTTGTTTTTCTGAAACCACCTGAAAGAAAAACTATTTTTCTTGCTTTATGTAGTGTGGAAGTTTTTAATGTTTCTTTTATCTGTGATGTTCTTGAATGTGTTCACATGAAGATGGTACAAATAAACTGTCCTTTTAGCTTTAGCTCCTAATTTATTCATTATTTATGGATGTAGCACAGCAGCAGTTTCTTGATTAACACATGGAGGGCTCGGGATCTGATGGTAAATAATGTTTTGTGTCCTTGTACACATCATACAGCTCAGCTGTTCCACAGATGTCAGGTTTACACAGTGGGATGGTTTGTAAGAACGCAGCTCTCCTGTGGATAAATCCTTACTCTTAGCCTCAGGACCTCACACAGTCCCAGCAGGTTTGGTCAGAAGATTTATCCCTTATACCAAAACTTCACAGAGTCTCCTTTGCTGTGCTGTTTTCACAAAGAAACGTAAACTGAAGACCTGCACTTACAATGTTTTAATTAGTTTAGCAGATTCAGTGTCTCCATGATCGAATCTGCTGTTTTTGTGCTGCTGTTGGTAGAAAGCCGGTTAATACTGAAATGAACTGGCTGCATGCCTCTCTGAATGTAAATTGGTGCACTACTAATAGATCACTCTGGAACGGTATCATCATCCTAATTTTCCCACTTAGTAAATCCCACCCATGGCCAAGAAATTGAAATAAATCTTGTTTCCCTGCTGGATAGTGATCCACTGTAACTCTGCTCCTCCTTCCTGTTTAGGATTTCTGTGACTAAAGGAAAATTCCCTCCATCCATCACTTATCCCAGCTAACCCAAAGTAAAATAAAGTTTTGCTCATCTTAAAAAAGCATTACAATAATGGGCATTACCAATGCAAACTGAATAATACAGAAGATGAAAGAATAGACTTTGATCAGTTAATAAAGCTCATGATCTTGATTCATTGTGGCTGCTACACAGATACTTCTGGGTCACTTCTCTCAGTTAGGAACCTTCCTCATCAAATCTGACTGTTGGACCACACCCCTGGTTTCATGAGAAATTGTTTCAGCCATGATTTCTCTTCCTGTATTTCAGAGTAAAGACTGAAGTGACAAATGGAAACATGGTTAAAAAACGTAATGTGAGAGAGACGTTGAGGTCCTTAGAAGTTACCCTGGGTTTTTCTGTCACCCTGCTAGATGTTACACACCTTGTTATTGGACTGATTTCTACTGCTGGACTACTCCTGGGGAGAGTAACAATACTCTTACTAATTAGCTCCCTTTCACACCTTTGGGGATATTTATTTTTGTGCTTGTAGCGCTGTGAGCCAGAACAGCGAGAGAAAAATCTGCAAACGCAATGAGCCGAATGCTTAAGTGAATCCCAGCAGCTGCACATGTGCTACGCTGATTTAGAGGATATCTTTGCTCTGGATTTATATTTATACTTTTTCATTTCTATATGATTCTTCTTGCATCTAAACAAAGATGATTCAATTTGTTAAATTTTGATGGCTCTTCGTGCTCGGGTGTAAATGAGACGTAATATTTGCTCTTGGTTTGGTTCTCCTGTACAGAACCTTGCAGTACAACAGAAACCTAAAAACATTATTTGTAGTTGTTATTCTTAGTTGTTCTGCTGCCTAAATACCACAGGGTGTAATTATGAAGTTATTGAGCTGCACATACTTTACGACCTGCTTAAGTTCGAGGTCACAGCGTCTGTAGAGCAGCTGGAACATAATGAAGTCTACAAGGTTAAAGTTTTCTCTTCTCTTCTTGTTCTTTCTGCTGCTTCGTTTGATGGATCTGAGAGCTTCTGTTTTTATTACTGTTATTATAATTATCATTATTATTTTACTCTTTAGAAGCTTTAAAATAGTATTTGTGTTTTGAAAAGTTGATTTAAGATTTGAACAGAAACATCTGTCCTTCTAAAAATCGCCCAAAGGCACCGAGACAAACTCAAAGGATGCAACCTGTAACTTTCTCTTCCTTCATGTCAGTACCATCATCGATTATTTATATTAAATACATATAGCAACAGTAACACTTTAGTTTGGATTTCATGATTTCTGTAACTGGAAAATATTATTTTGTTTAAAGACAGAAGTGACCGCATAATTACAACATTAAAGTGAAATATTTAATAGTCTAATAACAGATTAAATGCTGTGTTGAGGCTGTCGTTTCAGGAGGAGAGAAGCTGCAGAGAGGCGTGTAAGACTGCAGCTCTGCTTCCTGGTCCCAACTCTGGATAGTCATATTTTAGGAGGTTTAATAAATTTGTCCACATTTCTAGAAATGAGAGCTGCTCCATCCAAAGTGGGATGGAAGACGTCTTTCCTAACAAGACCAGGTTTCCTCCAGAAGGTTTGCCAATTATCTATGAAGCCCACATCGTTTCTTGGACACCACTCAGACAGCCAGCAACTTAAGGAGAACATGTGGCTAAACATGTCACTCCTGGGCTGTATCCCAATTCAGGGTCTGCAGCCTTAAAGGCCTCATTTTAAGGCCGATTACATCACAGCAACGCAACGAAGGCTGTCTCAATTAGAAGGCTGTTCGAAATGCGGCCCTCAAATGCGTCCTTCATTACCCTGAATTCTAAGGATGTGGCGGTGTAGACTTCGTGGCCCAACATATCCCAGATTGCATAGCGCGGCAGTGGGTGTGGATAATTTTGCTGAAAGAAAAAAAAAACAACGGTGGAAGCGGAGCGGCCAAAGAGTAAACGTTTAAAAGTAAGTACTGATATGTCTCAACAGGACCTGGAAAAAGTAGCTCATACATTCATTTTTAGTAGGCTTGATTACTGTAACAGCATCTTTACAGGTCTAGCTAAAAAAATCAGTCAGACAACTACAGCTCATTCAGAACTCTGCTGCTCGAGTCCTCACTAAGACCAAAAAAAGTGGACCACATCAGTCCAGCTCTGAGGTCTTTAGTCTGGCTGCCTGTCTGTCAGAGGATAGACTTTGAAGTTCTGATGCTGGTCTATAAAGCTCTGAATGGTTTAGGACCAAAATACATCAGTGACCTCCTGACCCAGTATTAACCTTCCAGATCCCTCAGGTCACCTGGATCAATTTTTTTTTTATCAGTTCCCAGAGTCAGAAGCAGACACGGAGAAGCTGCATTCAGCTTTTATGCTCCATATCTCTGGAACAAACTCTCAGAAAGCCTCAGATCAGCTGAAACACTCCGTTTATTTAAATCCAGGTTGAAGACTTGGACTCACTTATTTGTTACTTATTTATGCACAAATGTTTAATAATGAAGAACATTAAAACATTACTGTTGGCCACATGTCGGCAAAGTTATGTGACATTAGTGATGTTTGTACTAACGTGGTTTTAAAGCCTTTACCGTTGACAGGGGATTTCTTTAAATCACAAATAATACAAACATTTTTAACATACAATTGGCAAATTAGCCAATGCAAAATTTTATCTGCCTATTAAAAAAAGAAGATAATCTTCTCACAAACTGGTGTTTGATTTTGAAACAGGAAAAAAGTGGGGAAACAAATGAAAAGACTAACATTTGAATGAAACCTGAAAGCAAGTAAATACTTTCTATGCTGCCTTATGGTAAACTTTGGTAATATTGATGTATAAAGAACAACACTGGCTGATGATGAAATACAGTCAGCTGGCATGGTGACACTGCCAGTATTAACCTGCAGGGCTGGACTGGGACAAATTTTGACCAGAGACCAGCCCACCAGGTATTAAAGCCATAAAGCCTTTGAATGAAAACAAACGCTGTTGTGACAGTGATGTACACTGTCTTGTTGGTATATGTATGATTTCTATACATTTTACATCAGATAAAAACTTTGTTCGGAAGATTCAGATAATTATTTAATAAAAGCGAGATATTTTAAATGAGAATAAGTAAGAAAAGTATTTCTTTGTGCCCCCCTTTCCCTGTTAATGCCCTACCTGCCCCCCTGGCATAACTTTGCTAGATCCGCCCCTGCACAGTTACCAGCTGTCAGCTACTCAGAAAAGGATCCTGGTGTTATTTGTCTCTCAGAAACAGTTCATAACTTCCCTTCAACTCATTCATGTCACCTAAAAGGTAAACCTGTTTCTACATCACCTGTTCAGCTCTGATGATTCAGTAAGGACATCTCCTGGTTTCATCTTCATCTTTCCCTCTCACCACATATCCAAACCGATATCATGATCAGCAGCTTTACAGCTGTGGCTCCAGCAAACATCAGCTGATACTAGAAATTAATATTAAATAAATTCTAACAACAGCTGATCAAGCTTAAACGTGCTGCTGTTGTTCAGAGCAACATCCGCTGGTTTCCTCTTTATGGCGCAAAGTGGGTGATAAACAAACAAGAGAAAAGCCGATCAGGTGATCATTGATCAGTTTCATGATTGAAGTAGCAACAGGAGAGAGAGGGGGAGAGAATGAGAGAAGAAGAGGCAGCTGTGCAGCAAAGACACAGAATAACTCCAGCTTTGTGTCTTTTTCATTCTAGCTGAAGTCCGGGACAAACTGTGTCTCTTGTCAGCTCAATACCAAACCTGTAATATTGTCTCTGAATGAGGGACCATTCCATTTTTAAGGAGCGGTTGGCAACTCTACTAACTAACCTTGTGAATAAAATAAAGTTCGCCATCAGTAACATCATAGCACCCACCCAGCTGTATAGAAACTCCGTCATGCTAGCTAGTACGCAGTACGAGTTATTGTAACTGACTGTAAAAAGTCAGCACAACGAAAATAAACTCCACCTAAACTTGGTTTATATCTGACCCAGATAGACTGCAGGTCATAACTTCTTACCTGAAGTTCAGTTCACCTGACACTCGGACTGGCGGCTGCCTCGGGTCTCTCCTCCTCCTGCCTACCCTTCCCTCATCCACCTGCTAGCCGCCGTGGAAGCTCCGCCATGCTCGATGGCCAGTCCAGCTATGTTAAACTGTTAATCTTTCGCCGAAAAACTGTTTTCTTTGGTGCTGTCTTTCGTGCTTAGCTCTCCTACCTTTGCTAACATGATGCTCATAGCGCAGAAGCCGATGCTGCATTCACTTACACTCAGATATGTGAGCTTCACTGTGAAAACATAATCGTACATTTGATATTTCATTGGATTTTATTGTTTTGGCTTCGGGGTGGCACCTGGGGTGGCCAGTCTGGTTGGGGGGTGGCCTGTGCCAGGCCACCCCGCTGGACACGCCACAGTGTTTACGTGAAGTTACAGACTGTGGATTTAGAGGAAATTACACGACGCTGAATAACGCATTTAAGCCTTTATCTTTGTGCTAAATGTTAGCCGCGCGCTAGCCGACATCTAATGTATTACGCCCATTTCTAGTCTTTTCAGTGGCTACAACTGATGATTGCGACATTAGCAATTCATGTTGTAAATCCAGGCGCCCATGCACCTCGTCAGCAGGCCTGGTGAGAAGTATGGTCTTCACCAAACCTGCACAAAGCAGCTGCTCAGCCGAGCCGCTGCCTTCACTCACGCACACGCGCCTTCAAGTCAACATGGTGCTTTCCGTGGCTCGTTACAAACGATCTGAGATATATGAAGTAGTAAGTGTATTTAATATCATACTAGGCAGATTTACCTCACTGCCATTTACTACACATTTACCCGTGTTTGGCTATTGTCAGTACATCTCGCTCGTTGTAAACTTTCTTGTGTAACATTCACAATGATATTGTTGATGGTAACGTGTATGATTCCAGCCTACCTGATAGGCACTTTTGACTTTTTGTAGTTCAGTTCACTGATTGACAGTGCCGTTTTCCTGTATTCCTGTTTCATCCACTTTAATAAAGTGTCCTGTGTTACAGTAACAGTGAGTTGTGGATTTACTTAATGAATGCCCAAGTTGGGCTTTAATCTGCCTTAGACACGTAGACAACTATGTAGAAGCACATAACAGACCTGAACCAAAGCAGCAATGTGTACATGCAGGCAAAGACAAGTTTTGGAAGTATTTGTACAACACATGCCTCCGCAAAAACTTCAGTGTTTCCTGGAATTGATTAGGAAACACTAACAGAGCTATTATCTGTTATGTGAGTCAAATTTCCAGATAGTCTTGGTTGACATCAGGTGACTGTGAAAGCCATGGTGTATGATCACGCCGTTTTCATAATCAACTATTCAGTCTATTTGTCACAGGACAAACATAATCTCTCATAGCAACTTTGTAATGATTTTACAACTCTTTTACCTTTGACAAGTGAACCCTAACATGGCAGCAAAGTGCAACGTCTCTCTGTGTAGGGGTCAAGAGTTCAGGGCATGCCTTTAATTTCTTGCCTGTCTGTAAATGACAGTGTCATGGCATGAATAATCATTCAGATTTTACCAGTAGGAAAGTAAAACAATTACATCGTCTCATCAGGACAACCTAAAAGACTCCTCTTATGGCTAGTCTAAGCACATAATGATCACAGAAGAAAAGAAAGGAATTGATTTTCAATTGCTCTTAATTTCAGGGGACCTTCCAATCTGTTGGTTCAAAAGAGCCAAAAGAAAATCCTCATCGATGTTGGAGTAAAAACTAGATGCTTTTATTGGAATATACACTGATAATGCTTACTGTCCTGTCATTGTAAACCAGTCAAAATGCATAAATAACACATTGTGATCATGCTGAAGACCACAGACAGCAGTCCAGGCGTCAGGTGGGATAAAGGAGCTGGAAACATCACCTGTCAACGAAAAAACAGACAGACTGAATGGATGAAAGAAGTCTTTTTCATTGCACATTTTTAACCAATCACAAGCCTCTTCTTCCACTCTAGACTTTTGACCAATCACCGATCAGGATGAATTGCACTACTGTACTGTGCATCCCCGTGCGGCAGAGAGTGTGGCAGAGGAGTGCTTTTGCACTCTCAAAAGCATCTTGACACTCACTTGACCATATAAACTCAACCTTTGGGCTGAGTAGGTCAGTCAATGGCTTGACTACAGAGGAGAAATTTTTACAAGAGTTTCTGTAGTAGCCCACCATCCCTAGAAACCCACGCAACTCACGCCTGGTGGTAGGTGTGGGAAACTCTTTAATCACTGCCACTTTGGCATCAATAGGCTGGACCTGTCCACGTCCCACCTCCCTGCCTAAGTACGTCACTGTCAGGAGTTTTCCTGTATTGCAACCCAGGTCGGAATAAAAAGGCTCAGACAGGTTTACGTGTACACGGTCGAGACTCAGGGAGACTGCCACCGCCGCAGTAAAAAGGAAGAGTCTTTATTCAGAGAGCACATACAGGAAGAGAGAAAATAGAACTGCAGGCTTCCTGTGTAACTTCCCCATTTAGGAGTCTGCACAGAGTTGCAGAGTTTATGTTTAAGCTGAATACTGAAAAGAGCAAACACATTTAGATAATGAAACGTACTTTTAAGCATAACATAATAAAAATCCCAAAATCCTAAGAAATCTCTTAACAGTCACTGTAGCTTTGGCAAACTCACACTTAGCTAAGTTGAGAGTTAGAGTAGCTTGAGCCAAACGGTGAAATACCTGGCGTAAGGTTTCCAAATGATCTTGCCATGTTTCAGTGTAAATTACTAGATCATCTAGGTAGGCACTGCAGTTGGACAGGCCACGGAGGACTTTATTTACCAGCCTCTGGAAGGTGGCCGGAGCATTACACATGCCGAAAGCCATGACTGTGTACTGTAGAAAATCATCAGGTGTAACAAAGGCAGAGATGTTAGAGGCACGTTCAGTTAAAGGGACCTGCCAATAACCTTTAAGAAGATCTAATTTAGTGACATACTGAGCAGTACCAATACTGTCCACACAATCCTCAACTCTTGGGAGAGGATGCGAGTCAGCCACAGTCACAGAGTTCACCTTCCGGAAGTCTGTAATAAAACGGGGCGAGCCATCTGGCTTAGACTCCACTATACAAGGCGAGCTCCAGGGGCTTTGACTGGGCTTCGCTAAGCCATGTTGCAAGGTTTAGCTCCCTGGACATCAATATCATGCTCTAGCACCATAGTGCAAGTTGGCACATCCCCGAATAAACAGGTGTATTCCCTAATCAAGACAGTGATGTCTTCTTGCTGCTCCGAAGACAGATGCTCAAGCAAACTCGGCAATGCTTTCAGCATTTCTGAGTTTGACAGGCGGGGTCTAGAACAGGGGGGATAACTTAGCTTTAAACCACCAACCTCGTCCACCCCTCCTTCCTCTAGGTGGCTTGAGGCTACAATAGGAGCACAGACCCCAGCAGGCTCTGGTGTTGACCGAGGATGGTATAATTTCAACATGTTTATGTGGCAGACGCATGTATTGCGTCTGCGGTCGGGAGTGCAAATTACATAATAATAATAATAATAATAAGATAATAATAATAATAATAATAATAATCAGTGTTACGTCCCCTCTGGAGGGGTCTAGGCGTGCAAGTGAGGGGACCAGTAACAAATGGGTCCGGAAACAGAATGAAAAGGAAAACACACAGTTGTTTCTATGATAATATAGCTTTATTACAAATGAAATAGTTCTCTTACAAACAACATTAACTTAAAGAGCCGGCAACGCCGTTTTACCTTTAATGCCAAAAAAACAAAGGAAACACTCGCAGCAACAAAAGACGAGAAAACTACTAAACAAAAAAGGAAGGCACTTTCCACACTTCCTGCTTAACTCCTCACCACGAAGAAGAGACACTCTCTGGGCCCACAAGCCCGTCTACTCACTAACCAGAGGGAGGCTGTCTGTCCAAGAACCTAGCACCAAGAAACCATGTAGAGCCACCAAGGGAAAAAACCACCCTGCTCACAGCTCATCCCCAGTTTAAGTAGCCTCAGTGGTGATTGCTGTCACGGCTCAGGTGGCAAACGAGGCAAATCAAGGGCAGCTGTGTCCTGGGGAGAGAGGAGAGTGAGAGAGACAGAGGGGGTAGGAGTGGCAGGAGAGGAGGAGGCGGGGAGAGCAGGCAAAACACCCCACCCAAACACTCCCACAGCCTCACAGGATGTAACATTCCCCCCCCCTTACATTAAAGCTCTACCAAAGCTTTACAACAACACCTTATCGCGAGCTGCGTGAGAGTGCATCAGCCACTATATTGTCAGTACCTTTTTTGTGTTTGATCACCAGATTGTAATCTTGGGCCAGGAGTGCTCAGCGCATCAGTCGCTGGTTGTGGTTGTACATCCGGTTCAGAAAAACGAGGGGATTGTGATCTGTGAACACTGTCACCGGGGAAGCGCTAGAGCCCACATACACTGCGAAATGCTGCAGAGCTAGAAGCAAAGCTAAGGCTTCTTTCTCTATGGTAGAGTAGTTCAGCTGATGGTGTTTGAACTTTGCAGAGAAGTAACAGACTGGATGGCACACACCCTCCTCATCATCCTGCAGTAGAACTGCCCCGGCTCCGGTGGCACTGGCATCGACCTCTAGCTTAAAGGGCCGAGAGAAGTTAGGAGCCGCCAAGACAGGGGTGCTGCACAGGAGGGATTTTGCCGACTCAAAGGCATGCTGGCACTCAGCTGACCATTCAAAAGGCACCTTTGGGCTACACAGTTTGGTTAGTGAAGTCACGACCACAGAAAAGTTTTTACAGAAACACCGGTAATATCCAGTCATTCCTAGGAACCGCCTTAGTTCCCGTCTGGTGGTTGGAATCGGGTAGTCCAGGATTGCCGTAATTTTCGCCTCCACCGGGCGGACCTGTCCAAACCCCACCTGCTTACCTAGGTAAGTGACTGTTGCCTTACCAAACTCACACTTAGCGAGATTGAGGGTCAACGAGGCCTCGGCTAGCCGCTGAAACACTGTCCTCAGGAGGGACATATGATCTGCCCACGTGTCTGTGTATAGCACTACATCATCTAGATACACATTGCACTGGGGCACATCTCCCAACACCAACTGCATCAAACGCTGAAAGGTAGCTGGGGCATTTTTCATGCCAAAGGCCATTACTGTGTATTGCATGAAGTGGTCAGGGGTGACAAATGCAGAAATATGTGAAGCTCTGGAAGTGAGAGGCACCTGCCAGTAGCCTTTAAGGAGATCGAGTTTGGTGATGAATTTGGCAGGGCCTATGCTGTCGATGCAGTCTTCCATACGAGGAAGCGGAAACGAGTCAGAGACCGTTACAGCGTTTACTTTCCGATAATCTGTGCAGAAACGGGGTGTGCCATCAGATTTAGGCGTCAGTAGACACGGGGAGCTCCAGGGGCTACAGCTAGGTTGTGCCAAGCCGTTTTCTACTAAGTACTCAACTTCCTTTTTCATCACCTCACGTTTGGCGATGGGGCAGCGGTATGCATGCTGCTTGATTGGGGCTGCGTCACCAACATCAATGTCATGCTCACAAACATTGGTACGGGAGGGTACGTCACTAAAGAGAGACGGATAGGAGCGCAACAAGCCAAGTACATCCTTACACTGGGACGGAGGAAGATGGGACAGGTGGGTCTCGGCCTTAGCTATAAAAACAGAATTTGACAACCGCCCACATTGCTGTCCCTCAGAAAGATCATCATCGCCCTTAACTTCTACACTTAGCAGGGTAACAGGGACTGAACTGAGGACAGCCGTCCCAGCGGTGTCTGATGGTTCTGTCATGCCGGTGTCTCTGGCATGGTATGGTTTCAGCATGTTAACATGGCATAGGCGAGTCTTCCTCCTGCGTTCTGGGGTGTTGAGAATATAGTTGGTGTCAGACACTTTTCTCACTATCACATAGGGGCCTGAGAAACGAGCCATGAGGGCAGAATTAGGCACGGGCAACAACACAAGAACTTTGTCCCCAGGCTGAAACTGTCTTTCCACTGCTTTTTGATCAAATCGTCTTTTCATGTTTGCCTGGGATACACAGAGAGCCTCTTTAGCTAACAAAGCAGCCCGTTGCCACCTGTCCTTGCAAGTTTTCACAAACTCGACCACATTAGTTTTAGGCACACAACCACTGAGAAAACTCTCCTTCAGCACCTTTAGTGGACCCGCACATCATGTCCAAACACCAGGGTAGCTGGGCTGAACCCCAAGGACTCCTGCTTCGCATCACGTATAGCGAACAACACAAAAGGGACCCCCTCATCCCAGCTTTTTCCTGTGTCATGGCAATACTTACTCAACATTGCCTTGAGAGTTTGATGCCACCGCTCAAGTGCACCTTGTGACTCTGGGTGATAAGCACTAGACACTGAATGAGAAACCCCAAAGGACTGTAAAGTCCGTTTGAAATCCCTGGACATGAAATTGGTGCCCTGATCTGTCTGCACAGTTTTCGGGAGGCCAAAGGTGGTAAAGAATTTGACTAGTGCTTTGGTAATGTTTGCTGTTGTGATTCTCCGCAGAGGAATTGCCTCGGGAAATCGAGTGGACACACACATTATGGTTAACAGGAATTGATTCCCGGCCCGAGTCTTTGGTAAGGGGCCAACACAGTCTACCAGGATATGCTCAAACGGTTCACCGACAGCAGGGATAGGACGTAGAGGGGCGGGGGCACCGTCTGGTTTGGTTTACCCACAAGCTGGCAAGTGTGACAGGTGTTACAAAACTGCACTACATCTGCTTTCATTGCCGGCCAAAAGAAATGCTGCAGTATACGGTCGTACGTTTTAGTAACACCCAAATGACCTGACCATGCATGATCATGTGCTAACTGTAGTACATGCCGCCGCAGACTTGTCGGAACCACTATCTGCCACACTGTACTCCAGTCTTCTCCAGGCCTTGGGGTCCACTTGCGCATCAATAAACCTTCCCAAACGAAAAATGTCTGCTTCTTGCTCCCCTCACCACCCTTATCCTGAGCTGCAGTGGTAAAACACTTAATTAATGAAGGGTCTTCTTTCTGAGCCTTCACAAGCGCTCCGCGGGTAAGCAGAAAAGGAGCTCCAGACTCAGGAGCTGGCTCAACCACACTTTGAGCCGACTCTAAGGCTCCATTATCTCCCTCATCAGTACGGGGCATCACATCCTTTTCTAGAATAGAGCCAATCACTGAATCTGACAAATCAACCCCCCACCTTGTTGCTGGGCGCGTGAACGAGTCAGAACGCTCACCGGGAACACATCCGGGTGCTGCTGGCTGAGGGCATCTAGCACCGGCTCTATAACAGGATTGTTGGTCACCTCAGGGGTAGGATAAACTTTCCCACCCGCGATATCATTTCCCATTATAAAATCCACCCCATTAATCGGGAAAGACGGCCGCACACCCACTGAAAAGAAACCACTCGCTAGCTCACTCTGTACCCAAATACGATGGAGGGGAGCAGGCACAAAACTCATCCCAACACCTCTCACAATGATGCTAGCGTCACAGTCAGACTTCTCATCAAATTCAAGCACACTGGCTAGCATGAGGGACTGTGAGCCACCGGTATCACGCAGGATGGTCACTTCACGCTTGTCCTCGGGCTTACCAGACAGCGAAACTGTCCCCTTAAAAATGAAGGGCTTAAAACACTCATCCGGGGTCTCAGGGGAGGGGGGCCTACTGACAGGAGGCATGGTTTTAATCAGCCCCACCCCTTTTGGTTTACGTGAAGTGGAGACTGATTGTTTCCGTTTATAAGCTTCACAATCTGCGATCAAATGGCCAGACTTAAAACAGAAAAAACACTTCCGGTCTGCCTTGGGACAGGACACAAGTACCTCACTCCTCGGGTGCTGTGCAACTGGCATCTCGCTAGCCTTCACTGGGGCATCGCGTCTGTCATACCTGCTGACACTGGTTTTGTGGACGAGCGCGAACTCATCAGCCAATGTCGCCGCCTGCTGTAGTGAGGACACCTTTTGCTCATTAATATATACTGCAATGCGCTCAGCAATGCAGTTCTTAAATTCCTCTATGAGCATTAGTTCCCGGATCGAAGCCAGGTCAGTGGCTTTGCAGGCTGCACACCACCGATCGAAAAGAACTCCTTTTTCCCTGGCAAAATCAAGATAAGACTGACCCTGTCCCCTTTTCAACCCCCGGAAACGCTGCCTATAGGCTTCTGGGACCAGCTCGTAAGCCAGCAGGATAGCACTTTTCAGCTTATCATAGTCCAGGCTGTCCTCAGCTGACAGCGAGGAACAAACTTCCTGAGCCTTGCCTGCCAGCTTACATTGGAGCAAAATTGCCCACGAATCCCGTGGCCAGTGCAAAGCTGTGGCTATCCGCTCAAACGAGTCAAAGTAGCTGTCAACCTCAGTGTCACGGAACACCGGAACCAGACGACTGTTTTTTCCTACATCAAACGGTGTGTCTGCCTGGCGAATGGAGGCAGTCGGAGGAAGGGAAGCCTGCTGGAGTTCCAGCTGCCGCAACTTAACAGCTGTCTCCGCCTCCACCTCCATCTTTTTCAGTTCCACCTCCCTGGCTCTGGCAAGCTCTGCGTCTAAACGCCTAAGCTCCAACTCCTTCCTTAACTGGAACTCCCTCTCACGTTCCTCCTTTTCCAACTGGAGACGAGCCAGGCGTATACGGAGCTTAGCATCCTGCTTTGAGCCTACACTTGATTCAACGGAGAGGGGTTCAAAGCGAGGCAATGTCATGGGTGGGTCCTCAGGCAGCCCCTGAGCAACAGGTGTAGACACCGACGGACCTACAGCTTGAGCTGGCACCTGCGGAACAGGCTGAGATGCTACACCATGCTCAAGTGGGCTGGCAGACACTGGCAAGGCCACTATCCCTTTTTCCACCAAGCCAGACACAAGAGCAGCTTTCAGCTCAGCCTTACGCAAAGCCGTGGAGACAGAAATGCTATAAAACGACGCCACCGCATGCAAATCCCTCTTCCTACATGCGTCCAGCAGGACAAGCGAAGGGTTTTCCTTAAACACGGCAATATCAAAGGTAGCCATTAGATCCAAAACAAAAACTACCTGAGGCTAACAATAACAACAAAGAAGCACCACCTCCAACACACAAATGAAAAACAGGTGGGAAATATGTGTGGCCACAGGTTAACCAATAAATAAAAATACCACCGACCCTCTCCCCAGACCTACCTACTAAAAACTTAGCCTAGTTAGCTTCGGGAGTGTACCAGGCTCGAGGCAACTTTAAAGGCAAAGCATCAAGTGCACAAAGCACCGACTAGCCTACCCCCGACAGGGAACCAATCCCCACCCGGGATTACTCCGAAAATAAAAAGGCAAAATAAAAATGAGTGCCTGAAGGAGGAGCTCACGCTCAGCTAGACACTCCCCTGTGCTAACTGGAGAGAGAGCGCAGCAGATACAATACAACTAAACAAGCCACCGGCAAACAACTCACTAATAATCAATTGCCGTTCCTTCCATTCATATCCCGGACGAGCCCCACATTGTTACGTCCCCTCTGGAGGGGTCTAGGCGTGCAAGTGAGGGGACCAGTAACAAATGGGTCCGGAAACAGAATGAAAAGGAAAACACACAGTTGTTTCTATGATAATATAGCTTTATTACAAATGAAATAGTTCTCTTACAAACAACATTAACTTAAAGAGCCGGCAACGCCGTTTTACCTTTAATGCCAAAAAAACAAAGGAAACACTCGCAGCAACAAAAGACGAGAAAACTACTAAACAAAAAAGGAAGGCACTTTCCACACTTCCTGCTTAACTCCTCACCACGAAGAAGAGACACTCTCTGGGCCCACAAGCCCGTCTACTCACTAAC
Organism: Oreochromis niloticus; assembly: GCF_001858045.2. Lineage (NCBI taxonomy): Eukaryota > Metazoa > Chordata > Actinopteri > Cichliformes > Cichlidae > Oreochromis > Oreochromis niloticus. Next base: position 7,979,447 of record NC_031974.2, read on the forward strand.
CAGAGGGAGGCTGTCTGTCCAAGAACCTAGCACCAAGAAACCATGTAGAGCCACCAAGGGAAAAAACCACCCTGCTCACAGCTCATCCCCAGTTTAAGTAGCCTCAGTGGTGATTGCTGTCACGGCTCAGGTGGCAAACGAGGCAAATCAAGGGCAGCTGTGTCCTGGGGAGAGAGGAGAGTGAGAGAGACAGAGGGGGTAGGAGTGGCAGGAGAGGAGGAGGCGGGGAGAGCAGGCAAAACACCCCACCCAAACACTCCCACAGCCTCACAGGATGTAACAATCAGTCTCCCCTCTCTTTTCACAGACTTTAAAGGGGTCGCTATACCTAGCAGACAAGGCTGAGCCTGGAACAGGCAAGAGCACAAGAACCTGGTCACCCACCTGAAAGGTTCTTTTAACAGAAGCCTTATCATAATGGCGTTTCATCTTTCCCTGTGAAATGGCAAGGTGCTGTTTAGCCAGAGCGTTGGCTTGGTTCAAACGCTCACGGAAGTGTTTTATATACCTGCTTACATTTACTTTGGAAACCCCATGTGGGCTCAAAAACGCCTCTTTCAGAGCTTTGAGGAGTCCGCGTGGCCTATGGCCAAATACCAGCTCAGAAGGACTAAAACCAAGTGACTCCTGAACAGCGTCACAGACAGCAAATAACACAAATGGAACACCCTCATCCCAGTTCTTTTCGGACTCTAGGCAGTATTTGCGTAGCATCGCCTTTAAGGTCTAATGCCACCGCTCTAATGCACCTTGCGATTCAGGATGATAAGCAGAGGACACGACATGCTTGACACTTAGCGTGCTAGCCACTTGTCTGAATAACCTAGACTGAAAGTTTGAGCCCTGGTCAGTCTGTATGACCTTTGGCAGGCCAAACACTGAAAAGAATGTTGTCAACGCCTTAACAACTGATTTTGCTGTAACCTTAGGTAATGGGACAGCCTTGGGGAAACTGGTAGCTGCACACATGATCGTGAGAAGGTATTGCTTTCCTGATATTGTTCTAGGTAGTGGACCCACACAGTCTACTATGACATGGTCAAATGGCTGGTCCACTACAGGAATGGGATACAACGGAGCTGGGGGTATGACCTGGTTAGGTTTACCTGCAATCTGGTATACATGGCAACTGCGGCAAATTTTAGAAACATCACGCTTCATACCAGGCCAAAAGAAATGTTTTAGTAGTAGCTGGTATGTTTTTGTGATGCCCAAGTGTCCCGACCACTGGCTTTCATGGGCAAGAGTCAGGATATTCTGCCGGTACACAGAGGGCATGACAATCTGCTTAACTTTACTCCATTCTGCACCTTCTGCACCTGGTGGAGACCACTGACGCATTAGAACATCATGTTCTACAAAATAGGCTTGTTGCTCTTTATTGACTTGCTCAGCACTTACCGTATGTTTGAAACAGCTCTGCAGTGTTTCATCAGCTAATTGAGCTGCTGACAGCTGATCTCTAGTCAAGGGCAGCGAAGAGACCTTTGGAAATGGATCAGGCTCCTCAGGTTTCACTGAGTCTGGGGGTGACAGAACATTGTTTCTGTTAGTCAGTACATCATTCTCCTCTGAAAATGAGGACATCAACACCGAATCAGAGAGGGCAACAACAGTATCTTTACGAGCTTGTGCTCGAGTAATCACACAGGCTGGATACAACCCAGGGTGCACGGAAACATCAGAAATCTTTTGATTTAGGGGGTTGTCTAAAACCTCCAGACGAGGGAGCACTAACCCTCCTGCAATATCATTGCCCAACAACATGGCCACACCCTCTATTGGCAAGGCCAGGCAAACAGCAACAGGGAAAAACCCTGTTACAAGTTTTGATTTTATAAAAACTCCGAACAGGTCTGGGTAGAACAGAATTAAAACCACATTCACTTTCAGCAGAAAAAGTTAAAACACTCAAGACGATGACAGTTTGAGAACCTCCAGTGTCCCTTAAAATACGCACAGGTTTTAAGTCAGATGGAATGTCTGTTAGCGATACTGAGCCATCAAAAATGAATGGTTCGAAACAGGGGTCCGGCACCTTACCCCCACAACCAGGGACCTCATGACGGGCCTCAGCTCTTACAAAACCCACCCCTTTTGGTTGCTGAGCATTTGATGTTTTGCGTTTTAAGGCTAAACAGTCAGCAATCACATGTCCAGTTTTATGACAGTAAAAACATTCACGGTTTTCCCTGGAACCAGACACTTTAGCCGTGTGGGGCTGTTGCACAGTGCTAACCCGTGGCTTCTCACTGCCAGTAAACGAGGCTTTATGAGTGAGCACGAACTCATCAGCAAGAACAGCAGCAGATGCGAGTGACGTCACTTTCTGTTCATTTAAATATAGCACAACACGCTCAGGAATGCATTTCTTAAAATCCTCTAACAAAACTAATTCGCGCATAGCGTCATAGTCACTCGCTTTTGAAGCAACACACCACTTATCAAAGAGAATCCCCTTTTCTCTAACAAACTCCATATAAGTTTGGGTTGGCAATTTCTTTTGCTGGCGAAACCTCTGCCTACAGGCTTCGGGGACTAACTCATATGCCTGCAAAACAGCTGTTTTAACACACGAGTAATCTAAACTGTCCTTTAAAGAAAGCGCAGCCACCACCTCTTGGGCTTTGCCGGACAGTTTTCACTGTAACAAAAGAGGCCAAATCTCACTAGGCCACTGCAACGCGCCAGCGATACGTTCAAATGCTGCAAAGTATGTATCAACCTCAGTTTCTCTAAAAGTGGGCACTAAAGAAATGCACTTATCGATTTTAAAAGCAGAAGCGGACGAGGAGGTGGGAGAGGAATTGTCAGCAGAGACAGATGAGGCTTGAGACTGAGACTCCAGCTCAAGCTTTCGGAGCCTAACGGCTTTGTCTGCCTCTATCTCCAGCCTTCTTATTTCAAGCTGAACCCGCCTGTTCTGAGCCTTGTCCTCAGCCTCCAATTGGAGACACGCCAGCCGCACCTTCAGCCGAGCTCCTTCTCTGCCCTCTGAACTCCCAGAAGAGAGTGGATCATAGCAAGGAAGCATGTGCGGCGTTTTTCCCCGCTTATCCCCCTCACCATCCCCACAAGAACCATTTTGGCCCTCTTCAACTACGGCAGCTTGGCTTGGCACACCAGAGACCACAGGCGCTTGAAGCACACCAGCTCCCACCAATTTGTCCACCACTAAAGCTTTTAAATCACGCTTATGAAGGGTTTTTGAAACCTGCAGCTGAAAGTGATCCACAATTTGCAGCAAATCATTTTTGCGACAGCTACTAATAACCTCAAGAGATGGGGCATCTATAAAGTGCTGTAAACAAAACGCAGCCGACATAGCGCCTAAAGTGATAGAGATACTCTAAAACAAACACCCCCCCCCCCCCCTTTTTTTCCTCTTTTAACCCCCGTCCCAGGAACGGAGACCCCTATGAGGGATCCTGGACGAGCCCCCACTTATGTTACGACCTCCTCTGCTAGGCGTCAGGGGAGGAGTAACATACACAAGCCCCCAACACAAAACTGAGTAAAGAAAGGTTTTAATTTCAAACTTTAAACAGAAAACCGACAGGGCTGTTCAACAGACCGCTGGGCAAACGTTTACTAAATTAAGACCAAAAAAAAAAGACAAGAGTAAAAGTCAAAGGAGTTTGCAAAGAAAAAAGCGTCTGGACTTCTTTAAGTTGCTTGAAGACGTTTCACCTCTCATCCGAGAAGCTTCTTCAGTTCTAAGGTCAAATGGCCGAGAGTCCCAGATTTAAACCCAGTGGGAGTATCCCCCCACTGGGAGGGGGATACTCCCCAGTGGAGTATGCAAACTCCTTTGACTATGATGACCTGGATGACTGAGAACCTTCACAGACAAGAGTAAAAGCTAAAGGTTAACTAAGGCAAGCTGGCAGCACACAAAATAAAAGCTAAGGGTTAACTAAGGCGAGCCAGCATCACAAAATTCTACTCACAGCCAGCTAGCAGCTCAAAGCTCTAATCAGGCTAAGTTCAAGCATGCACCAAGGTTTGACAAAGTTCAGCAATATGAACAAGTTCAACAAAGATTGAAGAGGGAGGCACGAAGGGCAAACTGCATGTTCAGTCCTAAGCAGCCGCCACTGAGTGAAGGACCTCCAGCCTTTTGTAGCCACAGGTGGGCACGATCAACCACTGATTGCCTCTTGGAGCATCACGGGATCCCCGGGCAGCCAATCGTCCGTGTGGTCTGGCACACTTCATTCTACATAAAAGAGGGTTGGCACAGGTCCGGGCCAGCCAATCCCCCTTGAGTCCTGGAACACTGTGATTTCCATAGAGGAAGGCGGGGCCACCTGAGGCCGTAACAATTTTATGGATAATTAAAGTCAGTCATATATCCACAAACACAACAAGCTGAATATCACAGCACAAGCAAGATTCACTGCACTGTTAATGTTAGCTATGTTATACTGCTGCCTCTGTTCGGTGGTGTCGAGCCAAACGGACTTTAATGTGTGTTTGAACGAGCTGACGGTTCACTCATTAAGCTGAAAGAAAGATACCTCCGTGCAAGCTTGAACATGTTGCGTGTGCTGTCGGAACTGGATTTCAGTCTAAACTGATGTCCATGTTGGTCCTGCAGAGAATCAGAGTTGGAAAAGTTGTTAATGTAGCAAAAAACAAAATGTAATGCATTTTGTTCATAATCTCTTTAAAGCCATGATCTTTTTTTATTGCTGTCACTGGAGTGGGTAAATGAGTCTGCAAAGTTAAAAAAACAGATTTACATTTATTGTTTATTACTCTTATTGAACATCATCCCATCCCATTTATACACATTTAAGAAATAACGTGGAAAATATCCTTTTGTTTGCATTTGGAGACTCGGCATTTGAACCATCCCAAATATCTGCACCAGGGAACCAACTCCTCAAGCCGGTAAAAAGGTCAAGGACACAGTTACATGATCGCTAAACAAACCTGTTTTTGAATAAAACAAAACCATATAAGCATGAGCCCTGGAATCTCGGTTAAAAAAAAGAAGCACTACAAATTACTTTTCTTATGTTTAGTATACAGGAGTTGCTGCTCACACTCTGAGTTGCACTAATGTATCTTTCAGACGCCCCAACTAGACAGACCGCACGCGCACTCACGCCGGACACCTCCTGACCTTATTTCCACGAGCCCTCGACTCAGCTGCAAAGTGCTTACGGGGTCAGTTTCATCAGAATTATCTGCCGTCATTCAGACATAAGTTGAGCAATGGTTTAACCAATTTTCCATCAAACCATAAAGGGATGCCGGAATTAAACAGAACATAGGATGTAAGTTAAGGAAATATAAGTTTGACTATGGAGCACATCTCCTTCAGCGTTCACAATAATGGATTGCATTTCTCTCAGTCAACTGACTGTTTAGGGGGGAAAGCAGCTAATAGTTAGTGGGCTCTGTGTCTGTGGTTGTTGTTTTTTAATCATACTAGGAGTGAACAAAAGCAGAAAACAACCCTGTAAAGATGCAGACTGTGAAAGTCTGGTTTATACCATAAATCGTGCCAGCTGTTAGGGCTGGGCCATATTATACCGTTCACGGTAATACCGGTATAATGTTAGGCAACGATAGGAAAATGAAATATCGCGATAGAATATGGGTCAAAAGCGCATGCGCAATGCCTTTGTTTTCATACGCACATGGCCGATTGTTGAGTGAAACAGATGAACCAGAATTGGTTTGTAAAAATGGTGCCACTTCAATGATGTGGAACTGGTTTGGTGTTTGTCCGTCAGATACACAACAAAGCACATTTTTTTGTAGAACATGCAAGTGGCCGTCGTTATTGCCGTATTTGTCGGACTAAGATGCTCGTAAATCTGGGAGGAATCTGGGTCCTAAACTCCCTCACTTCAGGTCCCAAAGTCAAACAAACACTGCAGCATCACTAAGAGTTAAAAACGGTCTAAATTCTTTCATCTTTAATAAAATGATCAGCATTGCTGCTTTACCAGGTGTAACTATGAAGTTTAAGATCCAGGCACCCATGAAAACAGAATTTATTACATTTAACGGAGTTAGAAGTTAGCAGGAAGCTAGCGGAAGTTAGCTCGCTAGTTTCGCTAGTTACCTAAGCATGATATAGCATGTTCTGACTGAGAGATTTCTGAAAAAATTCAAACGTACAGCTCTGCTATCACTTCCAACATAAATGAAGACAGGAAGCTACACAGCAGTGAGGTTTGTAAGGTTACTGAAGTTGGGCTAGCTGGTATATAATGATGTGCTACGTGATCGCTAGCGACACAGCTATGTTAGCATAACATAAACAGTGAAGCTGGAGGATGAACGCTAACACTTTTCCACTCAATAAAAGTTAACGTGAAGTTTCCTGATGGTTAGAGACAAATGCAATCGCATAGCAGGATGCTGTAGACGGACCAAACTTTAGTCAGGAGAACAACTGAGATAATCCATCTACAATAGAAGGTTAGTCATTAACATACTGCAACAACATGGGAATAGAGAAGCTGTGATAGAATACAGCATTAATGAATCAATGGTACAGAAATGGAGGAAGCAAGAAGAATAAGTTGAATAAAGTTTGATTTATCTGACTGCTTTGTTTCGCTTAATGTGCTTTATAATCCCGTGCACCTTATGGTCCGAAAAATATGTATTTGACTTTTTTATTTGGCACACTGCAGTTTAATGTTGCAAAGTAACTCTTTTTAACTTAAGTGGATATTATACATGGTCATGCTCAGGATATGTCAGCCCATTTCTACTGGAAATGCCTTTTGGTTAAACTTTCGGCAAGGAATTTGCATTTGCACTGTTAAGTTTTTATATAGCTTTAATGCACATAAAAAAAACAGCTGCTTGTTTAAGTGAAAATAAATGGATGGTGTTTTTTTGCGCTAGTAAAGTTGTGGAGTTGTATTTTGTCTCGCATCAATTATATCGTCAGTTATATCGTTATCGCAAATTTTCAAATATATATCGTGATAAATATTTTTGGCCATATCGCCCTGCCCTACCAGCTGTAACTGAGTTTTTTGTGTTTTAAGTTATAAGCATGTGTCAAGACTTCTGTCTAACAGCAACATTGCCGATGTGATCCTTCTTTTTTGTTCCCTATTAATGATCTACGGTAATTTGTGATATTGCCCCCATAAAATAATAAGGCTTTAATGAAATCATTGTGATACAGAGATTTGGATTCTTGTGCATGCAATGTGCATGAAGTAGATAAACAAGAAATTTTGTCAAGATCGGATGTACTTATGTGTCTACCAACTGCTCCTCAGTCCAAACTGACTTTATGGTTCATACGTGTCAACTCAGGGAACTCCTGTCGTGACCTCCCCTCTGTGAGAGCGCGCACACACACACACACACACACACACACACACACACACACACACACACACACACACAGAGACACAGAGATCATTATTGCAGAGGATTGCAGCAGCTCTTGGATTTTCACTCTCTGCTGGATTTTAGATGAACAGTCACATAAATTTCGCTCCAAATTTTTCGCCTTTTCTTCAGTTAAGATGTGTCTTTAAATCCTTTCTAGTTCGAATAGTTTATTCACATAGTAAAAAAGTAGCTTGGGAACTCAGTAAGTAGGAACAGCGATAGTTTGAAGACATTTTCTAAAATAAAGAGGATTTCATCATCCACAGTTCGTGAAAACTGCAGTTAAAAACAAATCAGTAAATTCACAAATGATGGAGTCTTTTCAGAGCTACGCTTCATGTACTGATTAACATACAGTTCAAAGATGTACATTAGGGTGCAGACTGGTTATGTGGATTTGCTATATGAATATGCTCAAGAGTCTGTTTGAGCTAAAAAACTTGAAATATATACATATATTTTAAATCAGTAACATAGATAAAATGTTTTTGGATAACAAACGAGTCACATTTTAAACACTGTTTGAATAATCAAAGAGACAATTATAAAGCGCAGGCTACAACAGACATGCTTACCAGGGGCAGAGAAACACGCTGTATTGTCTCTTTTGCATAAGCCACACCAGAAACGCTCTGTGCGGATAACAAAGTCTGCGCTGTGGGAGTGTCTGGACCCTCCACGCCGGGATCTGCCGCACAACAAACTTGTAAGCCCTATTTCAGCTCCTGAAAAATATGCTCGAGTCGTTCTTATGTCCAACAAAAATGAGTTCTGGTATGTTTGATTTTTAATGTTACTGTGTTGAAGTTAGCACAATTTAAATTCAAAAAATTATTAAACTCTTAAATGAATGGCATCTTGACGTGGACTCAGTGAACGGCTTAAAAAACTAATACATTGTTTTACATCTTGTGATGTAAAAGTAAAAGTGGGATAAATCCAGACAGATTATGGAGATGATGACTCGGCATTTGTTAGGGAGGAGTGTAAGTATAGAGAGGAGGAATTCCTACTTCCCAATCATGTACTCTGCACTGGGCATTGCGTCAAAACTGTCCTTGTAACACGTTTAATTTTTTTCAGAATAAATCGCTGTGAAAAAACCCCCCATCAAAGTTGAGGTAAGTGTTCACCACAGTATCGTGTTTTTTTATTAGGCTCAAATTTCTCTTTGGGCAAAAATTAAGCCAACATCCAAGTGTCAAAGGTTGGTTAACATTTATAACGTGTATAACGTTTTGTAGAAAATTTTGATCGAGTCTCCCTCTCTCTCTCTCTCTTTCTCATTCTTACAAAAATAATAAATTCTCTGGGGTTTTTTTTTCCCCTCATACGTTTATGGTACCCGGCGGAGGAAACATTGACAGGGATGAACCGACGGTCGTCTGACTCCTTCTTGATGTGTGTAAAACAAGGACATTTTCTTTTAGGGTTTCTGTCTATTTTCTGTTAATGAGAAAACCCGTTGTAAAAGTAGCTATAAAAATGAAGAAAAACTCTTTACTTTTATGGAACGCCAGGACTGCCATAATGAATTAATTAAATACACCATTAAATAATTAGTTAAATGTGGCAATAATTAATTAAAATCGGAAATAATTAACTACATAAATATTTATGACACATGTAATTAATTAATTATTGACACATTTAATTAATTGACACATTTAATTAATTAATAACACATTTAAATAATTATTGACAGTTTTAATTAATTATTTAATGATTTATTTATTTAATTTATTTTGGCACTTTTGTCCCCTTCATCTCTCTCTTTGAAATACTTTTATCTGTCACCCTCACCCATCAAACTAAGTGGGCGGGGTTAACGCTGCCATGCAGCTTCTCTAACATTTGATTGGTTACCGTGCAAAGTAATTCAAGACAGGTCGATCCTAGATAATCGATTGCTTGTGTAGACTTGGGGCAGCCAGGTATCCCAGAATGCATTTCAAATCACAGGCAGCAATGGTGGTGGTGTAGTTTTAAAATACCCCGTTTTTCTGTCACCAACTAAGTTCAGTTCTGTTAGTTTTATTTTCTTTTGTACTTTGATGAGCTAATAATCAGCTCTCTTTTTTCTCATTTTTGTTCTAAGCAGGCCTGGAAGAGAGTGAAGTAACAGCGCTGACAAAATTTCCGAGAACAAATATAAGGTGACCTTTTTCAGATTACAACTGGCTGAGGAGAAAGGCGACCTGTGGAGACCTGATTGGTTGTGAGTCTCTGTCTAAAAGGATTGTAGCGACTCAATCCAGTCAAAAGCATAAAGAACTATTTTTCTAAAAAACAAAATAAAACAAATGAATGAGCTCAATTTGCTATTGTGGAGTAACTGATTATTTGCACAGAAGGCTCCACTGTCAGCAAAATATCTTGTGTGAATGTGTGTGAATGTATGCATGTAACTGGACTGTGATGGACTGACGACTAAAGGTTTTAACTGACTTGATACTGAGGACAACGATACTGACGTGAGGATTAATAAATGTCCACAGACAATTCACCCAGGCGGTAAGGGAAGAGTGGATGTTTTGTCTTGGCTTGTTTTTGTAGGAAGATAACAGAGACTGGAGGGTGAGAAGGTAGCTTAACATAAGGGTGTGGAGCTGCAGACTTAACCCTTTGGTTGCTAATTTTGAGTTACTGATGTTTGCATTAAGAAAATTGTGTTGTATTAGCTGTGTTTCGACTAATGTATCACATTATGTTGTTGGGAATGTTAAATGCTACAGTGGAGAAAAGGTTTGATTTTACTAATGACTGAACATGTTATTATTAACCATAGCAGGCCACCGTAAAAAAAAAAAAAAGTCAATTAATGTTTATAGTGAAAAAGCAAAAAACTTTAACAATATCTGTGAATAACAGGGAAATTGAAGACTTAACATTTAAAATGGAGATATGTAATAACAAACACTGGTCCATGTGAGTTAGGTTCTTTCTTGAAACGGTTAGGAATTTAATAAGTAGAATTTAGCCGACAGGGGCATAGGTAGGATGATAGGATGTGATACTGGGAAAGGACAAGAGCAGAGTGAAGAAAGGCAACCTATTGTGTTTCGTGTATTTTAGAAATTCAAATTCAAATTAAATGGTACCACTACACTCTGAGGATCAATATGAAAACATGATATATGCAAATTCTGTATGAAACACATGACTGATAACTGTTCTGTTTTAAGTTTTCTTTCTTATAACACAGATTGGATCATAAGGGGGAAAACGGAGTATGAAATGTGAAGTTCGGGTTAATATACAGGTTTTGTTTCCAGGAAGTTCCATGGATGCAGACTCTGGAGGAAGCCAGGAGTCTGAAAATATCTGACATGATGATTAAACTGATTTCATTCCTAAGTACAGGTTTCGGTCTCGGAGCAGAGAAGAGGATTGCTGAGCTGTTCTAAGAGATGATATGACTAACTTTTTTTCCTTTAATTTCCTAAGCTTGGGTGGAGCATTTGGAGTTTTTTGCCACATGAGATGTGTCAAAAATGAGAGGGATTTAAGGTTTAATTTGTTTAATATGAAATGGGTTTTAGGATGATTTTATAATTATTGGGGGTTTTTGATCCTCTCCGTGAATCGCTACCTTATCGTGGTGGAGGGGTTTGTGTGTCCTAGGGATCCCAGGGGCTATGTTGTCTGGGGGCTTTTGCCCCCTGGTAGGGTCTCCCATGGCAAATTGGTCCTGGGTGAGAGACCAGACAAAGAGCGATTCAGAAGACCCTTATGAAGAGAAAATCGAGGGAACGGTTTACCCTGCCCGGGATAGGGTTACCGGGGCCCCGCCCTGGAGCCAGGCCCAGGGAGGGTGCCCGAGGGCGAGCGTCTGGTGGCCGGGCCTTAGTCCATGGGGCCCGGCCGGGCACAGCCCGAAGAGGAAACATGGGCCCATCCTCCCGCAGGCCCACCACCCGCAGGAGGAGCCATAGGGGTCGGGTGCATTGTGTGCCGGGGGGCGGCCAGGAGCGAAGGCCCTGGCGGACTGATCCCTGGCTGCCAAGACTGGCAATAGGGACATGGAATGTCACCTCTCTGGTGGGGAAGGAGCCCGAGTTAGTGCGTGAGGTTGAGAGGTACCGGCTAGATATAGTCGGGCTCACCTCTACACATGGCTTGGGCTCTGGAACCAGTCTCCTGGAGAGGGGCTGGACTCTGTCTCAGTCTAGAGTTGCCCCTGGTGAGAGGCGGTGGGCTGGGGTGGGTATTTTAATATCCCCTGGGCTTGCTGCCGGTACGTTGGGGTTTTTCCCGGTGGATGAGAGGGTTTGTTCCCTGTGCCTCAGGGTCGGGGAACGGGTCCTGACTGTCATCTGCGCTTATGCGCCGAGTGGCAGTTCAGAGTACCCAGCCTTCTTAGAGTCCCTGGGGGGGGGTGCTGGAAGGTGCCCCACCTGGAGACTCTGTTGTCCTGCTGGGAGACTTCAATGCTCACGTGGCTAACAACAGCGAGACCTGGAAGGGCGTGATTGGGAGGAACGGCCTCCCTGATCTGAATCCGAGTGGTGTTTTGTTATTGGACTTCTGTGCATATCACAGTTTGGCCATAACGAACACCTTGTTCGAACATAATGCTGTCCATAAGTGCACGTGGCACCAGGACGCTCTAGGCCGCAGGTCTATGATCGATTTTGTAATCGTATCACCAGACCTGCGACCATATGTTCTGGACACTCGGGTAAAGAGAGGGGCTGAGCTGTCAACTGATCACCACCTGGTGGTGAGTTGGATCAGGTGGCGGGGGAGGATGCTGGACAGACCCGGTGCACCTAAACGTGTAATGAGGGTGTGCTGGGAACGTCTAGCAGAGGCCCCAGTCCGTGAGATCTTCAACGCACACCTCCGGCAGAGCTTCAACAGCATTCCGAGGGAGACTGGGGACATTGAGTCCGAATGGACCATGTTCAGCATCTCCATCGCCGAAGCTGCTGCATTGAGCTGCGGCCGCAAGGTGGTTGGTGCCTGCCGTGGTGGTAATCCCCGAACCAAATGGTGGACACCAGAGGTGAAGGGAGCCACCAGGCTGAAGAAGGAGTCATATCGGGCTTGCTTAGCCTGTGGGACTCCGGAGGCAGCCGACAGGTATCGACAGGCCAAGCGGAATGCGGCTCGGCAAGTGGCTGAAGCAAAAACTCGGGTGTGGAAGGAGTTCGGAGAGGCCATGGAAAAAGACTTTCGGACTGCCTCGAAGAGATTCTGGCAAACCGTCAGGCGTCTGAGGAGGGGAAAGCGGTGCTCTACCTGCACTGTGTATAGTGCTGGCGGGGCCCTGCTGACGTCGACTGAGAAAATTGTCAGGCGGTGGAAGGAATACTTCGAGGACCTCCTTAATCCCACTGACACGTCTTCCGAGGAGGAAGCAGAGTCTGGGGATGAGGGGAATGACCTGCCAATTTCCGGGGGCGAGGTCACTGAGGCAGTTAAACAACTCCTTGGTGGCAGAGCCCCTGGTGTTGATGAGGTCCGCCCCGAGTTCCTGAAGGCTCTGGACGTTGTAGGGCTGTCCTGGTTGACACGCCTCTACAATGTTGCGTGGAGATCAGGGGCAGTACCCCTGGACTGGCAGACCGGGGTGGTGGTCCCCATCTTTAAGAAGGGAGACCGGAGGGTGTGTTCCAACTACAGGGGGATCACACTCCTCAGCCTCCCTGGGAAAGTCTATGCCAGGGTGCTGGAAAGGAGAGTTCGTCCGCTAGTCGAACCTCGGATACAGGAGGAACAATGCGGTTTTCGTCCTGGTCGCGGAACACTGGACCAGCTCTTTATCCTCTCAAGGATACTTGAGGGTGCATGGGAGTTTGCCCAACCAGTCTACATGTGTTTTGTGGACTTGGAGAAGGCATTCGACCGTGTCCCTCAGGAGTGTCCTGTGGGAGGTGTTGCGGGAGTATGGGGTGTCTGACCCATTGCTAAGGGCCATTCGATCCCTATACAACCGTTGCAAGAGTTTGGTTCGCATTGCCGGCAATAAGTCAGACTCGTTCCCGGTGGGTGATGGGCTCCGCCAGGGCTGCCCTTTGTCACCGGTTCTGTTCGTAATTTTTAGGGACAGGATTTCTAGGCGCAGCCACGTGGCGGAGGGCCTTCACTTCGGTGGCCTCAGAATCTCATCTCTGCTTTTTGCGGATGATGTGGTTCTGTTGGCTTCATCAGGTGAGGGCCTCCAGCTCGCACTGGAACGGTTCGCAGCCGAGTGTGAAGCAGTGGGAATGAGGATCAGCACCTCCAAATCTGAGGCCATGGTTCTCAGCCGGAAAAGGGTGGAGTGCCCACTCCGGGTCGGGGATGAGTTCCTGCCCCAAGTGGAGGAGTTCAAGTATCTCGGGGTCTTGTTCGCGAGTGATGGGAGAAGGGAGCCGGAGATCGACAGACGGATTGGTGCTGCGGCTGCAGTGATGCGGACGCTGCACCGGTCCGTCGTGGTGAAGAGGGAGCCGTGTGTAAAAGCGAGGCTCTCAATTTACCGGTCGATCTACGTCCCTACCCTCACCTATGGCCACGAGCTGTGGGTAGTGACCGAAAGAACGAGATCGCGGATATAAGCGGCAGAAATGAGCTTCCTCCGAAGGGTGGCTGGCCTCTCCCTTAGAGATAGGGTGAGAAGTTCGGCCATCCGGGAGGGGCTCAGAGTAGAGCCGCTGCTCCTCCACATTGAAAGGAGCCAGTTGAGGTGGTTCGGGCATCTGACAAGGATGCCCCCTGGGCGCCTCCTGGGTGAGGTGTTCCGGGCATGTCCCACCGGGAGGAGGCCCCGGGGCAGACCCAGGACGTGCTGGAGAGATTATATCTCTCGGCTGGCCTGGGAACACCTTGGTCTTCCCCCGGATAAGCTGGAGGAGGTGGCTGGGGAGAGGGAGGTCTGGGCTTCTCTGCTTAGGCTGCTGCCCCTGCGACCCGGCCTCGGATAAAGCGGATGAAGATGGATGGATGGATGGATGGATGGGTTTTTTGATAATTTAGATATGTTAAAACTGAGGCAGGAATTGTTATTTTCATGTTTAAGTTAAAGGATTAAAATGAATTGAATCCTGTTTAGAAGATAAAATACCATGTTCATAAGAAGCTGTATATAAAACTTGAAGGGAAACTGTGGGAATAAGGATATGCTTTGGGGGAAACTAGTGAAGATTTTAGGAGTAGAAAATGTTTGATTTCTTTTTGATTTTCTCTTTTGTAGGCTTTATAAAATAGATATTAAATAGAATTATTTCTAGGGTAAAGGAGAGCTTGTTATGAGAATGTAAAAGTGCCGCTGTCCCAAATGAATAGATTATACACATAGAAATGATTTCATACACATTGCATTTTGTGCCTATTAAAGAAATGTTGCTCAAGTCAATAACTGAAGGTCAAAAGTTTTGGTTAGCGCTATGATTAGTCAATTTATTGTGCAAGACGACAGAGCTTGGAAGGATTGCACACGCTTACAGACATATAGAGTCCATAAACACACATGACAGTATTGATTCCAGGCAAAAGGCCTGAAATTCATTTAGCTTTTAACTGAATTTGAGCTGGCCCTGTAACAAGTGACAGAAAAGAGGAACTGAATAGGAGTTTCGCTTGTAACTAAACTGTGTGACATGTAAAATATTGAGATAACACATGCAGCTCTACATGAGTCTTATCATATAAAATGCAGTTACAGAATAAGTGACCAAGGTTTCTTGATTTAGAGCAGGAGCAAAGGGAGGAAAGCATAAATTTTGGTTGAACCGGATAAAGTATAATTAGAATGTATTGTTACATTAAAAGGAGCAAAAAGTCAAAAACTGAATACGTAATTAGGTTCATGTTTTGAGTAATATTAGGTTGAATCAGGTTTGAATGAAGAGAACAATTGAGGAACATAAGGTAGGGAAGCCGTAGTAGGGAGAAAGTGTTTTCTATCCTTTACAGGAGTAGATTTCCACGTGAGAGGGATCCAGAAGAGGAGGACCAACCACTCAAGCGTGAGTGTTCTCAAGTTGGAGCTGGTGTTGTATTACTGGACCACCTAGATGACATGAGGTTGTCTGATTTGCTAAGTCAGAGGATGGCTAGAGAGGGTTAGAGCGGTGACCGCGATGTCCATGATGTCATGGATGGACATGGAAGCAGCTGAATGGGTCGAGGAGTGACCCAACATAATGTATGGCAACCTCTGGTGGTCCAGAGGTCGTGGGAGGGAGTATTGGGATTAGAGAAATTATTTCACTGCTATTGTTCATATTACCATGGCATTAATCACATAATCTCCAAGTAGGGATATTGCATTTAGATGTTTAAACATATTGGCACCCAATTAAGCTTTTATTACAGGTCCAGTAAGAACCACTTTAAACTGTTGAGTTGAATTTATAATTTTAAAGGCTTTTGAATGTTTTTATATTCTTACACTGAAGTCCAGACTTCAGTGGGTGAGAGACTGAGTTGCAGGCTGACAGGAAACGCCATGCTTTTGCAGAAGTGAAACTGAAAGCAGAGTCAGATTATAAGGTGTTTTGAGCAGGCTGTTTTATTATGCATTAATATCTCTGATTAAGCTTTGATTAAGTTTTAAGTAGTAGTATCAGATTGAAACATTTGTTTATTACACACACATACAGACACATATAGTTAGAGAGGTCAAATAAGGTGCAGAGCGAGGGCAACACATGCACACTCATACATGCACACTCATACATGCACAGACATACACACACACACTCACATACAGGCAGGGGGTTTATTTTGTAGGTGAGAGTTTAAGCATAACTACGTGACTGTTTGATGAAGAAGCAGGTACAGGATGTTCCAGAGCTAAGGCGGTTGTTAAATAGAACATTTGTGGTTTTGAAACTGATGCATGTACTGACGTAGAGAGGGCGTCACTAAAAATACCTCGATGCATAAAACTAATGCTTTGTTGTTGTTGTTGTTGTTGTTATCCAGAGATCAATGCTGTCTGCGTACAGGATTGGGCTCTCCGCATGCGTCAATAAATCTTAAGTCTAATTTCACCTGGCCGGATCAGTGGTCATTATTTTGTATTCTCTCCTTCAATTTCTGAACCCAACAGTTTCCACATGCCCGTTGTTGTGTGCTAAAAACAATGGCCACCAGGCCAAAGCAATGGTTTTGACTCGATCAGCGTTAACCCCGCCCCCTGAGTTTGATGGGTGAGGTTGACAGATAAAATTATTTCATGGTGAGACCTGAAGGAGTCAACTGTGCCAAAATGAATTAATTAAATACACCATTAAATAATTATTTAAATGTGGCAATAATTAATTAAAATGTGAAATTAATTTAATTAAATGTGTCAATAATTAATTATTACATGTGTCGTAAATATTTCTGTAATTAATTATTTCCGATTTTAATTACCACATTTAATTAATTATTTAATGGTGTATTTAATTAATTATGTGTGCCTATGACAAGAGGCACACATATTACTATTCGTCGGATTTATTATTATGTGTGCCTATGACAAGAGGCACACATATTACTATTCGTCGGATTTATTATTATGTGTGCCTATGCCAAGAGGCACACATATTACTATTCGTCGGATTTATTATTCTTATTATTATTATTATTATTTTCCTTTTTCCGCCTGAAATTTTGCAGTGTATCTCGACCCGCAGTTTTTGGACAAGCTTCATATATGTTACCTCATTTTGTGCGGCTGGATCTGGAATGGTGTGCTATGACTTTTGGTGTTTATGAATATTATAGTTTTTTAAATATTAATATTTTAGTGAAAATTTTCCCGCGCTCCTCTGCCAAACAGTTTTGACAATAGGGGTACATATGTTACATCATTTTGTGCGGCTGGAGCTGGGCTAGTATGGTGTGACTTTTGGTGTTTATAACTTTTATAGTTTTTGAAATATTTAGATTTTAGTGCAAATTTAGGCCAATTTCTAGGCTCCTGAGAAAGATTCTGCTTTTGGCACCATAGAAACAGACTTCATTTGTGGTGTCTTGGCTCTCTCTAGTGGTATACCGGGAGTAGTACAGCCGAAAAGATTTTATCCTTGTGTTGAAAACTCCATATCCCACAATTCATAGCACGCCTCTACAGAGTGAACAATGGCGGCCACCACTTCGTTTTATATGTCTTTTATTCGTGTTTCTAGGTCACAAAATAAACTTTTAAGATATTTTCAGGCGAGAATGTAGGTGTGTAAACTTCAAATATCTGCTTGTTTTATCAAGACATCCCATATTTAGCGACAGTGCTCTGACGACGTCGGTCCTGCCTGACAGCTAGCCGGCTACCTAGCTAGCTGCCGCACTTGGCTGCAAATGGATAGCGAGGGGACTCTCTCTGTCGTTTCACCTCCCCGGTCTCTCGCAAATGCTCGCATAGAATCGGAGTTACAGCTGGATGTGGAAAAAATAACTGAGTTGTTTGGTGGTGCTATAACGCGGAGCTACAACAGTGGGCAGCTATCCACCGGTGTATGACAGAAAGGACATGCCGCGACCGCCGATCGACCGGTGTTTGCTAACGCGGAGGTCAATCGTGGATCAGGGAAAGCGAAGGCAGGAGCGTGAGGTGAACTGAATTTCAGGTAAGAAGTTATGACCTGCACTCTATTTGGGTCAGATATAAACCGAGTTTAGGTGTAGTTTATTTAGCAGCAGTTCTCTTATGTGTTGCTGATAGCCGGCTAGCTAGCTAGCGCCGCTAGCATAGTTAGCTAGCACCGCTAGCGACCCTTCGTGAAAAAGCACCCAGGCTTGGCTTATATTGAGGCGGGTGAAACTCGTGTCAGCACCCGGTCGCTCGCCGACAGTATGTGTTTTAGCTGGACTTATTTTTCGTTTATATGGACCGATGACTTATTTATTTATTCATTTTAGTAACGGTATAAACAGTGAAAGGTGGTGGATTGGCCAGATGTAAACTTCAAATATCTGCTCGTGTTACCAAGACATCCCATATTAGCTCTGATGTTTTCGGTGCCTGCAAAGAGCTAGACAGGTAGCTAGCTAACCCGAGCTGGCTGTCTTTTTGACTCAGGGTCATAGCTGGACTTATTTTTCGTTTTTATGAGCCGATGAGGGTTTTCTTTTTAGTAACGGTACAAACAGTGAAAGGCGGTGGATTGTCCAGATGCTGGTCGATGTGGAAAAAATAACTGAGTTGTTTGGTAGTCGCTGACGCGGAGCTACAACCGAGGGCAGCTATCCACCGGTGTGTGTCAGAAAGAACATGCGGGGAACGAGGCGGCGAGGCGACCGCCGATCGACCGGTGGTAGATCGTGGATCAGGGAAACCGAAGGCAGGAGAAGCAGGCGGCTGCCGGTCGGAGCGTGAGGTGAACTGAATTTCAGGTAAGAAGTTATGACCTGCACTCTATTTGGGTCAGATATAAACCGAGTTTAGGTGTAGTTTATTTTCGTTGTGCTGACTTTTTACAATCAGTTATAATAACTCGTACTGCGTGGTAGCTAGCACGATGGAGTTTCTATACAGCTGTGTGCCCGCTAAGTTACTGATGTTGAACTTTATGACAGCCTCCCCTGTCATTCTCTCACCTGTTCAAACTTCAGTCATGAAACTGATCAATGATCGGCTTTTCTCTCTTGTTTGTTTATCGCGCTAAACAACAGCAGCACGTTTAAGCTTGATCAGCTGTTGTTAGAATTCATTTGATTTTAATTTCTAGTATCAGCTGATGTTTGCTGGAGCCACAGCTGTAGAAGCGGCTGGTCGAAACCAGGAGATGACCTTACTGAATCATCAGAGCTGAACTGGTGATGGAGAAACAGGTTTACCTTTTTTTTAGGTGACATGAATGAGTTGAAGGGAAGTTATGAACTGTTTCTGAGAGAAATAAACACCAAGCTCCTTTTTTTATTTAGCTGACAGCTGGTAACTGTGCAGGGGCGGATCTAGCAAAGCTTTTGCCAGGGGGCCAGGTAGGGCATTAACAGAGAAAGGTGGACACAAAGATATACTTTTCTTTCTTACTCTCATACAGGGAGTGCAGAATTATTAGGCAAGTTGTATTTTTGAGGAATAATTTTATTATTGAACAACAACCATGTTCTCAATGAACCCAAAAAACACATTAATATCAAAGCTGAATGTTTTCGGAAGTAGTTTTTAGTTTGTGTTTAGTTTTAGCTATTTTAGGGGGATATCTGTGTGTGCAGGTGACTATTACTGTGCATAATTATTAGGCAACTTAACAAAAAACAAATATATACCCATTTCAATTATTTATTTTTACCAGTGAAACCAATATAACATCTCCACATTCACAAATATACATTTCTGACATTCAAAAACAAAGCAAAAACAAATCAGCGACCAATATAACCACCTTTCTTTGCAAGGACACTCAAAAGCCTGCCATCCATGGATTCTGTCAGTGTTTTGATCTGTTCACCATCAACATTGCGTGCAGCAGCAACCACAGCCTCCCAGACACTGTTCAGAGAGGTGTACTGTTTTCCCTCCTTGTAAATCTCACATTTGATGATGGACCACAGGTTCTCAATGGGGTTCAGATCAGGTGAACAAGGAGGCCATGTCATTAGTTTTTCTTCTTTTATACCCTTTCTTGCCAGCCACGCTGTGGAGTACTTGGACGCGTGTGATGGAGCATTGTCCTGCATGAAAATCATGTTTTTCTTGAAGGATGCAGACTTCTTCCTGTACCACTGCTTGAAGAAGGTGTCTTCCAGAAACTGGCAGTAGGACTGGGAGTTGAGCTTGACTCCATCCTCAACCCGAAAAGGCCCCACAAGCTCATCTTTGATGATACCAGCCCAAACCAGTACTCCACCTCCACCTTGCTGGCGTCTGAGTCGGACTGGAGCTCTCTGCCCTTTACCAGTCCAGCCACGGGCCCATCCATCTGGCCCATCAAGACTCACTCTCATTTCATCAGTCCATAAAACCTTAGAAAAATCAGTCTTGAGATATTTCTTGGCCCAGTCTTGACGTTTCAGCTTGTGTGTCTTGTTCAGTGGTGGTCGTCTTTCAGCCTTTCTTACCTTGGCCATGTCTCTGAGTATTGCACACCTTGTGCTTTTGGGCACTCCAGTGATGTTGCAGCTCTGAAATATGGCCAAACTGGTGGCAAGTGGCATCTTGGCAGCTGCACGCTTGACTTTTCTCAGTTCATGGGCAGTTATTTTGCGCCTTGGTTTTTCCACACGCTTCTTGCGACCCTGTTGACTATTTTGAATGAAACGCTTGATTGTTCGATGATCACGCTTCAGAAGCTTTGCAATTTTAAGACTGCTGCATCCCTCTGCAAGATATCTCACTATTTTTGACTTTTCTGAGCCTGTCAAGTCCTTCTTTTGACCCATTTTGCCAAAGGAAAGGAAGTTGCCTAATAATTATGCACACCTGATATAGGGTGTTGATGTCATTAGACCACACCCCTTCTCATTACAGAGATGCACATCACCTAATATGCTTAATTGGTAGTAGGCTTTCGAGCCTATACAGCTTGGAGTAAGACAACATGCATGAAGAGGATGATGTGGACAAAATACTCATTTGCCTAATAATTCTGCACTCCCTGTAAACACCAAGCTCCTTTTTTGTGTAGCTGACAGCTGGTAACTGTGCAGGGGCGGATCTAGCAAAGCTTTTGCCAGGGGGCCAGGTAGGGCATTAACAGAGAAAGGTGGACATAAAGATATACTTTTCTTTCTTACTCTCATATAAAATATTTAGCTTTTATTAAATAGTTATCTGAATCTTACAACCAAAGTTTGTATAATAATACACAAGATTGGCTGTAGACCATTGTTCATCATTCAGAACACTGTGTAAAAATAACAAAAAACAAAAAGTGAATGCGAAAGTGCATAAATATTTATTTTATGTGTTTGATGTGTGTGTCGGGGCGTGGTCTGCAGTGCCGCTGCAGGGGAGGTGGACCCACGGGTGTAAAGTCTGTGCTCTCTTGGCTGTTCTTTGGGTGTGTGTTGGGCTATGAGTTGAAAAGCTACAGCTGCCTGTGTGGGTACACCAACCATGTGTGAAAAGTGGTCCATAACGTAATGCTTCAAAGCGTGTTCATGCAAACATTGTCGGGTCTGCCGTGGTACAATGGGACTTCTGCTCATGAACCTGTGTGCACAGCGTCTGCAAATCGGCGCTGTATGAAGTAACTTCATCTTTACACAAAACTGTAAGCTGTTATCTGTGAAGCGTGAGCGGTGTTTGTTTTTACCATAGTTCATGGTGGAGAATGGCTGCTCTTCTGAGTTTTGCTCTCTGTAGCCGTATGAATGGCAAACTACAGTGATTAGCAGCGGCATAGGCACACATAAAATTTCTTCTGAAATTTTCGCTTTCTAGTTATTATTATTATTCTTCAGTTTCCGCCTGAAATTTTGCAGCGAAACTCGCCCCGCAGTTTTGAGACAAGCTTCATATATGTTACCTCATTTTGTGCGGCTGGATCAGGAATGGTGTGCTATGACTTTTGGTGTTTATAACTATTATAGTTTTTTAAATATTAATATTTTAGTGAAAATTTTCCCGCGCTTCTCTGCCAAACAGTTTTGAAAATAGGGTTACATATGTTAGATCATTTTGTGCGGCTGGAGCTGGACTAGTATGGTATACACTTTTGGTGTTTATGACTTTTATAGTTTTTGAAATATTTAGATTTTAGTGCAAATTTGGGCCAATTTCCATAGAAACAGACTTTATTTGTGGTGGGTTGGCTCTCTCTAGTGGTATACCGGGAGTAGTACGGCTGAAAATCTGTATGCTTGTTACAAAACTCCATATCCCATAATTCATAGCACCCCTCTGCCGAGTTAAACAATGGCGGACACCACTTCGTTTTATATGTCTTTTATTCGTGTTTCTAGGTCACAAAATACACTTTTAAGATATTTTCAGGCGAGAATGTAGGTGTGTAAACTTCAAATATCTGCTCGTTTTATCAAGACATCCCATATTAGCGACAATTCTCTTAAGTGTTGCTGATAGCCGGCTAGCTAGCTAGCGCCGCTAGCTTAGCTAGCTAGCGCCCCTTCGTGAAAAACCACCCAGGCTTGGCTGATAGTGAGGTGGCTAAAATGTGTTTAATCGCCTGATCGCTCGGCAAGGGTCTGTGTCTTAGCTGGACTTATTTTTCGTTTATATGGGCCGATGATGCTGGTCGATGTGGAAAAAATAACTGAGTTGTTTGGTGGTGGAGCTACAACAGAGGGCAGCTATCCACCGGTGTGTGACAGAAAGGACATGCCGCGAACGAGACATACAAGGCGGTGAGGCTACCGCCGATCGTCCGGTGTTTGCTAACGCGGAGGTCAATCGTGGATCAGGGAAAGCGAAGGCAGGAGCGTGAGGTGAACTGAATTTCAGGTAAGAAGTTATGACCTGCACTCTATTTGGGTCAGATATAAACCGAGTTTAGGTGTAGTTTATTTAGCAACAGTTCTCTTACGTGTTGCTGATAGCCGGCTGGCTAGCTAGCTAGCGCCGCTAGCTTAGCTAGCTAGCGCGGCTAGCGACCCTTCGTGAAAAATCACCCAGGCTTGGCTGATAGTGAGGTGGCTAAAATTTGTTTAATCGCCCGATCACTCGGCAAGGGTCTGTGTCTTAGCTGGACTTATTTTTCGTTTATATGGGCCGATGATGCTGGTCGATGTGGAAAAAATAACTGAGTTGTTTGGTGGTGGAGCTACAACAGAGGGCAGCTATCCACCGGTGTGTGACAGAAAGGACATGCCGCGAACGAGACATACAAGGCGGTGAGGCTACCGCCGATCGTCCGGTGTTTGCTAACGCGGAGGTCAATCGTGGATCAGGGAAAGCAAAGGCAGGAGCGTGAGGTGAACTGAATTTCAGGTAAGAAGTTATGACCTGCACTCTATTTGGGTCAGATATAAACCGAGTTTAGGTGTAGTTTATTTAGCAACAGTTCTCTTACGTGTTGCTGATAGCCGGCTGGCTAGCTAGCTAGCGCCGCTAGCTTAGCTAGCTAGCGCGGCTAGCGACCCTTCGTGAAAAACCACCCAGGCTTGGCTGATAGTGAGGTGGCTAAAATTTGTTTAATCGCCCGATCGCTCGGCAAGGGTCTGTGTCTTAGCTGGACTTATTTTTCGTTTATATGGGCCGATGATGCTGGTCGATGTGGAAAAAATAACTGAGTTGTTTGGTGGTGGAGCTACAACAGAGGGCAGCTATCCACCGGTGTGTGACAGAAAGGACATGCCGCGAACGAGACATACAAGGCGGTGAGGGTACCGCCGATCGACCGGTGTTTGCTAACGCGGAGGTCAATCGTGGATCAGGGAAAGCGAAGGCAGGAGCGTGAGGTGAACTGAATTTCAGGTAAGAAGTTATGACCTGCACTCTATTTGGGTCAGATATAAACCGAGTTTAGGTGTAGTTTATTTTCGTTGTGCTGACTTTTTCAATCACTTACAATAACTCGTACTGCGTGCTAGCTAGCACTACGGAGTTTGTATACAGCTGTGTGCGCGCTAAGTTACCGATGTTACCGATGTTGAACTTTATGACAGCCTCCCCTGTCATTCTCTCGCCTGTTGAAACTTCAGTCATGAAACTGATCAATGATAGGCTTTTCTCTCTTGTTTGTTTATCGCGCTAAACAACAGCAGCACGTTTAAGCTTGATCAGCTGTTGTTAGAATTCTTTTGATTTTAATTTCTAGTATCAGCTGATGTTTGCTGGAGCATGAAGATGAAATCAGGAGATGTCCTTACTGAATCATCAGAGCTGAACTGGTGATGGAGAAACAGGTTTACCCTTAGGTGACATGAATGAGTTGAAGGGAAATTATGAACTGTTTCTGACAGACAAATATACACCAAGCTCCTTTTTTTGTGTAGCTGACAGCTGGTAACTGTGCAGGGGCGGATCTAGCAAAGCTTTTGCCAGGGGGCCAGGTAGGGCATTAACAGAGAAAGGTGGACATAAAGATATACTTTTCTTTCTTACTCTCATATAAAATATTTAGCTTTTATTAAATAGTTATCTGAATCTTACAACCAAAGTTTGTATAATAATACACAAGATTGGCTGTAGACCATTGTTCATCATTCAGAACACTGTGTAAAAATAACAAAAAACAAAAAGTGAATGCAAAAGTGCATAAATATTTATTTTACGTGTTTGATGTGTGTGGCGGGGCGTGGTCTGCAGTGCCGCTGCAGGGGAGGTGGACCCACCTGAGCGGCACCTGCAATCACGCCTCTCAGGCGTAGTCTGTGCTCTCTCGGCTGTTTTTGGGTGTGTGTCGGGCTGTGAGTTGAAAAGCTACAGCCGGCTGTTTGGGTACACCAACCATGTGTGAAAAGTGGTCCATAACGTAATGCTTCAAAGCGTGTTCATGCAAACATTGTCGGATCTGCCGTGGTACAATGGGACTTCTGCTCATGAACCTGTGTGCACAGCGTCTGCAAATCGGGGCTGTACAAAGTCACTTCATCTTTACCCAAAACTGTAAGCTGTCATCTGTGAGGCGCGAGCGGTGTTTGTTTTTATCATAATTCATGGTGGAGAATGGCTGCTCTGCTGAGTTTTGCTCTCTGTAGCTTTATGAATGGCAAACTACACTGATTACCAGCGGCATAGGCACACATAAAATTTCTTCTGAAATTTTCCCTTTCTAGTTATTATTATTATTCTTCAGTTTCCGCCTGAAATTTTGCAGCGAAACTCGCCCCGCAGTTTTGAGACAAGCTTCATATATGTTACCTCATTTTGTGCGGCTGGATCAGGAATGGTGTGCTATGACTTTTGGTGTTTATAACTATTATAGTTTTTTAAATATTAATATTTTAGTGAAAATTTTCCCGCGCTTCTCTGCCAAACAGTTTTGAAAATAGGGTTACATATGTTAGATCATTTTGTGCGGCTGGAGCTGGACTAGTATGGTATACACTTTTGGTGTTTATGACTTTTACAGTTTTTGAAATATTTAGATTTTAGTGCAAATTTAGGCCAATTTCCATAGAAACAGACTTTATTTGTGGTGGGTTGGCTCTCTCTAGTGGTATACCGGGAGTAGTACGGCTGAAAATCTGTATGCTTGTTACAGAACTCCATATCCCATAATTCATAGCACCCCTCTGCCGAGTTAAACAATGGCGGACACCACTTCGTTTTATATGTCTTTTATTCGTGTTTCTAGGTCACAAAATACACTTTTAAGATATTTTCAGGCGAGAATGTAGGTGTGTAAACTTCAAATATCTGCTCGTTTTATCAAGACATCCCATATTAGCGACAATTCTCTTAAGTGTTGCTGATAGCCGGCTAGCTATCTAGCGCCGCTAGCTTAGCTAGCTAGCGCCTCTTCGTGAAAAACCACCCAGGCTTGGCTGATAGTGAGGTGGCTAAAATTTGTTTAATCGCCTGATCGCTCGGCAAGGGTCTGTGTCTTAGCTGGACTTATTTTTCGTTTATATGGGCCGATGATGCTGGTCGATGTGGAAAAAATAACTGAGTTGTTTGGTGGTGGAGCTACAACAGAGGGCAGCTATCCACCGGTGTGTGACAGAAAGGACATGCCGCGAACGAGACATACAAGGCGGTGAGGCTACCGCCGATCGTCCGGTGTTTGCTAACGCGGAGGTCAATCGTGGATCAGGGAAAGCGAAGGCAGGAGCGTGAGGTGAACTGAATTTCAGGTAAGAAGTTATGACCTGCACTCTATTTGGGTCAGATATAAACCGAGTTTAGGTGTAGTTTATTTAGCAACAGTTCTCTTACGTGTTGCTGATAGCCGGCTGGCTAGCTAGCTAGCGCCGCTAGCTTAGCTAGCTAGCGCGGCTAGCGACCCTTCCTGAAAAACCACCCAGGCTTGGCTGATAGTGAGGTGGCTAAATTTGTTTAATCGCCCGATCGCTCGGCAAGGGTCTGTGTCTTAGCTGGACTTATTTTTCGTTTATATGGGCCGATGATGCTGGTCGATGTGGAAAAAATAACTGAGTTGTTTGGTGGTGGAGCTACAACAGAGGGCAGCTATCCACCGGTGTGTGACAGAAAGGACATGCCGCGAACGAGACATACAAGGCGGTGAGGGTACCGCCGATCGACCGGTGTTTGCTAACGCGGAGGTCAATCGTGGATCAGGGAAAGCGAAGGCAGGAGCGTGAGGTGAACTGAATTTCAGGTAAGAAGTTATGACCTGCACTCTATTTGGGTCAGATATAAACCGAGTTTAGGTGTAGTTTATTTAGCAACAGTTCTCTTACGTGTTGCTGATAGCCGGCTGGCTAGCTAGCTAGCGCCGCTAGCTTAGCTAGCTAGCGCGGCTAGCGACCCTTCCTGAAAAACCACCCAGGCTTGGCTGATAGTGAGGTGGCTAAAATTTGTTTAATCGCCCGATCGCTCGGCAAGGGTCTGTGTCTTAGCTGGACTTATTTTTCGTTTATATGGGCCGATGATGCTGGTCGATGTGGAAAAAATAACTGAGTTGTTTGGTGGTGGAGCTACAACAGAGGGCAGCTATCCACCGGTGTGTGACAGAAAGGACATGCCGCGAACGAGACATACAAGGCGGTGAGGGTACCGCCGATCGACCGGTGTTTGCTAACGCGGAGGTCAATCGTGGATCAGGGAAAGCGAAGGCAGGAGCGTGAGGTGAACTGAATTTCAGGTAAGAAGTTATGACCTGCACTCTATTTGGGTCAGATATAAACCGAGTTTAGGTGTAGTTTATTTTCGTTGTGCTGACTTTTTCAATCACTTACAATAACTCGTACTGCGTGCTAGCTAGCACTACGGAGTTTGTATACAGCTGTGTGCGCGCTAAGTTACCGATGTTACCGATGTTGAACTTTATGACAGCCTCCCCTGTCATTCTCTCGCCTGTTGAAACTTCAGTCATGAAACTGATCAATGATCGGCTTTTCTCTCTTGTTTGTTTATCGCGCTAAACAACAGCAGCACGTTTAAGCTTGATCAGCTGTTGTTAGAATTCTTTTGATTTTAATTTCTAGTATCAGCTGATGTTTGCTGGAGCATGAAGATGAAATCAGGAGATGTCCTTACTGAATCATCAGAGCTGAACTGGTGATGGAGAAACAGGTTTACCCTTAGGTGACATGAATGAGTTGAAGGGAAGTTATGAACTGTTTCTGACAGACAAATATACACCAAGCTCCTTTTTTTGTGTAGCTGACAGCTGGTAACTGTGCAGGGGCGGATCTAGCAAAGCTTTTGCCAGGGGGCCAGGTAGGGCATTAACAGAGAAAGGTGGACATAAAGATATACTTTTCTTTCTTACTCTCATATAAAATATTTAGCTTTTATTAAATAGTTATCTGAATCTTACAACCAAAGTTTGTATAATAATACACAAGATTGGCTGTAGACCATTGTTCATCATTCAGAACACTGTGTAAAAATAACAAAAAACAAAAAGTGAATGCAAAAGTGCATAAATATTTATTTTACGTGTTTGATGTGTGTGGCGGGGCGTGGTCTGCAGTGCCGCTGCAGGGGAGGTGGACCCACCTGAGCGGCACCTGCAATCACGCCTCTCAGGCGTAGTCTGTGCTCTCTCGGCTGTTTTTGGGTGTGTGTCGGGCTGTGAGTTGAAAAGCTACAGCCGGCTGTTTGGGTACACCAACCATGTGTGAAAAGTGGTCCATAACGTAATGCTTCAAAGCGTGTTCATGCAAACATTGTCGGATCTGCCGTGGTACAATGGGACTTCTGCTCATGAACCTGTGTGCACAGCGTCTGCAAATCGGCGCTGTACGAAGTAACTTCATCTTTACACAAAACTGTAAGCTGTTATCTGTGAAGCGTGAGCGGTGTTTGTTTTTACCATAGTTCATGGTGGAGAATGGGTGCTCTTCTGAGTTTTGCTCTCTGTAGCTATATGAATGGCAAACTACACTGAATAGCAGCGGCATAGGCACACATAAAATTTCTTCTGAAATTTTCGCTTTCTAGTTCATTATGTCAATCCTGGCATTCCATATACCTCCACCCGGCTCTATAACTATAAATGCAATCCGTTACTAGTCAGATAATCTTAAAGCAGGGGTGCTTCAGCTGCCAGAGCGATAGTGGCTTAGACGCAGCGGAGCGCAGGTGTAAGTGCGTGGCTTAAACCAGGACAAATTAGCTGCATTTAACCTTCAGTTACTCTTTATATATTTAAGTAGGAGGCAGTCCATGTTTCTTTTTAACTGAAAAACATTACACCAGGTAACCTGCTGTGTTGAAAACGTGTTTCCCCGACTATGTTTGCTACCCTACAATCCGTCCTACTCTGTAGTAAAATTTATAGCCTATTTAAAATCTAAAACTTAACATTGTCCGTAGCCTGCTGCTGTTACCACTGTCCTGTTTGAAATGTAATGAGAGAAACTGGTTATTTTGTCATATTGCATGAGAGAGGGATATTATACCCCTTATGTCAAACTGAGTGATTTATGGCCCCCAATAAAATATTCATGAGCCCAGGAAGTAATAAAGTAATAGAGGAAGTAATAAAAATATGATATTCATAAAAAATATGATATTCATAAAAAATTATGATATTCATGCAAAATATGCTAGTTCATAGGTCATTGCTTTTTTCCCCCCAAATAATAAATTATTAGATTATTTAGAACGTTTATATATCAAATAGCATTCTTTTATTTTTAAGCTATTAAAAAAGTTTTTACTTTTTTTATGCTTAAAAAACGCCATCTGGTGGTGGGTCAGCGCGTGAGCGTGCACCGCGTGCGCGCCCCCGCGCCTGTGTGTCTAGGCACGCCCGTGCGCGCGCCTGACTCGGGACCGGGCCTGTGTCTCGGGGGACCGTGTTTATGTATTAAAATGTGTTAAATCATAGTATAAGTGCTTAGTTGTGCTTTTGTAACGTTCAGTATGGCCAGAGGGTGCATGCCTTTGGGGAAAACTTTATTTCAATTTATATGCATTTGTTTAATCCGAACAAGGAGATTTAAAATCAAACTCAGAATCGCAAAAAACTCTCGCAATCCCCGTTGCTCCCACTCCGAGCATAAACGCACCGCAGCTCCCACCCGATCCTTAGGCAAAATAAGCAGGAAACCTCCTGAAAAAACCCTCCATCTTTCTCCAAAAACGCACAACAAAAACCCCCCTACAATAACTTGATAGGGACCCC
This sequence comes from Oreochromis niloticus, assembly GCF_001858045.2. NCBI lineage: Eukaryota > Metazoa > Chordata > Actinopteri > Cichliformes > Cichlidae > Oreochromis > Oreochromis niloticus. The sequence continues at coordinate 8,008,915 of NC_031974.2, forward strand.
TCTATCCCCAAGCCTTGGGTGCGATAACAGGGGAAACCCTTAAAAAATCCTTAGTCTTTTTTCTTCAAACGATCCCTCTACCTCACATCCAGCGCGCAGCCTAAATTTTCCCTTGTTACTCGTTCTGTCTCAGTACCCCAAATGATTCTTTCCCTTCGTTCAAAGTTTGCGCCGGAGACCAACTCCACCTCCCAGGTAAACCTAACTGCCCTGCTGCCAATCACATATCAAATGGGCTGCTCCCGCGGCACCCCGGTTAGCCAATGGCACTCAGCTCGGATTTTTATTATCTCCCGCAGAGGTTAAGACTTGCTTCGGTCTCTCACAAGCCATCTGACTTCAGAAGCATGGACAGCTGCCTCTCACTCAGGTTAAATAATTTAAAATTTAGGCCTAAATGTAACTCTTCTTTTTCTCCCAGAAAAGCAAAAAAAAGAAAAAGACTTTTCTCTCTTTTTCTTAAAACAACATGGACGCCAGACCTGCCAACCTGACCCTGCTCGCTCAGACCCCTGTAACCAGCTACAGCGCTTCCGTGGCTCCAGCGCAACTCACACGAATAGGGTTCAGCCAGCACCCGCTAACCCAATGTAGGACAGAATTCGTCACAGCTCTGGCGGATTTTGGGGTTATGCCTTCAACCTCACAGAGAGCGAAACCTATTTCTATCAACTAAAAGCAGGTGAAAGTTTTGGCCCGCTAACACCTTGGATCGCCTTTACTTCGTCTGACTGGGGTGTTTTGAGCCTCATCGCGACGCCCGAAGTGCAGAAGAGCCTGCGGGAAACGAGCTCGCAACAACTGCGAACCAGGGATCGTCAACTGCCGTTGCTTTCCCTATGTGCATATCATTCGGTAAGTGTTAATCTTCCTTTTTACCATTCTGTCAATCCTTTCATTTAAAAAAAAATATCACAATGGTTTGTAACACGCACAATACATCATCCGTCCATCCATTCGCTTCCGCTTATCCTTTTTTCAGGCTCACGCGTTGCGCTGGAGACATATATACACACACACACACACACACACGCTCGAGTTTAACTCCCGTGAAAGTTTATACATTACATCTGTACATCACCTATCATCTCCTCATCAGGTATCTCATATCATATTGTTATGTTATGCTCCTTTGATATTTTGCTAGTTTGCGTGTTTTAAAACTCTTTTTGTTTTTCTTTATATTTTTAGACTCTGATTTAAGCCTGATGTGTTAACCTGATCACTGCGAAACACCAGCTCTGCGTGGATTTTGACCGCGAGTGACCGGATGTTGTTTCCGGCCTGAGGTTGCCTGAAATGCCGTGAGGCTCGTTTGAAAGATTGCGCCCGAGACCAAACTCCGCCTCCAAGGCGTGCCTACCTTTAGCTGCCACCAGTGAGATATCAGACCCGGACTCCACATATCCAATCAGGAGCACAACCATACAGCTTTTGCAGACTCTCCAGAAATATACAAGTCCTCACGAACTGCTCTGCAACCCAGTGTTTCTGGTCCCCTCACTAACATCGCCTTTTTGAGATATTTTTCATGAACCACCAAAAAGAGCCATTTTACCCCCCAGTACAGAAGACTGGATCTGAGGGCAGCAGCGGGGACAAATGATTGCAATGTGTAATTATTTATCTTTGATAAATAAATAAAATATTAATTCTTGTATTTGTGTAGTTTCTGCTGATTTAATAAAAACTTAGTCACATATCGCTCTGATAAACACAGATGGCTGAAAGAAATGTTTGATGGAACAAAGGAAACAAGTGTCTCGCTGCTAAACTTTTAAGTCACCATGGTTTAAATGAGAAAATGCCCTAGGAAACTAGCAGCCCTTAGTCTTTGTGTAAAACATGAACAACTCCATATCAGTGATATCTACAAAAGGTGTACTCGTTTCTTTGTGATGGTACTTTACTGTTCCAATGAAACAAAGAAAATCTCATTTTAAAGTACATTTTTCGGCCATCTTGGCCCATTTTCAGGGGCAAGAATGTTTTAAATCAGGTTTTGACCTTAAACCAACTCTCACAGCACTGATTTTACTGATTACAGTTGTAATCTCAATTAGAATCCCAAACTTGTAACACGGTTAAAAGACCAGGGCGCCTGACTGCAGCTTCATAGACAATGAGCTATCAGAAGTAGCTTCGACTATGGAGCCTGAGTGTGTGAATAAAACACAGGAAACAAAAATAGAGCTCAAAAATATATATATTATGTTATGAGAAATATATAGACCGATGTACAAAAAAATAAAAATATATGCATATATATATATATCACAAACAAAAATAATGTTGACAATGCAAAACAGCTTATTCGGTTCCAAAAAGAAGTGGCATGAGGTTTAGTTCAGTATAAGATCAGTTTAGTTTTATTGACCTGTGATAGGTCATGTGGAAACAGTTCAGTTTAGTCCAAAGGTTCGCAAGTCCTACCGCAATGCAGCGGTGGTCGGGTGGCTCGCCATCCCGCGCTGATCAGGGCTGATCGCGGGGGGAAAAAAACCTGACTTAAACAAGGTCAAAAACATAAATTATCATTCACAGAAGAAAATGAAACAGCATTCTACTGCTATGACAAAATAAATAAATAAATCCATAAATAACAAAGTCAAGTAATTAATGCCATGTTTCATACAACAATCAATAAACCAAAAACCAAACAAATCATAACATCATCTATTATAATGAATTTCATTCAAAATACTATTATAGAAAAACATTCTCGTGGGTCCCATCAAAGTATATTAGCAATAAAGCTAATAAACATTATCCAAAGCTAATCAAATATTTAGAAAACAAAATTCAATTCAAGGTGTTGCGCAACAAGTTCAATAATCTAAAGGAGGTTTAACTCAATACAAAAGTCTCATAGGCCGTTTTGGCATTTAATCAGAAAAGTAACAAAAAACATCCAAAACGGACAAAACTACAAAAATCAAATCACTCATTCTACTCTTGATACGTTAATTCAACATTCGGCCATAGTGGAATAAACAAAAACAATATTCGATAAATAAAACTAGAATTGCACTTTCAGTCACTAGCCTAGCATTAGCTTACCGGCGTTTTAGAATGCGCGACCGCGGCTCCGTATTTTCATTCATTGTGACAAAACAAAATAAACAAATAACTCACCGTTGAGTCGATTGTGAGACGGTGTAAAGATGAATGAATCGGCCGGGTTATTGCACGCTGTCAACTGGTCTGTAGTGTATAATTTGTCGATATCTGACAAGTACGCCAACCACAGGAACAACAGCAGCCAGAGGAGCAGGGAACATGCAGCTGATTGACCCGGAACTTATACAGAGTTCATTCCCGCCACCATAAAGGGACTGGCGGAAGTGGGGTCAGAAGTTACCGTGGTTACACTTTTCTCCATGTGTTATGGTAAAATTTAACTTGTTCTTTTGTGTAATTGCACATGGCCCATCAAAGGACCCCTTAGTAAGCTGTACAGCAGAAATTTTCAATTCACTTTTGTCAGAAAACTTCACAGTATGAGAAGTTACAGCACAGTTTTCTCCAAATGTGTGCTTCTTTTTCAGTCAGCGTGCTTTTAGAGCATCTGCATTAGCTCATGTAGTAAAAGTACAATCAGTAAGTGTACTTTAACATTTGAGATTCCGAGCGACTCTTGCTTAGATCATGTGAACTATGTCATGAACCTTTTTTTTTTGTATAATGCATCAAACCTGTTCAAATCACTTTATTTTCAATTTATATTAACTAATCTAGAGACAAGGAACTCCTTTTTAGCTTCTGTGAAAAGATTTTGTTTATTATTCAAATATGCTTTGCTTGTGATTGTGTAAACTCTGAATGACGATTCACCCTGATAAAACATGAAACCTTGCCTATGCTTATCAAATGCCTGTGAAGACAAGTTCCTGTGCAAAGAGCAACGGAAAATGCCACTTAAGCAGACGTTTAGTATAGTACGGACAGAATGTTTAGTAAGATATGCATTTGTCAGTTAAGCAATATATTCTGAGAACAGGCGGAGACTGCCTCCGTCTGCTGTGTAACCTACATGCCTATATAACCTGCAATAAAGAAGAGTACTGTGTGACTCTCCCGAGAGTTCACCCATTGTACATATGATTTTTTATATTGTCTCATTGTGTCTCTGTTTTACTTTGGCAGCTTTCTATTTGGGAATTTTCTCCTGACAGCTTCTGTGATGCATTTACCTCTCGCACGTTAAACTAAATGTTAGTGTTCTCAGAGTTAACATGTCTCATGTTACCATCAGAGGTGGGTCGAGTATCCAAAAATTGTACTCAAGTAAGAGTATCATTACTTTAAAATATTATTACTCAAGTAAAAGTAAAAAGTAGTCGTCAAAAAAGTTACTCGAGTAAGAGTAAAAAAGTACTTGGTGAAAAGGCTACTCAAGTAAGAGTATCTAGCGAGTAACTGTTTGAAATGTCCGATTTATTTTATAAATAAATGCTATCAGACAATCAAAAATATATAAATATACAAATTTTAGTATTTTCAAAAGGAATATATGTAAAAAGATCCACAAAATAAGGCACAACAATTCTAATTTCAAGATTTCAGTTTTTCACAACGTAAAGCTTTTTCAAGCAAAACCCACAGGAAATATATTCGCATTTACAGCAGCCTCAGAGAAAACATTAGAACGAGGCAACTTCAACATAACAGACTACAGCTGATGCGCCAGAATGTCATACTAGGGGTGGTTCTTTTAAATACAAGGAGGGATTAAGTAAATCAGAAACAAATGACACAGAGATGCAACAGGTATAATCAGGAAAAGTTTATTCCCAAGGCGGACAGCAGGAATAAAAAAAAAAAAAAAAAAACACATCTGTGCTATAATTCCATAAGAATAGACATTCTAACAAAACTTATTCTGTATACTAAAATACCCTGAAGTATAGACAGTGGATTAACACAATGTATTATGTAAAAATGTAAAAACTACACTCACAAATAAACACTGAAATCAGAGTAAAACTAATTATAAAAGACAAATACAAATTTCCACTATGTGGATGTTCATATGTGTATGGCTCACTTTACCATAAATTGTTTCTTCAGTGAAATGGTGGTTCAGCTTCAGCTGACAGATTAATTGCCTCTGTTTTCAGTTTTGTTCAAAAAAGAATGACTTCATATAGGGAAAAATATATATCACATATGCAGGACACCTTAAACTAGTTTTTAAATTAAGCAGCAAGGCAGAACAAAGTCGGGGCTGTATCAAGACACAGGGACTAAACCCCAATTCAACCAGACCCAGAACTGATCTGGAATTAAAACAGGACTACAACAGTTCAAAATCAGGACTACTTAGGATTTAACCAAGACAGAACTAGAACCAGAACTAGATGATAGTAGCACTAAAAACTATCATAGACCTGCACTACACTTATTTTTGAATTCTACCAAAGTCCACTATTTAGATTCAGAAAAGTTTATATAATTATTTAGCCTTGTTGTGCAAACAAGCCTGCATAACTTAATAAATATAGAATTTGAAAAATAACAAACCTAAAAAGAAACACTAGGTACGAGATACATGAGTACCTATGATACGGTGATACTTTTGGTAAACAACCATTTGACTAACATGTGTGTCTCACCTGCTCTTGTTCCTCTCTCTCCCTCTTTGTGCTGACATTCATCAAATATACAGTGGAAACCAGATATTTATAAACTCTTCAGATAATACTCTCTCAAGGTTCTTGCTGTGAAGCTGTGACCGTTTGGCAGTGAACAGGAGTCCTGCATGACTATAAAGTCTCTCATAGGCTGCAGATGCAGGAAGAGCTGTATTGACTTTGATCAACAGCTTCTTGATCTGAGGAAAGCCATGCAATAGATCCACACCTCCAGTGAATGGACATGAAAGGTACCTCTCCAGTTCCTCTGCTTCTGGCTTTCCTGACCCCATGGATCCATCATCTTCGTCGGTTAGGCTGCTGTTTGTCCTGGCCTCATCCAGCTCTGTGTCTAGGTGATGTCTGATGAAGTGGAGACCTGTGGAAAGACGTAAGGTTTTCAAAAGAATTAGGTCTGGTCATCATAGTGCTGTATACACTGCCAAGCTGCAGATTAGTGATGCGCGAATCATGAACGAATCGTTCAATACTCGAGAATCACTTTACTGACTCGTGAATCATGATTCACAAGCGCAACTGACTCACTGACTCATCCCTGTTGCTGTTAGCAAACTAATTTCATTAGTAGAAATATATCTAGCTTATAATTCAAATTGTGAAGAAAAACACAACATCCAGTATCTTAACAAAAACATTTCTGCTCTGAACGGGAAGAAAAAACCCTGAGTAGAAGCTCACACCAAGACAATAGCTCCTCAGTTCACTGTAGCATCGCTCTGCTAACATGCTAACAGCACATTTGAGCTACTCACCCCCTCCCTTCCTGCGCTGAATCGTAGGGGAAGCAAATCACTGATGACTCACTAACCCCCTCCCTCCTGTGCTGAATCGTAGAGCGAGCGAATCACTCATGACTCGCTCACCCCCTCCCTCCTGTGCTGAATCACAGAGTGAGCGAATCACTCATGACTCGCTCACCCCCTCCCTCCTGTGCTGAATCACAGGGTGAGCGAATCACTCATGACTCACTAACCCCCTCCCTCCTGTGCTGAATCATAGGCTATGTCCACACGTACCCGGGTATTTTTGAAAACGCAGATTTTTCTATGCGTTTGCACCTTTCGTCCACACGTAAACGGCGTTTTTGGTCACTGAAAACGGAGATTTCTAAAAACTCCGGCCAGGGTGGATATTTTCTAAAACTCCGTTTTTGCATTTACGTGTGGACGAGAAAAACGGAGAAAACGCAGTGTCAAAGGTGTGCGCCTTTTTTGACGTCACAGTGTGCGCCACGTTGTTGTTTCGGTGAAATGAATTTCTACAATACTGTTACTGTTAATTGTACTCTCTGCAGTGTTTAAATGCTTACATATACACACACAGTTACTGTCCCTTCATATATACGACTCGGTTCTGCTTCTATGCCCCATCTTTGTTTACTTTTTCCCACCGAGTCTTCTAGACTTCTGATTGGCCAACATTTCTACACGGTTAGGAATATAGCGCCACCTGCTGCTTTGGCATGTTCCTAGCAGCGTTTTCCTTCATTTCTGCCTTTACGTGTGGACGGGATTATTTTTTAAAACGAAAACGGAAAATCTCCGTTTTCAAAAATACCCGGGTACGTGTGGACATAGCCATAGAGCGAACGAATCACTCACTCACTCACCCCCTCCCTCCTGGCTCGCAGCTACTTCTTCTTCTTGGTTGGCAACCAATGTTAAGGCGTACTACCGCCCCCTGGCTCACAGCTCAGTGGACATTTAGATGAGAAAATATATATTTGACACATGTAAGGAAAATACTAATAAAATAAAAATAAACAAAAGAAATGTTCCCTTTAGAAATTCTTTTGCTCTTTTTTGCTATATAAAATAGTTGTTTTCTTTAAGAATCACTCATCTTAGCAGTAGGTTTTACATTAAAAGAGAAACAAATTAAGTTTGAGTGAAAATGTCCATTTTTTGCACTCTCTGGTCGACTGACTCAGTGACTCAAATGACTCAAAAAACCCGATTCACTTTGGTGAGTGACTCATTAAAACTCAATTCAGTAAAAAGAATCAAATTTACCATCACTAGTGCCCGCTACTTTGAAACGCTTGGGCCGCTCTGCCCGCCACGGGTTCAAACTGGTCATGTGACTGTATGGCCACGTCTCATTGGTAAAAAAGTTACCGGAAACTCCACTGACGGCATGTTATCTAATGTGTTTAATTATTTTTTTTAAAGTAACGAGTCGAATTTTGCAAATGTAGCGGAGTAAAAGTACCGTTTCTTCTTCATAAATGTACTCAAGTAAAAGTAAAAAGTATTGTGCAAAAAAGGTACTTAAAAAGTACATTTTTTTCAAAAACGTACTCAAGTAAATGTAACGGAGTAAATGTAGCTCGTTACTACCCACCTCTGGTTACCATCATGTATTTCTAAAACCCAGCCTCAGTCTATGCCCTATAGACTCTCACATGGAAACACCATTGATCTTGATATTCACAAATTTCATCAGGAGATTCTTATGGTCTTAAGTTTTTGTTGCTTTTATGTTTTACACAAAAAACTTCACATTTTTATATTTTTAAATGAAAGTGACATGCAAGGATATTTTTCTTTAGTGATGTTGCTTCAGCAATCTCAAATACTAATTATTCTGGGAATTTTTATGGTCAAACTATGTGATTTTCCAAATGTGTGTGTGTGTGTGTGTGTGTGTGTGTGTGTGTGTGTGTGTGGAGTAAAATGACCTTCTTCTTATGATGTTGTCACCATCAATCATTCAGGATTAACAACACAAATTGTATCGATAGCAGAAACAGTCTGTCTTACAGTTCTCATACGTTACCACTAGTTTTACAAACACAGTCTTCTTCAGCTCTGTTTATGTGGCTTTTATGAAACTGATTTTCCATAGTACAAGTAGCATTTAATTTTTCTTTGCTCTCCAGTATAAATGCAAGAATTTGCAGGCTTTATCGAAACTGTCACAATGTAACACTCACACTGTCAAAACAGGGTTGATCCATGCTTCTATGAACACTGATTCATATATTAACAGCTCTGAAAATCCTTTTTTTTAAGTAATGCAGAACAGGATCTCTGTGACTCTCTCTGTCTCTAAAAATCCCAACAAAACTGGCAATCACCTTGTAGAGGAATTTCTTTCATTTATATATTGATCACTTTGTTTATTGGTAATGCTTTTAGGTCACTGTTTTAGCATGTCTGCCTCATACTCCATTTCAAACAGTTAGACAGACAGTGGGGGTCTGGTAAGGAAGTTGGGGGGAAGCAGACAACTCCACAGGAAGAGTCTTTTTGTCTTTTCTCCACTGTAAGAGATAGCAAGGGAGTGTGAAACTTTCTTTTGGGGGAAAGACCAAAGGTGTGAAAACAGCTGTGTACCGCCTTTTGTTCCTGTAGGAGGTATTTAACTGAGAGCCATGCTAGGCTCAGTGAGAGCCTCTGCTCATCGTCTGCTCCAGCGATGGCAGTCCCTCGCCAAGCTTGGTTTCTGTGCTTTGTCTTGATTTTAAAGAATGTTAGCTACCACTCATCGCTTGTCTGCAGGCTTTATTAAATGGAAAACTTCCACAACAACCTCTAAACAATGGTTTATGGCTTTTTGTCACCTGCAACACCATGTAACACTTGGATGTTAGATTCTTTTACCAGTCAGTGTTGTTAGCCCCAACCCCCAGGCTCCAGGTGTCTGAGCTCTAACCCTGGCTGCCAAATGTCCCCCTGAGGTCTTTGTGCCTTTTACCACCAGACTAAGTTTGTAGTCCTATCTACTAATATTATTTAATTTTTTTTATTATAGCACACGGTGCAGTTAGGTTACTACTTTGACTTTCTCACTTTGAGCACATTTCTGACCCGATACTTTATCAAACTTTTTGCCCGAGTGTTTTTGACACTAACAGCTGTACTTCTACTTAAGTAAAAAATTGCCTACACTTTTCTCACCTCAGTTGCCACTTTTCTGGAGTTTGTACAATTTTTATATTTCAACATTTTACGTGTTATCCTTGATCACAGTTCTAAACAAGTTAACTTTCTTGACTTCAAAGTAACCCAAAAAAGCAACTATATGTACAGTTATCTTTACTCCAAACCTGGTTTAAGGCTATGCTGTTGTTTTGATATGGCCATACAAATAATATTAAGTTGAATTAATCTTAAGAAAATATGGTTGCTTCATGGCTACCTGTTCAGAGAATTTGCAGGCTTTTATAGAAACTGTCACAATGTAACACTCTCACTGTCAAAACAGGGTTGATCCATGTTTCTATGAACACTGATTAATATATCAACAGCTCTGAAAATCATTTTTTTAAAGTAATGCAGAACAGGATCTCTGTGTCGCTAAAAAACCCAACCAAACTGGCAATCACCTCTAAACAAATGGAAGTAGTTTATGGCTCTTTATCACCTGCAACACCATGTAACACCTAGATGTTAGACTCTTTTACCATCACATTTTCAAGGGTTTATGTGTTATCCTTGATCACAGTTCTAAACAAGTTAACTTTCTTTTCTAAACAAGTTAACTTTCTTGACATAAAAGTAGCCCAAAAAAGACAAATATATACGTCCAGTTCTTTTTACTCCAAACCTACTGATCGGAAAACATTATGTGATGCTGGAAGTTTTCATCCTATCCACCTCCAAAACAAGTTTACCTGTAAGCCAACACATTAGACTTAAGCAAATTTGTGAAATTCCTGAACAAATATGCTTTGTGCAGTAGCAGTAGTACTAGAACTAGCACTAGTAGTCCTAGTATTGTGCAGCAACCAGGCTTCAAGAGTGATCACTATTCTGGCTTGCAAATGTCACAGCTGCAAATCAGAAATGTTGGTAAATTTAAAAAGGAGTTTAAACGTCAGGTTTGGCATAGACACAGACTTTATTAATGCCACACTCGGGAAGTTCACATGTTACACATGAATTAGGTCACCTGCTAAATCCCCAGAGCAATAACCCCATCAGCATCATTAGCCTGAGTGTTGATCCTCCAGGTGAGTGGAGTTGAGTGTGTGTGTGTGTGTGTGTGTGTGTGAGTGTGTGTGTGTGTGTGTGTGTGTGTGTGTACAGAGAGACAGCCAGGTTCATAATGGATATGAGGAAGTTTTTTCAAAAAAATAAGCCACATTTAGGTAAAAGTGTAAGTTCAAATTATCCCTTAATAAAAGATAATGTTGGATCAGTGTTTCAATATTTATATCCTTTATTAGATGTACATGTGGTTTGGTTATTTGTCTTTTGGTTGAAAGTACATTGAGAGAGGACTTTCTGTTAGTGCTCTTAATAGTATTTTTGTTAATCTAAATGAATACAATCTATTTGTGTATGATTGTCAGTCCAAAGAGGGAGAGAGGAAAGAGGGGAACCTGAGGAGAAAGTACAAAGTCAGGAAGAACCAGGTAAGAAAACAGACAGGGAATATTAACAGGCAAAACAGAAACTGTTAAACTGGCAAAGAAAAAAAAACCCAACTAATTTTACTCATACAATCTAGAAGTTGTGTTCTCCCTATATTAAAGCTGCTCTACAGAATCTGCAAAACAAACTGGGTTGTCAGCCCTGGCACTGCATTACAATATTGAAATTCTGTCAGAGGAAGTCACGGTTGCCAAAAACTTTTTGAAGCTCAAGAGTGAGGCTGGTGCCATTCCAGATATGTTAACATTGTACAATCTTCTGGATAATCGGATCTTCCCCACACTGAAAACTGTTATTCAGGTTGCCCTAACAAACCCAGTTAGCAGCTGTAGCTGTGAAAGTTCTTTTAGAGTCTTTCATCAGCTCCATAACTGGCTGAGAAGGACCATGGGTCAAAGCAGACACCAGCACCTGGCTGTGATGTCAGTTGAGAAAGAGATGCTTGAGAGACTTGACCACCAAAATGTGATAGACAGATTTACCAACCTCAAGGTGAGGCGACATAGGTTAAAAGAAAAGAAAAAATCTGCAGGGCCATAGTAGTATCTGCAGTAAAGATCTTTTAATACATTGTATACATACCATAGGCCAAGGTGTCTCAATTTTTCTATTTTTTTAATAATATTTTGTACATTTCAAGGACTCTTCTATTTTTGGAGTGTATTTTTTTTTTTTATGTATGTCTGTATTATATTATACATAAACTTTAAAAGTGAATCTCTGTCCAAAAAATGCACCCAGTTTACCTTTTACTGACTATGAGCATCATTCATTATTCATTATTCAATATTTCATATATCGAATTATATTCGAAGTGGCAGTAGCGGTTTTTGATACAGGCGACACGGGCGGTTGCTCGGGGTGGCATCGTGGTGGGGGGCGGCATCACGGGCATCGGCAAAAAAAAAAAAATGCATGTACTCAAGCTGCTCCGACATCAGCCATCGCATATTGGGAATGTCGTAGGCACCGATCGGTTTTCTATCGCCCATTTGCTGGGAGTAAGGGCGCCCTCCGTTTGTGAGGTGCGCCTGCTGCTTGCGGCACAGGGAGGAGAGGGCGGGACGGCGGGGCAGTCTCTGGCTGGCTGGAGCAGCATCTAATAACCAACTCACAAAATAAAACAACACGAAAACGAACCAACAAACACGAAAACACCAGACATCTTGATACAGACTTCTAATTTGCACCGATCTTTTTTCGAAATTCTATACGCGAAAAGTGAGCGTGAGAGCCCTCGGTGCGCCTGCTCGCTGCTGAAGTCAAAGTAAACTTTATTGTCATCTCTGCTACATACAGTCCAGTATATAGAGAGACGAGAGGACGAGGCTCCAGTTACAGCAGTGCAAGTAAACAAACAAATATTAGAAGAGTAAGAAAATAAATATACACTTTAGGACTCGGGGTAAAGGGATCAATAACAATTTAAGATTTATAACTTACAGTTTGATGACTTAATGTCTTACACACAACCCGTGGAAAGGGGGGTGAGAGGCGGCGTCTGCTTCCAAATAGAGCACATTTCATTCATAATGTTGTAAATCCAAGCCCATTATGTATTGATGATTTGAATCCTGGGTTGTGTGAAATCCCAGAAATAAACCCTAGACAAAGTGAATCTGTGAACTAAGGTGTAGGTCTATTAGGTTATGTTGTGGTGATCCTCGAGTTGGGGGATTTGTGTTCATACTGGAGTCCAAAATTAAAGCCAATGGAAGATGGACAAGAAAAGTTCAAAGTCATCAGGTGCTCAGTTTAGAAAAAACAGAATAGAAGAGGACTAGAAACGAGCAAAAGATAAAGGAAGCAGATGTGCCATTGGATAATGGCAGGTCATCCTAACAATCAGAATCAGAATACTTTATTAACCCCTAAGGAAGTTATATGGGTTACAGTTGCTCCAAGAAGAAATGGTAAAAATAGTAACAGTAACAGACTAAACTCCAAACAATACATTATGTTACAGATTTTAATATTAATTAGTCATTGTGAATTGTTGACTGTTCGCATTGTATGATGAATTATGATGGGTGTTTGGTAGCCATTTGCATACGATGCATACTCTCTCTCTCTTCATGTGTGTGTGTGTGTGTGTGTGGGGGGGGGGGGCGCCACACAGGCTAGGACCGCCACTGCGAATTCCTGATATGTTGTGGCGAACAAAGACCAAATGGTAAACCATGATTTAAATCAAATCTCAACCGACACATCAAATTCAGCAGGAAGGACATGAAAAGTGGCAGCTTAGCCTTCTTAGACTGTGAGATTTCCATCAGTAATGGGGGACATCTAAAAGCTGACGCGTACAGGATGCTACAACACAGAGCGAACACCATCCCCACTGACACAGCGGCCCAGGAGGCAGAAGAACAGCACATCAAGAAGGCCCTGAGTAAATGTGGTTATCCCACCTGGACTTTTGTCAAAGCAGGAAAGGCACCTAAAGAAAGCTCCAGCCGATCCAGGAGAGAAGGACAACCGCTGCCCAAGCGAAAACCTGTAGTGATCCCGTATGTGTCAGGAGTATAGAGCAGTTGAGACACATTTTTTCTAAACACCGGGTCACTGTGGATTTTAAACCTCAAAACACGCTGCGCCAAAAACTGGTCCACCCCACGGATCGGGTCCCCCGACACAAACAGAGTAACATAGTGTACGCTGTTAAGTGCCAGGAGGATTTCCAGGATTTATACCACGGGGAAACCAAACAACCTCTGGTGAAGCAGATGGCACAACACAGAAGAGCTACCTCGTCAGGCCAGGACTCTGCAGTCTATTCACACCTACAGGCCAGTGGACACTCTTTCAGGATGTACACATCCTGGTCCAGTTTTGAGTTCCCTCCCCAGACGCCTTAACGCCCACTCACACCCTGGGCAATCTGACCTCAGGAATTCACATGACAAGGTGAGGCCAGGTTTCACAATGAGCTCACCCGAAACCCTGGCTGATTAGGTCCCACACCAGCTTTCACACCTTGGTGCATGTGATTAGAGGATCACCAGGGGGTCCTTTGTCCCTCCTTGGGGGGATACTCCCACTGGGTTTAAATCTGGGACTCTCGGCCATTTGACCTTAGAACTGAAGAAGCTTCTCGGATGAGAGGTGAAACGTCTTCAAGCAACTTAAAGAAGTCCAGACGCTTTTCTTTGCAAACTCCTTTGACTACGATGACCTGGATGACTGAGAACCTTCACAGACATACACAGTCAGTAGTTTACACTGTTAAGCTATGTGTATGTGTGTGCTAGCATGAAACGAACAATGCTAAACAACATGAGTGTGTTATCATGATGGTAATTAGACACTTTTGTATTGTTTCGTAGTCTCAAATGTGTGGTTGTGAGATAATCTCGAAATCCTTTTAACAGTTTAGAGGGGTATTCCACTAAGCGAGCTCTACAAGTGAAGGCTTGCGGAAAAAATGCTGAGGTCAACTACATCACCAACCTGCCGAAGGATCAAACCCCAGCCACTCTGGAAAAAATGAGAGAACAGATCATGCATGAAGTCGAAAAGACTGAGAGAAACTACTTAGTCATAGGCAAGCTCATGGACACAACCTATGCCCTACATCGCCAAGAAATTGTTGGAGCTGTTGGAGCTCCACGAGTGAGGGACGTCGTGGACAGATGGCCAGCCCTACTTATGGAGTCACAGGTAAAAAGAAAAAATGTATATGTCTGTCTCTTTACTGTTCTCCCAGTTTTTAACAGTCTAGATTTTCAAACAATTTACCAAAAAGCAAATGGCAGATGTAAAATGACAACACATCACTCTGTGATGTTTTTTTTTTCCCCCATTCACAGTAAACAAAGTCTCTAGAAGTTTATTTAAATTTCCTTTTGATAACATTACAAAGAATGACAAATAACTTTCTATTTTGGCCTTGGTTCTGACTAGAATTGCTCTGGTTTTGCTAACCTGAGAACTTTTTAAAATACATTAACAATTCTGTTCCTAATTCATCTTTGTTCATTTCTGTGTATTTCTGTTCATGTACAGGTGGTTGCAGAGTTCCACCAAATCAACAATGTTAACCTGCGCACTCAATTCTACAAGGAGCTGGACAGACACACGCCTAGACTCATCACTTTGTTCCGAGACAAGGCCATCAAGACTGGCAAGATTGCAGAGGAGCTAGCAAAGCTCATGAGAATTTATGACATTCAGGTAAAGTTTTCGTTTCACATTATTCAGAATTACATTAACAGATGGTTTGTACACAGCTGTAAGAAGCCATAGTGTCAATTGCTTCAGCTGTGCCCTAAGATTAAGTGATTATAGAATAGAATTCAACTTTATTGTCATTGCAAATGTCACAGGTACAAGGCAATGAAATGCAGTTTGCATCCATCCAGAAGTGCTTTAGCTATGATATAGATATATTACAATATATATTAGCAATAATATAGATATGTAAGTATATTACAGAAATGGGTCTATTATGGTATGTTATAATGTACACGGATGCGATGGATACAAGGTTGTCATTTTAGGAGAAGGACATCTTGACAAAATCTCCAAAAGTTGAATCTGTTCATCTGGACGTAGCGTTTTGTGGGAGAAACATTTCGTCACTCATCCAGGTGACTTCTTCAGTCTCAGCTGACTGCAGGTTTCCCCAAATCTTATAAACAGTACATTTGCATAATGACTGAAACCAGCCCACTGAAGGAACAATGGGCTGGGAGGTCAGTTCCTTAATCATAATTATGCAAATTCTCATGAACATTGATCAACAACCACTGATCAATGGCCATGAGTACCATTCATAGAGAGTTGGGGAATGGCTGCAATCACAGAACACACCACATTTGGAGATTTACTTTCCTGGATGATTGAGAATGCATCAAGACATCTTGACAAAATGTATCCTATCAAAAAGTGTTGTGTTAAAAAGATTTATCAGCTTCAATTTAAAGAAGTCCAAACAAGTACTGTTTTTGTAAAAATTGGTTTATATTTGGAAGTTTTTCCTTTGTGAGTTGTTGAAGTATTTACAATGGAAACTTATTAATTTAAAATGTGTATTACTAAAAATACGGTTATCTATGGCTAGGGTAGGGTAGGGTTACCCTTCTAGATTGACAAGTTTAGCCCGTTACACAAAAATTTTGGACCCCTGATCTATAACAATGACAATCAGAATATGGCTATCCAACACTTTGTTTTTACTCTGCATTTGTGTAAATACTATTCTAATAGATATTGTATGTTCATCTAGGAACAGCGTGATGTAAATACAAGACGGGCCCTCATCCTTCGTGCACTTCCTGTGTACCTGTGTGAAGATGCCTCCACGTTATTCAGGACTTGTGTTGTAAGTGTACTGGCCTCAGTATCAACCCCTTTGCCTAGCTGTTCAGTCGAACATATGACATCACTCAGAACTCAAGGAGAACCAGGGTGTATATCAGGAAGGAGGTTCAACACAGTCCTCATCTGACTTGTTTTCTCCCATATATCAACTATTGTTGAATAAAATTGCAAGAAGATTGTTACGCATAGACCAGAAAACATGAAAATAGTTGAAAAATTATTATACAAAAACAAATCCGCAGATAAAAACTATCTCCCTTTTAAAATTCAAGTGTTCTATTTTTTTGGAGGTGCCATGTTGTGGTCAGAGAAATGTTTGGTAAATAACAAAAACAAATATCTTGACATATATTTATTATTGAAAACATTTATTTAAACATATGTTTTGAAACCAAACCCAAATTAAGATTATTGTTATGCATCATGATGTATCGCAATATCAAATTAAATCGTTGACATTATAATCCTAAAAGAAACGTGCAACTTATGAAGATTCACACCTCTAATCAATAGCATGATTTGTGTCCTTGAGGGGCTGAATTTATTCTTGTATTATTTGTGTTTTGCAGTCAGCAGATGGTCCAGACCTCACTGACACTCCTGTGGCTCTGCTGACAGTTGTCACGGATGACACTACTGATTCGGCCCTCTTCAATCCCGAAAGCATCTGCATTGTCGTTGAGGATGAAATACTTGTGAATGGTCACACAAATCTGGCTGACTCATTTCTCCTGCTCTTTGGGTACATCTATGCACTAGACCTACAATACCCAAAGAAACTTGAGCTTACATTCACATTTATCCAGAAGGTTGTGATGTGCCTTGAATACAACAAACCACTGTTAGGCGGACAAGTCGTTAAGCTGAGTATTGAAGGTTTTTCTTGTTTTGTTTTATTTATACCATTTTTTTACCTTTTTTTTTTTTTTTTTTTTTTTTTTACCATTTTTTACCATTTGCCTCTTCTACCTCACATTTAAGATGAATGACTGTTCAGTTCATGCACTATTCATGTTTAATGTTCTGTTGCCTAATACCTAATACCTTAATGCACTGCCTTGATGTTTGTTCCCTATGAAGTACGGCAGTGGAAACCAGTACTGGTTTTTTTATGTATTTTTAAAAAAGAAAATGAGCTGCAGCTGTCAAGGTACAGTAAGTGTTAAATGCCTCAATGTTCTAATAGCTGCAATTGCTGTTAATACTGAAAATGTTATTGAATTTTAGAATTGAGATGGAGACCCTTGGAGTCTTTTTCTTTTGTATTATTTATGAAGCTCTTTGTTATGAGTGAGGTCTGTTATTTGTGCCTTTTTAAAAGCACATTGTGTTGAATAAAAAAAGTTGTTAAATTGTTAGTGTTGTTACTTTCATGTTTTCTAACACTTTTGGCTGATTATAATTTAGTGGGCAAACAGTTTAGAATTATTTGTAATTGTATTTCCCACAGTATTTTAAAAATATTGAAAATTTTAAGTGTTATTTCCCACATTATAAGTTAGAAAATATCAAAAAGTTTGAGTTTATTTCCCACAGCGTATGAGTTGCAATATGTAAATTTTTTTGAGTGTATTTCCCACCTTAATTAAGTTGAAAAATGTTGAACATTTTGAGTTTATTACTCCCTAATTATAAGTTGAGGCATATCAACATTTATAAGTTAACATTGAGATAATTTAAGGCAACTGCAACTGTAATTTTTTTTATTTTAGTTAAACTTAAAACTTTACACAACAATTTTTTAGTGATGTTTTTAAATCTGATACACAACAATTTTTAAGTTCTGTGAACTTATTAGGCTTTACAGTGTATGAACATAACGCTAACTTGGAAGAATATTACATGGATATTTATTTGATAGCAATAAAGTAAATAACAATAACAATTAAACAAGAATATTTCAAATACACAGTATGTAAAGATGGAAAAACAATATTTACAGTTGTTCACACAGGATCAACCTGTTCCTGGACCGTTACTTGAACAACTGTAATAAATTACAGGAAGTCTCTGGCAGTGTTGCTGAATCTGCCCGAGCAAGATCAGACATGGATGGGGTGCTGCATCCTGCGGTTTGTCTTTTCTGGTCTGCGAGTGGAGAATCACACAGTCTGCAAAGAGAGCTTTAGGATGCTTCCTCTCACTGTCCACTGCATTGTCCATCCACAGGGTTTGCAAGGCTGGCTCAATCGTGGCTGCCACACCACTAAGATGTTTTCAGAAATATGCAAGCAGGAGTGTCACGGCTGGGGCAGCAGTCGTGTGGTGGATTGAATGAGGACCCAAGATGCAGATGGCAGTGGAGATGCAAGTGGAGATTTACAGGGAGTGCAGAATTATTAAGCAAATGAGTATTTTGTCCACATCATCCTCTTCATGCATGTTGTCTTACTCCAAGCTGTATAGGCTCGAAAGCCTACTACCAATTAAGCATATTAGGTGATGTGCATCTCTGTAATGAGAAGGGGTGTGGTCTAATGATATCAACACCCTATATCAGATGTGCATAATTATTAGGCAACTTCCTTTCCTTTGGCAAAATGGATCAAAAGAAGGACTTGACAGGCTCAGAAAAGTCAAAAATAGTGAGATATCTTGCAGAGGGATGCAGCAGTCTTAAAACTGCAAAGCTTCTGAAGCGTGATCATCGAACAATCATGAGTTTCATTCAAAATAGTCAACAGGGTCGCAAGAAGCGTGTGGAAAAACCAAGGCGCAAAATAACTGCCCATGAACTGAGAAAAGTCAAGCGTGCAGCTGCCAAGATGCCACTTGCCACCAGTTTGGCCATATTTCAGAGCTGCAACATCACTGGAGTGCCCAAAAGCACAAGGTGTGCAATACTCAGAGACATGGCCAAGGTAAGAAAGGCTGAAAGACGACCACCACTGAACAAGACACACAAGCTGAAACGTCAAGACTGGGCCAAGAAATATCTCAAGACTGATTTTTCTAAGGTTTTATGGACTGATGAAATGAGAGTGAGTCTTGATGGGCCAGATGGATGGGCCCGTGGCTGGATTGGTAAAGGGCAGAGAGCTCCAGTCCGACTCAGACGCCAGCAAGGTGGAGGTGGAGTACTGGTTTGGGCTGGTATCATCAAAGATGAGCTTGTGGGGCCTTTTCGGGTTGAGGATGGAGTTAAGCTCAACTCCCAGTCCTACTGCCAGTTTCTGGAAGACACCTTCTTCAAGCAGTGGTACAGGAAGAAGTCTGCATCCTTCAAGAAAAACATGATTTTCATGCAGGACAATGCTCCATCACACGCGTCCAAGTACTCCACAGCGTGGCTGGCAAGAAAGGGTATAAAAGAAGAAAAACTAATGACATGGCCTCCTTGTTCACCTGATCTGAACCCCATTGAGAACCTGTGGTCCATCATCAAATGTGAGATTTACAAGGAGGGAAAACAGTACACCTCTCTGAACAGTGTCTGGGAGGCTGTGGTTGCTGCTGCACGCAATGTTGATGGTGAACAGATCAAAACACTGACAGGATCCATGGATGGCAGGCTTTTGAGTGTCCTTCCAAAGAAAGGTGGCTATATTGGTCGCTGATTTGTTTTTGTTTTGTTTTTGAATGTCAGAAATGTATATTTGTGAATGTGGAGATGTTATATTGGTTTCACTGGTAAAATCATTGAAATGGGTATATATTTGTTTTTTGTTAAGTTGCCTAATAATTATGCACAGTAATAGTCACCTGCACACACAGATATCCCCCTAAAATAGCTAAAACTAAAAACAAACTAAAAACTACTTCCAAAAACATTCAGCTTTGATATTAATGAGTTTTTTGGGTTCACTGAGAACATGGTTGTTGTTCAATAATAAAATTATTCCTCAAAAATTCAACTTGCCTAATAATTCTGCACTCCCTATATTTACAGTGAAAATAACAGAAGACTCACAGAGAAACACAGACAACACGACGAAGAGCACAGGCAGACACGCAGTATAAATACACACACCAGGTAATTAGGAAATGAGAGACAGGAGGGCAACACACCTGGGAGAAATCGGAACAGAACAGAAACTTAACAAATGGCAAATCATAACACAATACATACTCAGAATAAACAAAAGCATAAAGAAACACAAAACACTGAGTCGGCAGACTCAGGACCATGACAAGGAGATGGTTGGATGCTATATTATTAGTATAATAATTGTAACTCTGGAGCAGACAAAAGTCGGATAAAGTGCTATGTAAAAAACAATCAAACAAAAGATTATATTCTATACGTTTCAAAGATATTTAGTTTATATATTTTTGTTATTATTTTTATTATTATTATCATCGTTATTATTTGGTGATGTGTGTGTTTTTCTGCACAATGGTGTTAGTCTGTGTTCCACTCATATGTATAGGCAGGGTGTGGGCGTGTACGTGTGTGTGTCTGCGGGCGTGGTTGGAGGATGGAGCACAGCCACCTGCAGGCCTGATGGGTGTGGCCCTGCGGGAGGACTGGCCACACCTGAAGTTCCTGCCACACCTGTTGGTGATCAGGGCACGTCGGGGGAGCTAAGGAGAGTGTTGGAGCTCCCACTGGTGCGGGATCATTGAGTTGTCTACCCAAGTTAGTGTGTGTCAGCGTACGATGGTGCAGTGCGTGTATGCCCGCCGGGGTTGGTGTGGATGGCTGTTTTTGTGGTTGTCCCCCCAGGTAGAGGAGTGGACCAGAACGGCAGCACGCACAGGGTGTGCGAGAACACAACAGCGGGGAGCACGAGCACAGGCGTCGGAGGGGAGCACACACACACGGGATTCAAGGGAGCAACGGGGAGTTATTGTGTTTACAGCCTTCACTGTAAATAAAGTGCACTGTTTGCATCGCACAACCATGCGTTTTGGGTCCTCATTCCCCCATATCCCCATGGTCTGCCAGCCAGACCGTGACAGTAACAAGGTAGAAGCTGCAATCAGTTTTTGGCAGTGACCTTTATATATCCTTTATTTATCCAGTTCAAAAACAATCTTGGTGACATTATAAATGTATTTTTTATAGGTAATCTGGTCAAGAGGACAGCAGACAGTGCAACAAATATATCAGTTGTACCTACATTATAACCAGAGTTAAACCAAAAGTGACTTTCTAGCAAAAGTGTGAGGATTATAATATAGGTAATAAAAAGACACTGTGTATATCTGTCTAATGGTGCTTCTTCTTTTTCTTTTCATGTCACCTTCTCTCTTTCACCACCACAGGGAACTCTGCTGTGTCCTCCAGTGATTTCTAAATGATGATGATGGAAATGATGAAGCAAAGTTGAAGTAAATTAGCAACTGGAACCATTTCTGCTGATTTATTAGTTCAAACCTTTGCAGAAATATTTGTTAAGAAATTTTGATTATTTTTGTAAATTATTCATTTAACTTAAAAATAGTCTTGTAGTAATATTTATTAAAAATGTAATTAAATATGAGTGTTTGAAGTTTTCTTATTTTGTTCTTCAATCTCAGAAGAAAGATAAATCAATAAAAGCCTTTAAGTTCAGATGTATAATGGTGTGTGTGATTATTTAGTATTTGCTGTAACAACATATTCTCATGATGATGTCATGATCTCAGGACACCAGGAGGCACAGACGGCAGAAATCACTTGGAAAAGTTATTCATGAATACATAAACTATCAACACAAGGACACATAAATGGATGCTCTACAAACTAGAAACACAGAGATGTTCAACTAGAGGCAAAAACACAAAGATCATGAATTAAACTGGATAAAAGATTAAAGTAATGAGAAAGATGCAAAACTGTGAGGTGCTGTGTGTGAGATGTGTATAAAATGTAGCTGTATATATAGCCCTATATTTTCTATATATAGCCGAATAACACAATGATATTTGAGAAGTGAAATGAAGTTTATAGGATTTACAGAAACATAAACTAAATTTTCCAGGTGCATAAATTTGGGCACCCTTGTCGTTTTATTGATTTGAATACCTTTAACACTAATTACTGAAACACAAAATTTAATTGGTGAGCTCATTGACCCGTGACCTGCATACACAGGTGAATCCAATCATGACAAAGGGTATTTAATGTGGCCGATTGCAAGTTTCTCTCCTGTTTGCATCTTCTCTGAAGAGTGGCAACATGGGAGCCTCGAAACAGCTGTCAAATGACCTGAAAACAAAGATTGTTCAGCATCATGGTTTAGGGCAGCGGTTCTCAAACTTAAATCTGCAGATGCTCTAGGGAGCCCTTGCTTAGACAACTGAACAGTGAATTGCAGTAGTCCAAACGTGATGAAATGAATGCATGACTAATAATCTCCAGTTTGGAAAAAGATACAATAGGGCTTAGTTTAGAAATGTTTCTTAAATGATAGAAGCAGGACTGAATGTGAGATGTGACATGAACATCCAAAGTAAGAGCTGAGTCACAAATTACCCCTAGGTTCCTGATAGATGATTTTACAAATGTTGAAAGAGGACCAAGAGCATTCATTATCATAAGTACGATCAGATTGATTGATTGATTGATTGATTGATAATACTTTGTTCATCCCATGGGAAATTGGGTTAAGGCTGCCAGCCTTGCCAGCACCATCTTACCCTCCCAACATACATTACACAAACATCACATGATTCCAGTCAGTATCAGCAGATTCTTGAGAACAATGTTCAAGAATCAGTGACAAAGCTGAAGTTGTGCCGGGGCTGATATTTCAACAAGACAACAATCCTAAAAAGTGCTCAAAATCTAGTAAGGCATCCGTGAAGAAAAACAAGTACAATGTTCTGGTATGGCCATCTCAGTCCCCAGACCTGAATATTATTGAATTATTGGCTTAAAGTGGGCTGCTCATGCTCAAAAACCACAAAAACTGGCTAAACTGGAGATGTTTTGGAGATGGTCCAAAATACCTTCAACCAGAATCCAGACTGTCATTGGAAGCGATGGGAATCAATTAGAAGCTGTTATTTCTGCAAAAGGAGGATCTACAAAATATTGATGTAAATTTTCTGTTGTGGTGCCCAAATTTATGCAGCTGGCTAATTTAAGATTACAAAATGGTAATTGTTAGAGTGAATTGTTAAATGTTGTCATTTTTATGCTTAAATGTTGTCATTATGGAATTCACAGAAAGTGAAATTCCTTTCTGTGATGAAAGGAATTCCACTGTCTCCCTCCCCAGATTCTCGAGGTTCTGGGTGAGGGGCTGTAGTCTTTTATTACAGACATCCTTGTGAAGGTCTTTTTGATGTAAGCTTCCTGCCCAGCAGGAGGTCACACACACACACACACACACACACACACACACACACACACATGCATATGCATACAGTGCCTTGTCTTTGTAACCAAGGGGGGTTATGAGGGGAGATACTATTGTTTTGTGTGAACTGTGTTCTCAATAAATGGCAGTGAGAGGAGACCGGATTTGGGGTCATTTTCGTGGTGGACACAGATGAGGCCTCCCTTGCGCAAGTAATCGATCGATCGCTGACTGTCTTGTTTTCTTTCATTATGAATAAGTCTCTAGAACTAGCGGGTCTGTGGGAACACAGACACAACAATAATCATAATGGTAAATCTTAAACCTCTAGATTAAGGTCTATTGTCAACTACTAAGTGAAGAAGCAGTTTTTGTGAAGACCACTCATTAAACGCTATTAAAGACAAAGTCACAGGGAGAAGTCCTTTTGAATGTGGCCACAAATTAATTTAATTTACAGGCGCTGCGCTGCAGTGGTTTGAATCATATCTATCTAATAGACTCCAATTTGTGCATGTAAATGGAGAGTCCTCTTCACACAATCCTGGTGTTCCACAGGTTTAGTGCTAGGACCAATTCTGCTTACAGTATACATGCTTCCCTTAGGCAGTATCATTAGAAGACATAGCATACATTTTCTATGCTATATCTGTCCATGAAGCCAGTTAACGAACACCAATTAGTTAAACTACAGGAATGTCTTAAAAACATAAAGACCTGGATGGCCACTAACTTTCTTCTTCTTAATTCAGATAAATCTGAGGTTATTTTACTTGGACCTAAAAAGTCTTGAAATATTGTCTGATTCTTACTCTGGATGGCATTATCTCAGTATCCAGTAACATTGTAAGGAACCTTGGAGTCATTTTTGACCAAGACAATCACATATTAAACAAATATGTAAGACTGCTTTCTTCCATTTGCGCAACATCTCTAAAATTAGAAAAATCCTGTCTCAGAGTGATGCTGAAAAACTAGCTCATGCATTTATTACTTCCAGTCTTGACTACTGTAATTCATTATTATCAGGATGTCCTAAAAACTCCATGAAAAGCCTTCAGTTAATCCAAAATGCTGCAGCAAGAGTACTGACAGGGACTAGAAAGAGAGAGCATATTTCTCCTGGACAGCACGGTGGCACGGTGGTTAGCACTGTTGCCACGCAGCAAGAAGGTCCTGAGTTCAATTCCACCATCAGGCTGGGGTCTTTCTGTGTGGAGTTTGCATGTTCTCCCCGTGTTTGCGTGGGTTCCCTCCAGGTACTCCGGCTTCCTCCCACCGTCCAAAGACATGCAGCTTGTGGGGATAGGTTAATTGGATAATGGAAATTTTCACTAGGTGTGAATGGTTGTCTGTCCCTGTGTGTTGGCCCTGCGACAGACTGGCGACCTGTCCAGGGTGTACCCCGCCTCTCGCCCTATGACAGCTGGGATAGGCTCCAGCGCCCCCCCGTGACCCTGAAAAGGATAAGCGAAAGTGAATGGATGGATGGCTATTTCTCCTGTATTGGCTTCCCTTCATTGGCTTTCTGTTAAATCCAGAATTGAAGTCAAAATCCTGCTCCTCGCATACGAGGTCTTAAATAATAAATCCCCATCGTATCTTAATGACCTTGTAGTACCATATCACCCTATTAGAGCACTTCGCTCTCGCTCTGCAGGTTTACTTGTTGTTCCTAGAGTATTTAAAAGTAGAATGGGAGTGAGAGCCTTCAGTTTTCAGGCCCCTCTTCTGTGGAACCAGCTTCCAGTTTGGATTCGGGAGACAGACACTATCTGTACTTTCAAGATTAGGCTTAAAACTTTTCTCTTTGGTAAAGCATATAGTTAGGGCTGGATCAGGTGACCCTGAATCCTCAGCCAAGGGATTCCCATGATGCATTAAGTTTTTCCTTTCCAGTCACCTTTCTCACTCACTTTGTGTTAATAGACCTCTCTGCATCGAATCATATCTGTTATTAATCTCTGTCTCTCTTCCACAGCATGTCTTTATCCTGTTTTCCTTCTCTCACCCCAACCGGTCTCAGCAGATGGCCACGCCCCTCTCTGATTCTGGTTCTGCCAGAGGTTTCTTCCTGTTAAAAGGGAGTTTTTCCTTCCAACTGTCGCCAAAGTGTTTGCTCATAGGGGGTCATATAATTGTTGGATTTTTCTCTGTATCTATTATTATAGGATCTACTGAGGCTGTCTGTCTCCCAAATCCGACTGTTGTGATTTGGCGCTATATAAATAAAATAAAATTGAATTGAAGAGATGTCATCGTGGATATCCCTAATCACGGCACTAGGTTAACTGAAGTAGAACAACGTGTGAGCAAACTTGAGACAGTAACTGTGGACCTGAGAGATACGCTAATTCGGTATCTGGACCAGCAGAACACTCTCCAGACCAAAGTCAGGGACCTGGAAGGAAGATTGCGTCGCAACAATCTCTGTATATATGGAATTAAAGAAGGTGCTGAGGGGAATGATATGATGGCATTCAGTACAGCTTAAAGAAAGAACTTGCCCTTCTGGAAAATGAGGGTTTGCAGATTCCGCGTGCTCACGGATCACTGGGACAAAAGCCGCAAGACACAGTGATTGCAAGGTCTACTCAGGTTAATGTTCAGAGGTATGACATAAAAGACAAAATTCCGAGAGCAGCTTGGGCTAAGAACATTTCTTATGAGGGCAAAACTAGACTATACAGCCTTGTTGAGCACTCAGATCGTCTTCACACTCACTTTTGGTACAGCCGAGTCCCGGCTGAAGACTAGAGGTGACCGCACGTTTGCCTTGGCTGCACCTGATCTGTGGAATAACCTCCCCATTGCCACCTTTGAGTCCGATTCCATTCAATCTTTCAAATCGCGGTTAAAAATCTATTTATTTAACCTCACCTTTCCTACCAGTTAATGCTTGTTTGTTAGTTAGTTTAATGCTTGTTGTTACCTTCATTCTATTCTTAACCTCTTTTAATTATTTTACATTTTTCTTGACTCTTTTATATTTTACACACAATGTTCTAATATGCTTTTATATGTATTTCTGTGTTTTTTAATGCCATTAACCTGCTAGCATGTTTGGTACTTTGCCATGGCCTTCATCTCTTTTACTTACATCTGACCCTCTCACATGTTCAGCACTTTGGTATACCACTGGTTTTTAAATGTGCTATATAAATAAAGTTTATTGTTGTGGTTGTTGTTAGTAGGACAGAGATCAAGAGTATAATACGGCACAAAATGAAGGAAAGGTGGCAAAAGCAATGAGAGGAAGAGCGGAAAGGGCGATGGTTTTACGGTGTGGTCTCTCTTTGTTTGTGACTTCTTGATGTTGGTAGATAGTAATATCTGAAAAATACATATAATATACACATTATAATGTACAACACATTAAGGAGTATGCTTCTGCTGTGAGGCCCTGCCTCCATGTACTAATACAGCTGAACAGGTATGTTTATTAATAATATTATATTTGGCCAATATTCTTATACATATTTTTGACCTGGGGGCAGAATTGATTGTGCACTGGAAAGGGAAAATGCTTATGAACTTGCAAATTAAAAATATGATGCTTTTAAGGTAACCCTTTTTCATTTAAGAAGAGAATTTGTTCCACTGTGTGATGGCCGAGTCTGCTTGTTTTCATGGAGTAATTTCTCCTGCCTTAAAAAAAAAACCCTCTCAGAAGAGGCTGAAGTGCACAGAAACTGGTAGAGATGCAGGTATCTGGTCATCCTGGGTTCCACAGACTATCAGCTAAAAAGAATAAACACATTAAATTGCTGCACATTTGTAGAATAACATTTTAAGATTACTTTAAAAATAAAATATATTTTTATTACATTAAATGTAAAGAGTCAAATGGAAATCTTTCTAAAGTTATTTCATGATATGTACATTATGAAAAGCAGATTTTTGACAATTTAAGTTTTTTACGTTTTTAGATAAAATAAACATGCAAAAAACAAAAAAACAAGAACACAAAACTGGCAAACCCAACCAAAACTGACCAAAATCAACTGAAAATACTCCAACATGACAGAACCTCTTCTCTGCCTCTCTGGCTCCATATCTCTCAATAGAACGATCTGTGGTTTGCTATCTCTCACCATCCGAACACTCCACAAACCCTGCGAATTATAGCACCGCCGCCACCGCTACTGTTTTGCGCAACCATGACAATAAACTAATTCACCATCACTGATAGATTCGTCATTACTTTGCATAACTTGAGCTATTTGTATAAGAAACAGGTCAGGGTCATATTGATCATCAGGATTTAAAACAGCTTGACCATCTGAAGCCAACGAGGGTCCACGCAGGACCACATTTAGAACACGACCCTGCTGAGATCCAGCCACAGCTCTATCACATTGGCAGCTTCTAACTCTTTCTGACACTTGTTCTGGATCATCAAGACTTATGTCCCTAAAATCAAGGTGCTCACGCAATTCTCAGGCGTTGAAATTAGGTATCTCCCTAATGCTACGCTGACTAACTGCCCGCCCCAGACTGAACAATGGGCTCGAATACTGCAGCACCTGTTTGTGAATGGTTAACACTTAAGGAATTTCCATTGTTTGAGGGGTTGTGTGGTGATGCGTCAGCAGCAGCAGCTGCAGCAGCACCCAGATACGCATGTACTCCAGGTGCACACTCCCGATCAGCTGTGACAGAAGCCTCAGCAATAAGACAATCAGCGGTAGCCTGAGTAACAACACTCCCTACAGCAGCGGCAGCAACAGCCGTGACAATAGGCATATCTGGATGTGAATCGGTTGCATGAGCAACAGCATCGATATAAACAGCATCATCAGCAGCAGCTTCAGAATGAGTTGGACAAGGACGATCATTAGACACAGGACTGTCTGCTACAGCGACACTACTAAGTCTTGCATGCAAAACTTCGCATTTGTTTATTATTTGCGCAGCCCACTGGTTAAAAGCCTCAAAGTGAAACCATTTAGCTCGAGTGGAGGTACCATCATTGTGTTTGAATAATTTACGGGGTGGGTCCATGGTGTAGACTTTAAAAGTCAGCGATTTAACAATCTGGTACTAATGAGATCTAATAAACCCCAGGTATTGTTTATTGCCTGCTGGGTACTAGTTAGAGCCACTGCTACTAATTGCAAGTCCCCCTGTGCTGCTTCTTGATGTTGGTTGACTTTAGCTGCTATTTCTTGCACATCCCTCTGTACTGCTTGTTGATGTTGGCTGAGTTTAGCATCGATCAAAGATAGTATATCGTTGTTTGAAGCAGAATGGCTCTGATCAAAATTAGAGGTGTTTGCTGCATTTAAGTATGCGTCATATGTCTGTGATATTTGCGAGTCTGTTATGCAGCCTTCTTCAAAACCTATGTCTGTATCACTGTTGTTTCTGAGACATTCTGGCGTGGTGGGTATGTCAACTATATTGAAATCTGATAGGCTGTACTCAGAAATATCACTAAAATCACAAGGCAGGCACTCGCGTGTATGTATGGTCCGGTGATGAAGAATGGTTCTTAGTCTCCATTGTTGCACAAAGCTTGTGGTTTTTCTTGTTGTTCTGGGAGTTCAATATTGCGTATATATTCCAAAAGCATCAAGGGGTCGTCATGGTCCGCATCGTGGGAAGGGGTTGTGTGATTGCTGTGGACGGACGAACACACACACACACACACACACACACACACACACACACACACACTTTATTCTGGATGGCCCTGGTTCTTGACAGGCTGCGTACACTGTCTGAGGTCTGGTGTATTAGAACATTTGTAAATATTTAAACCTTTTTTTTCCTTTAAATTGGTTGTCATGTATACATAACTTTTTTGTGTGAGCGAGTGACTTTTTTTTTTTTTTAAAGAAGAAACACAAACCTTGTGTATGTGAAATGTATGCTGTCCCGTTGTGACGAGCTCCTAAAAATCAGGCTTTGGTTTTAGAAAAGAAAACACATGAATAT
This sequence comes from Oreochromis niloticus, assembly GCF_001858045.2. NCBI lineage: Eukaryota > Metazoa > Chordata > Actinopteri > Cichliformes > Cichlidae > Oreochromis > Oreochromis niloticus. The sequence continues at coordinate 8,038,441 of NC_031974.2, forward strand.
CTGAATATCTTATGATATGCTATGATATAAATTTAAAAATACATTAACAGTCTTGTTTTACTTACCAAATATGAAGTCCATGTTAAAAAAAAGAACACTGTTAGCTTTGCTGTCCATCCTGCTGAACGAAGTGTTGGGCTCGCAAGGGCTGATGTGTAGTAGTGAGGAAAAATACAGGGTGTCTGTGTCATGTCTGTTTGTAGGCAGGCAGGAAGAGAGGACCCAAAATGTAGAACTCAAGGAGGCAGAAGAAACTTCAAAATACACAGCTTTATTGCTGGGAGGAAGCAGAACAGAAAAACACTAACTAGTGATGGCCGCATGAAGCTGACGCTCCGGAGCGTGTGTCGAAAAAACAACACACTGGTTCAGAAGCACGGTGTCGAGGCTTGCTTCGTTTGGCAAAAGTCACGTGACCAGTGACGTCCGAAGCTTCATTACGCACGTAACTGCTTCGGTACCTGATTCAAATGGATATGAGGAAGTGAATCATTCACGGGATTTGTGGAGTGTGTTGATGGTGACAGATAGCGAAGAGGTGATCATTCCACTATATATATATATATATATATATATATATATATATATATATATATATATATATATATATATGTGTATATATATATATGTGTATCTCCAAGCACTGTGTCGTTTGGCCAGAGTCACGTGATCTGTGATGTCCGAAGCTTCATTTAGAACACAAGTGATTCAGTGGTTTATAAGGAAGTGAATCATTCGCATGATTTTGAGTTGATTTTGCTCAATTCATTTTATCTGCAGAAGTGAAAAACTTGAAATGTCCAAAATCATCTTTTCATAATGTAAATATCATTGCAGCATATGACTTTAGAAATACTTCCATGTGAATTAAAGCTAATAAAGACTAAAAAAATGTATTTCACATTATACGTAAATTACATTGCTACACATTTTAGAAAATCATTTTGTTTATTGTTTTAGGTGATAGTCTGCAGGACCCATAAGACCGCATACCTGCATATCTACCAACTTGCAGTTTCTGCACTCAAGCCTCTTCTGTTCCATGCGAGAGGATTTTCTCTTGGGCAGGAGAAATTATTTCTAAGAAAAGAAACAGACTCGGGCAGCGCACAGTAAAACTAATCCTCTTTTTAAATGAAAATAACAAAAGGGCTACCTTACATAGATCATGTTTTTACTTTGCAAGTTCATGGTTAGGGGTGGGTTTTGATTATCGCTTTTCTGATTACAATCCATTCTAAATTGAATAAAGTGATATTGATTCATTAAAATCCTGAGTCGATTTGTAAATTAAACGTTATTTTGCCTGAAACGCCAGCATGTCAGGTTAAACCTCACAAAATTTCGTCAAACACCAAACAGATAAAACATACAAACGTAAACACAGAGCACGGACACCGACGGGTCAGAATCAAAATTTGATGTGTCGGCAGGTCCGCGCTGTGTTTATGTTTTTTTTCGCTGGCTTCTGAAGCTGCAGGTTTCATAACTCTCCGTTTACATCTCTAATTAAGTCGCACAAGTGTCAGCTTTCTTTTAATAGATACAAAAATATTGATATATACTGATAAATGATCAGAATTGTAATATTTCTGACTGTCTGAGGCAAAACTTTCCAGATTCCAATCAAATTGAATCGGATCCTGTATCGAATCAAAATGATTCTACACATCAGTGACGATACCCAGCCGTACTCAGCCCCCTAAGCATTTTCCCTTTCCAGTTCACAATCAATGCTACCCCTAGGTCAAAAATATTTATAGGACAATTGGCCTAATCTAATATTTTGTATGAACATACCTGTCCAGCTGTCCAGTGATTAAATGCGCAAGTAGATGGAGGCAGGACTTCACAGCAGGAGCATACTCCAGTGTGCTGTACATTATCATATGTATATTATATATATTGCTCACTTATTGTATTTACCAACATCAAGGAGTCATAAGCAAAGAAAGGCCACACCATGGTGCATGTTTACATAAGGAAAGTTTATTGATCAAGATGTATTAAGCAAATAAGCATTACAAATTTTTCAGCCCCCCAATCGAGGAAAAAAAAATTACATGTTCAAAGCAACGCAACGGTGGCCCAATATCAGAGAGAACTCCACTCTGTGGAGTGAGCAGTGATAATTAAGCAGTCCGTTTTATTTTGCAGATTCAAGCTCCTCTTCATAATTTTCGCCACCAGATGTCACCGGAGAGGACTGTGTTGAAAAGCTTCGAGTAATGAACCGTTTTTCAATACAAGCTTCAGTGCTTCAGAAAGCTTCATTTGGCCATCACTAACACTAACTAAACTGGGAGTACAGAATAACTAGACGGGTTGGCAGGCTGGCAAACAGAACACACAGAAGAAGAGAGGGTACAACACAACACTAAGCAAGGGCAATCACAGGGCTAATATACACAGGGAAGTAATCGGGGAATGGAAGACAGGAGGGAGACACAGCTGGGAGAGATCAGGGCTAACGAGACCTCTAGCCCTTAGTGTTATTAGTGATTTCTCTGAGGCATTTGGTTTATATCTAAATCTAAAAAAATGTGAATTACTACCAATTAAAGACTGCACTGCAAATGCTATCTGTAACATTTCTGTTAAATAAGAAGTCACATACCCAGGACTGTTAATATTCAAAGACCAAAAGTCAAGATGCTCGTCAAACTTCACTCCGATTATACAAAAAGCATTAAAAAAAAAGTTCAACCAGTGGCTGCAAAGGGATTTATCTCTGAAAGATAGAGTGTTAATTACTAAAGCTGAAGGGATATCCTGACTGGCACATGCTGCTCTCTCCTTACATCTGGATAAGAAAATTAGTAAAGACATCGACCACATGCTCTTTAATTTTTATATGGAAAAACCATAACAACACAGATATTTTATTTCAAAATAAATCACTTTTCCTGGAAACTTGGGTCCAAAATGGGATCCTATTGGTGGCTCAGCTGGTTAATAAAGAGGTAGTACTACTTAAATACAATGAATAATTTTCCCATCAGTGTTCGGGAATTCTCAATGGTGCTTGGTGCCATACCCTCAGGTACTTTAATCTTATATAAAAACACCGACCGTTCAATATCCACCTCAGTCACTCTCCCTGATCCAGCTGAGTCAGCAGTGGGAAAAATCTGCTTTTCACAGTGTGGGGATACAGAAATATTTCACTGCTACAATATAACCTTCATCATTAACATTGCATTAATAATATAACCTACAGCATTGATATTGCATTAAGATGTTTATTAAAATCGCAGGCCTCAGATTAACCTTTCTCTTACAGGTGCAACTATGAAATTGGGTGGTTGTTACATGCATAAGATCGAAACTTGTAATTTGAACTAAATAATTCCATGTTTCTATGGTGAACGTAATTAAATCATATAGCATGTGCATGAAATTCAGCAACTTAATTTGTTCTTGTTGAGATGACATCATATAATCTAGTAAGAGTGGATAGTTGCCTGGATCCAGCCACTCTTACTGGATTGTATCATGTCATCTGTCCATTTATATGTGAATTTTTGCGCATACTCATGAGATAATTTTTTTACCCCTGGTTCTGTATGTTCATGTTCTTTTCTTTTGTAAACTTCATCCGTTTGTATGTTCTATACTCATTGTGTTTCAATAAAGTTTAAAAAAAAAAAGGTACGTTCTAAATGAAGCTTCAGACGTCACTAATCACGTGACTCTGGCCAAACGAATCAAGCCTCGACACAGTGCTTCTGAAGCAGTTGATCTTTTTGACAAACGCACTGGAGCGTCAGCTTCAAGCGGACCATCACTACCTCTCACATCTAAAGGTAAGTGCCAAGGTAACTTTGAACTGAGTTCAGTCAATCTTGAGTTTTTCGAAGTTTTCTGAATGAAGTTTTCTGTTGCTCTCTGTGAGAGAAGACCGTTAAAGGCGAGGCTCTCCAGAGTGTAGCAAAACAGGAAACCACAGCTGTGTGTGTGTAAGTGTGCAAACGAATAGATTAGATGTGCAAGTGAGCCACGAGTATAGAAAGGTCAAGTTTCGTGAGTTGTTTTTCTCACCACTGATCACGCGCTCAACACTCTACACATACTTGCATCACACGCGCGCTCTCAAGCATCAGTATTGTACAATTCTGGGCGTCACGTGAGTTGCAGGTGTTACCGTATAACGGAAATCTCCATTGTTCTGTAGCAGTGGTTCTCAAACGTTTCACAATGAGTTTCACTCTTACGAGCGACATAAAAGCGCAGTAGTATAGGCAGTAGCGGCATCGTGGTGGGGGGCGGCATCACGGGCATCGGCGACAAATAAAAATTGTTCGTACTCATGCTGCCCCGACATCATGCCAGCGCATATTGGAAATGTCGTAGGCACCGATCGGTTTTCTATCGTCCATTTGCTGGGACTAAGGGCGCCCTCCGTTTGCGAGGTGCGTCTGCTGCTGAAGTCAAAGTAAACTTTATTGTCATCTCCGCTACATACAGTCCAGTATATAGAGAGACGAGACGACGAGGCTCCAGTTACAGCAGTGCAGGGAAATAAACAATAAATATAAAAAGAGTAAGAAAATAAATATTCATTTTAGGACCAGGGGTAAAGGGATCAATAACAATTAAAAATGAATAATTTACAGTTTGATGATTTAAAGTCTCACACACAACCCCTGGAGAGGGGAGGGGGACATGCTGCTTCTAAATAGAGCACATTTCATTCATAATGTTGTAAATCCAAGCCCATTATGTATTCACGATCTGAATACTGGGTTGTGTGAAATCCCAGAAATTAACCTTAGACAAAGTGAATCAGTGAACTAAGGTGTAGGTCTATTAAGTTAAGTTGTGATCCTCGAGTTGGGGGATTTGTGTTCATACTGGAGTGCAAAATTAAAGCCAATGGAAGATGGACAATGTCAGGAGTTTTCCTGTATTGCAACCCAGGTCGGAATAAAACGCTCAGACCGGTTAACGTGTACACGGGGAGACTCAGAGAGACTCGCGCTGCTGCAATAAAAAGGAAGAGTCTTTATTCAGAGAGCACATACAGGAAGAGAGAAAATAGAACTGCAGGCTTCCTGTGTAACTTCCCCATTTAGGAGTCTGCACAGAGTTTAAGCTGAATACTGAAAAGAGCAAACACATTTAGATAATGAAACGTACTTTTAAGCATAACATAATACAAATCCCAAAATCCTAAGAAATCTCTTAACATTCCCTCCTGTTGTACATATGTATATGTACAGTTCATAGCTTATTGTATCAGCCTATGGCCACTTGTAAACATTTTTAGCCAAGACATCATAAAACAGTGGGTTTCGTGAATATGTTATATCCAAGTGTCTATCTCATTATCATCTTCTTCATTCTGTGACAGGGTGATGTAAGCATGAATTGAAGCAGAATAACAGTATTATAACACCAACAAAAACAAGTCCTTTAATCAGCAGCGACTTCCAAGAGCCGCTTAAAAGCCACGTAAGCCAGTCTTCTGTGTTTGCGGCATAGTCTCGTTGTTGTGCATCCCGAAGTTGTCTGAGTGTTTTCAGAGCATCAGTCATGTTCGGTGAGTGCACATTATCTGGAATGTATGTGCAACATGTGTTGCTAAAGAGAATTCTCCTTTCTCGGCGAGAATTATGTCCAATGCTACCCTGTGTTGCATTACTGCAATGCACAGAGCATCAATCTCCTGATCCCATTCGTTGTTGAATTTACATGAAGCATTCAGAACCTTTTGTCTTTCAGTCCAAAGTTTAAATTCCTCTGGGACATCGGAACCCCATATGGAATCATGCTGCTTGAGGTCTGGGGTGCTTCGTCTTTTCCTTGTTGTTGACGTTGATGTTGACGTGGCGTCCAATTCCCAGGAAGGATATCCCAGACAATCCCTTGCACCCAGAAGGTGCCATTTGAGATGTTGCTGCTCTTCACGGGCCCTCCAGGAGCGTGTGTCTGTACTGCTTTGCAGTTGGTGGTGTTTCCCATTGGCGTGGATCCGTTCTCTTGGCGGTAGCATAGGCTGTGGCTCAAATTCCCATTGTTTCCAAGAAAGACTGGGAATGATTTAGCCTTACCTCTGTGCTTCACTTTCAGGTCAACCCAGAACCATTCGTCACATGTGCCGTTTCGTAGTCCTATCTGGAGAGGTTCCTCATGGTTGACCACGATTCCCTGGAATTGATGCCCACGGCTGGCGTAGCTTGCGGCACACTTTGCTTGAATTATGTCCATTCCCTTCGCATACAAGGTGGCGTACTGTGTCGCTGGGGGCATATAGGAGCAAACATAGCAGTCTTTTCTGGGTGTGCTATCATGTATATATCGATACCATGCATTGTTCATCTTCTTTCTTTCGGGTGAGTGTTAATAAACTCACCAGGAGTGCAACATTAGCCACTAGGAGGACGAGTGTCTTCATGATGACCAGACACACCTGTGACCTCTGATGAGTAGACTACTGGCAAGAAGAAGAAGGCGGGGTATACCCGATCAGCCCTCCCTCCACCAATAGATCACCATACACGAGTTAGGGGTGTCGGCGTCTAAACGTTTAGGTTGTCACTCACTTTTTTGCAGTGGCTTTGATGGATCCAGGACGGTCTTTCTGCTATTTTGCAGGCAGTAGGTGTGGTGAGTAGCACCTGATAAGGACCTTCCCACCTTGGTGAACTCCAATTTTTCCTTTGGAGTACTTTGACCAGGATCCAATCACCTGGTTTCAACCTGCAAGACACTGGAGAGTTGTTTAGAACAATCTCTTTATTTTCAAGTAATTTAGTCATCCATTCGGCTAGTGTAGTTTTTCTTATTGACTTATCTATAGGCTCACTTGTGATTGGTAGTGGAAATAGTCTACCGTGAATGATTTCAAAAGGTGTGAGTTTCTGAGAACTTTGTGTCAGTCTCATCCACATTTTTACCAGGCCTATACACTCAGGCCATGGTCTCCCTGTTTCTTCCATGCATTTTCTCAGTCTCTGTTTTATTTCCTAGTGCTTCAGAGACCTTACTGATTACTTCATTAACAATATGTGTCCCATTGTCTGATCTTATCAGAGTGGGGATGCCATATGTTGAAATAAAATGGTTGCACAAACATTTTGCTACTGAAATGGCGTCTGCTTTTTTACTGGATAGATTTCTGGCCATTTTGAGATCACGTCTATGATCTCTAGAGCGTATTCTGAGCCTTGGCTTTCATTTAGCTCAATAAAACTCATGTGGGTTGTATGAAAAGGATGAGATGGTGTGCATTATGTGCATTATGTTTTTGGCAAATCATGCATGTTCCGACATATTTCCGAAATTTTATCTACCACTCCTACCCCCCCTCCTGTTGACAATAATGCTGCTGATATGTGTAGGGACTTTGGTAGTATTGGTTTGCTATTACAAGTCATCAAACCACTTTCTGGCTGTGCTCCACCTTTTAACCATTTCCTTTGTTCTGTAGTTGGTGCAGCTTTCTGTTCGTTTATAAGCACATCAAGTGGTATTTGCATTGAGGAGTCAGACATTAATGTGTCTATAGTTTGTTGTGCCGCTGCTTTTGCTGTGCTGCTGTGCTGCTGCTGTATCAGCGCGTGATACAGCATACAGCAATTCTGATGTGTGACAGTGCGAGCAAAATGCCTACATAGGAAAGTTGTCTGGCATGTGTCGAACTTCTGAGGTAGGAAAAACCTTGCATTGCTTACAGTTCATAGCTCACAGCTCTAAAACTAGGCATCAGCAAATCATATGCCCAAATCATTATGTGTCACTGTGATCCACAAGTATGATCACAAATTTGTTTTCCAAACTCACTAAGCAAACAAACAAAAATAAAACAAATTGCCTATGGCCTAAGGCTTTGCGTTCATATTAATTGAGTGTAAGCTGCTTTCTTCATTGCAAGTGTTTATTGCCATAAGGTTTAATTCATGCATCATATCACTGAGTTCTAAGTTCAAATTATCGCTTCTGACCCTTTCCAAAAATAATTTCACATATAACAATTTGAGTATGTGTTGTCTATTCATTCTATTCATAGAGTCTATTCATAGAGTTCTGTTTCTCTCTGTGAGCTGTCTTGACACACCACAGGCACATATATATATTTATATACATATTTCCTGTTTCTGCAGACTACTCGAACTCTTTTGTTTCTCTTTGTATTCATAGTCTATAAACCCTCTTTAATTCTGCTAAATCTTGATCTAAAACCAACACCTTTATGTCACGCTCACACTCCTGAGTAGAGCCCTTTCAGACATCAGGTATCATCACACACTCAAACTTCCACTTGTTCACTCACTCTACTATGAACCTTTGTAGTGTTATTATTACTTATGTTTTATTATTTTTGTACAAATCACACCCAATCACTCAAAACCTACTACTCACAGCATTTACACAGTTAGAATCACTCAAAATATGCTTTCATACGAGTATTTCAGACATGCTTTTCAAGATATATAGAGGTCACTCACTGTACATCCACAGTAATGAATTCAAACTCTATTTATACAATTGTAGTGAGCAAAACCAGCATCTCCATGCGCGTCACCGCTCCTCATTAGCTTGGTAGTGTCCACATATTTAATTCAGCTTCTCATTAGTTGTTAGTTGTGTGGATGCCCTCAAGGGCTTCCACACTATTGAGTTCCTGTTTCTCTTTATTCTTTATTGTGTGGATGCCCTCAAGGGCTTCCACACTATTGAGTTCCTGTTTCTCTTTATTCTTTATCTTTATACTTTGTGTGGATGCCCTAAAAGGGCTTCCACACTATTGTTTTCCTGTTTCTCTTTATTCTTTATCCTTTATTATTCTAGTTGCTCCGTTTCTTTGCCGCTTAACTAGTCCCTCAGTTTTCAGCCGATTTTCACCGTTCAAACTCTAAACTGTTCTGCTATTTCTGCTTTCGACTGCTATATCTTTTGGTGATGATAACTTTTATACTTTTTGAGATATTAAGCAGGAGGGCCGGGTTCGAATCCCGCTTATGGCAACATCTTCTTCAGTTAACACTTCAACTGTTTTAACTCTTTTCCACGCAAATTTCAGCTTCTTTACCTCTTTTCAGCAGAAATTCTGCAAATTCAACTGTTTTCAGCGCAAAGTTCTGCTTCTTAACCTCTTCAGCAGAAAATTCTGCTGATTCACCTCATTTCAGTACAATTTTTCAGCTTTTTCACCTCTTTTCAGTACAATTTTTCAGCTTTTTCACCTCTTTTTAGCACAATTTTCAGCCTCTTCTGCTCTTTTCAACACAATTTCCAGCTTTTTCACCTCTTTTCAGCACAATTTTCAGGTTCCTTATCTCTTTTTTGCTGAAATTCTGCTGAGTCACCTCTTTTCTATTTTCAGCACAAATCTCACATTTTTAGCTGTTTTAAGCAGAAACCTGTTTTCAGCAAAAATTCTACTGATTCACCTCTTTTCAGCACAACGTTCTGCTTCTTTGCCTCTTTTCTGCAGAAATTCTGCTGATTCAACTCTTTTCAGCACAATTTTCAGTTTTTCAGCTCTTTTTTAGTAAAGATGTCAGTTCCTTCACCCCTTGTCAGCTACAAGCTCAATTTTTTTCAGTTGTTTTAAGCACAAATTTCAGTTTCTTCACCTCTTTTCAGAACAAAGTTCTTCTTCTTCACCTCTTTTCTGCTAATTTCAGCTTGTGCTCCACAGTGCACATTTTTCCTCTCATCATATCTGTCTTTGCGAGCAGAACTCATTTGGCTCAGAGGGTTGAGCAGCTGCCGTGAGACCCGGTGACAGAGGTTCAAGTTCTACCTGTGACAGTTGCTACACATCTTCCCCGCTTGCATACACTCTTCAGTGTACCCTTACACGTAAAGCCATCTTCATCAAGTTCGTCTACACCTCTTTCTTAGCAGATAATACTGCTTTTTCAGTTTTTTTCAGCAATTGCTGCTCAAGTCTCTGTGTTTTAGACGCCCCCCCCCCTCCCCCCTTTCCAGGTGGCGCAATCAGTAATGACACAGCTCTGCAGCTCAAAGGTCGTGGGTTCAATCCCACCTTGTTCAACTTTTTTTTTTCACTACAAATTTATACACTATCACAGACCTGTAATTTATATTGCTAATTTATTACAATTCTGCAAAGTTTTATGATTTTAGCATTTTCTAATATGGACCTCAGATTCTTGTTAACGCTCCATGGCAGAAATACAAGTACACAGCCTGATGAAGCAGACAGAGGCAGTACCTCTGATTTGTGAATTTGAGCAGAAACAAGTTGTTCTACCTCTTTTCAGCAGAAATTCTGCTGATTCTTTTTTTTCACCCCTTTTCAGCACAAATTCCAGCTTTTTTGGCTGTTTTCAGATAAAAAACCTCTTTTCAGCAGAAACTCTGCTGATTCACCTCTTTTCTGCAAAATTTTCAGCCTTTTCACCTCTTATCAGCACAATTCTCAGCATCTTCTGCTAATTTCAGCAGAATTGTCAGTCTGTCCACCTCTTCTTTGCGAGAAAGAGTTTGGGACGGTGAGATGAGTAGCTGCTTTTAACCCAAGAGGGCCACGTTCGAATCCTGCTCAGAGTGACATTTTTTTTTTCACCACCATGCAACTTTTTGCAAGTTTTCATCTTTTTCATCTTTTCAGCAGACAGCTTCAGCGTTCAGGCATCCACACAGCATTTTCGCAGGAAATGCAAATTTTTCTAGTTGTGTGGATGCCCTCAAAGGGCTTCCACACTATTGAGTTCCTGTTTCTCTTTATCCTTTATTATTATTCTTGGGGTTTCCGTACGTTTTTTGCCGCTTAACTACTCCCTCAGTTTTCAGCCGATTTTCTCAGTCCAAACTTATTAATCTCTGTTATTAATCTCTGTCTCTCTTCCACAGCATGTCTTTCATCCTGTTTTCCTTCTTTCACCCCAACCGGTCGCAGCAGATGGCCGCCCCTCCCTGAGCCTGGTTCTGCCGGAGGTTTCTTCCTGTTAAAAGGGAGTTTTTCCTTCCCACTGTCGCCAAAGTGCTTGCTCATAGGGGGTCATATGATTGTTGGATTTTTCTCTGTATTTATTATTGTGCTATCTACTGTACAATATAAAGCGCCTTGAGGCGACTTTTGTTGTGATTTGGCGCTATATAAATAAAATTGAATTGAATTGAAAAACTTAAAAAAATTCTGCTCTTTCTGCTAATGTGTGCTATGACTTTTGGTGCTCATAACTTCTATACTTTTTGAGATATTCAATTTTTTTTGCAATATTTTTTGCAAAAAAAATATGCATTTTTTGCATATTTTTTCTCCGTTCAAACTCTATACTGTTCTGCTCTTTCTGCTCTTTGCTGCTATGACTTTTGGTGTTTATTACTATTATACTTTTTAAAATATTACACTTTTTTCCTTTTTTTTGTCCCATTGAAATGAATGGAAAACTTCCGCAATTCTGCTAAAACTTGCTTGTTTTTGAAACTTAACTACTTCCTTATACTTTCACCTAGAAACTCCATTCATACTTTAAAATGTTCTCAGATTATTGGGCTATTCCTGAGTGATTCAGCTTTTTCAGATCTTCTACCGTTTTAATCTTATACCTCCTTAAGTTTTCAGTTGCAAAATTGTGATTTTTCAGAAAATACATGCGTTGTTATGGTTGCTATGCAATTAACTCAGAGTGGACAGTGAAACTTTCTGAATTTTCACCACTTGTCCGAACAACTTCTTGCTACTCGCTCAACTTCCACTCAACCCCCACAAATTATACTTCAAAACGTAGGTATTTTTGCTTGCTTTCAGAAAATGTCACTATCATTCTTGTGGGATTTACACATTTTTTGTAAATCTCCTCAGAGCAACACAAAGTCTGAAAACTCTCCATAGAAAGTCAATGGAGAGCTTGTTCAAAATCAGCGCTGGATTTCTGACAGGCATTTTCAAATCGTCATATCTCCTTAACAAAACAAAGTTGAGACATGACGCTTGTGCCAATATATCTTTAGACATCCCTGATGCTCACAATTCAAGAATTTCTTCCTCACCTATTACCGTTTGGCCATGAATTACACTTGTTTGAGGATAGGAAATTTGTCCCTCGCTCAGATCTGTTCAGATTTCAAACTCTGGAAATTAGGCACTTTTTTCTCTCGTCAGATCTTTTTGATGGATTTCAACAGAGACCTGAAAATTTCCATGACTTTTCACCAAAGCCTGCTGTTTCTTACGGTGAAAGAATGATTTTGATGCTCCATACAGATTTAGAGTTACAAAACGTTGTTTGTGGGCAGGTCAAAGCAGTTTTGCTTTGCCTCTACTCAGTTACAGTGTATTACAAGTCATATATCTTCAATAATTTATATTTTATCTCTGAATTATGAAGACCTGCACATTTCCCCATCTCTTCTGAACAAAACGGTGTCAGAATGACCGTTCTAGCTCCTACGGTTAGGAAATTATGGCCATTTGTTCGAGGGGAATCCTGAATGTCAGAAATACACTGAAGGAAACCCATAGCTCTCTCTGTGTCTGTGTGTGTAAGTGCTGATTACAGCAGGTGCAGCCAATTTAGCTGACCTAGATATACCAAGCCCAGACTCTTAACAGCCCCTGTACACTTTGCTCTCTGTGTATGTGTGTGTGTGTATCAATATCTCTCCCATGTTAAAGTATTACTCCTCCATAATAGTATTTGTGCTAAATCAAAGTACTTCTACTACATCTTAGTACTTCTGCTTAATCATAGTATTTCTGCTAAATCATAGTATTTTTGAAAAATCATGTTGTTTGTGCCAAATCATGGTTTTGGGGCAAAACCATAATATTTATTTCATGTTATAGTATTACTACTAAGTGGAGGAATGTCTGTTATGTTATAGTATATTTGCTGAATACAATATATCTGCCAAATCATAGTATTTATCCCAAATCATAGTATTTATGCAAAATTACAGTATTTCTGCTAAAAAGCAGAAATAGTACCTTTTAGAAATTTCTGTCAAAAGATATTATTTATGTTAAAACATAGTATTTCTGCTAAATCATAGTATTTGTGCCAAATCATAGTATTTATAGCAAATCATAGTATTTGTGCCCAAACATAGTATTTCTGCCAAATTGTAGTATTCCTTCAAAATCATAGTATCACTGCAATTTCGGAGTATTTGAGCAAAATCGTAGTATTTGTGCAAAAACATACTATGCTTAATCACAGTATATGTGTTATGTTATTGTACTACTACTAAGGCATAGTATTTCTACCTAATCATAGTATTACTTCAAAATCATAGTATTACTGCAATTTCATAGTATTTGAGCAAAATCGTAGTATTTGTGCAAAAACATTCTATGTCTGCAAAATCACAGTATATCTGTTATGTTATAGTATTACTACTAAGGCATAGTATTTCTACCTATATATAGTATTCCTTCAAAATCAAAGTATTACTGCAATTTCATAGTATTTGAGCAAAATCGTAGTATTTGTGCAAAAACATACTATGACTGCTAAACCACAGTATATCTGTTATGTTATAGTATTACTACTAAGGCATAGTATTTCTACCTAATCATAGTATTCCTTCAACATAATAGTATCACTCCAATTTTATAGTATTTGAGCGAAATCGTATTATTTTTGCAAAAACATATTGTCTGTTAAATCACAGTATATGTGTTATGTTATAGTATTACTACTAAGGCATAGTATTTCTACCAAATCATAGTATTCCTTCAAAATCATAGTATTACTGCAATTTCATAGTATTTGAGCAAAATCGTAGTATATGTGCAAAAACATACTATGTCTGCAAAATCACAGTATATCTGTTATGTTAAAGTGTTACTACTAAGTCACAGTATTTCTGCCAATTCGTAGTATTTGTACTAAATCATGGTACTTGTGCAAATCATACTATTTTTTGCAAATCATAGTATTCGAACCAAAACATAGTATTTGTACGAAATCATATTATTTCTTCTAAATCATAGTATTTCAATCAAATCTCAGTAGTTGTGCTGAAACGCAGTATTATTGCCAAATCATAGTATTTGTAGTGAAACATAGTATTTGTGCCAAAAGAATATTTCTACTAAATCATAGTACTTGTGCCAAATCATAGTATTTCTGCCACATTGTGCTAGTTATGCAAAAACATAGACTGTCTGCAAAATCATAGTATATCTATTATGTTATAGTATTATTACTAAGTCGTAGACTCTCTATTTTGTTATAGTATATCTGCTGAATACAGTATATGTGCCAAATCATAGTATGTATAGCAAATCATAGTATTTGTTCTAAAACATAGTATTTCTGCCACATTATAGTATTTGTGTAAAACCAGAATGTCTGCAAAATCATCATATAGCTGTGATGTTATAGTATTACTACTAAGGCATAGTATTTCTTCAAAATTATACTATTTTTGCAGAAATATTGTACTTCTGGTAAATCATAGTATTTCTACTAAACAATAGTATTTCTGCCAAATCATAGTATTTGTGCCAAAATATTGTATTTGTACAAAGTCATAATATTTCTTCTAAATCATAGTATTCAAATCAAATCTCAGGAGTTGTGCTAAAACGCAGTATTATTGCCAAATCATAGTATTTGTACCCAAACATATCAGTTCAACTTAGTTAACTCTTCTCAACAGCCCAACACCTCTTCTTCACCCCGTTTTAGCAGAATTGTGAGTTTTTTCACCCCTTTTCAGCACAAATTCCAGCTTTTTCAGATGTTTTCAACAGAAATCTCTTTTTTAGCAGACATTCTGCTGATTCACCTGTTTTCAGTGCAACGTTCTACTTCTTTACCTCTTTTCAGTAGAAATTCTGCTGATTCACCTATTTTAAGCAGAATTTTCACCTCTTATCAATACAAATCTCAGTATCTTCTGCTCATTTCAGAGGAAACCTTTTCACCTCTCCTCTTTTCAGTACAAATTTGAACTTCTGTACCCCTTTGAAGCAGAATTTTTGCCTTTTCACCTCTTTTCAGCAAAAGTTTCTGTTTTTTCACTTGTTTTCAGCATAATTTTTCAGTTTCTTTACTGCCATACAATTTTTGCAGCTTTTCATCTTTTTCAGTCATTTTCAGCAGACAGCTTAAGCGTTCCGGCATCCACACAGCATTTTCGCAGGAAATGCAAATTTTTCTAGTCTTTATTGTGTGGATGCCCTAATAGGGCTTCCACACTATTGAGTTCCTGTTTCTCTTTATTCTTTATTCCACTATATTCCAGTTGCTTCCGTACACTTTTTGGCACTTATCTACTCCCTCAGTTTTCAGCCGATTTTCTCCGTTCAAACTCTAAACTGTTCTGCTCTTTCTGCTAATGCCGGCTATGACTTTTGGTGTTTATTACTGTTATACTTTTTAAAATATTACACTTTTTTCCTTTAATTTGTCCCATTGAAATGAATGGAAAACTTCCACAATTCTGCTAAAACTTGCTTGTCTTTGAAACTTAACTACTTTGTCATACTTTCACCTAGAAACTCCATTCAAACTTTAAAATGTTCTCAGATTATTGGGCTATTCCTGTCTGATTCAGCTTTTTCAGATCTTCTACCGTTTTAATCTTATCTCTCTTTAAGTTTTCAGTTGCAAAATTGTGATTTTTCAGAAAATACATGCGTTGCTATGGTTGCTATGCAATTAAGTCAGAGTGAGTGCTGGTCCGTTCTGAATTTTCTCTTCATGTCTAAACAACTTCTTGCTACTCGCTCAATTTCCACTCAACCCCCACAAATTATACATCAAAACGTAGGTATTTTTGCTGGCTTTCAGAAAACGTCACTATCACTGTTGTGGAAGTTACAGATTTTTATCAAATCGCCTCAGACCAACACAAGATCTGAAAACGCTCCATTGACTTTCAATGGAGAGTGTGTTCAAAATCAGCGCTGGATTTCTCTAATGAGAGGCATTTTCAAATCGTCATATCTCTTTAACAAAGCAAAGTTAGGACATGAGGCTTGTGCCAATATATCTTCAGACACTGCTGACACTCACAGTGGAAGCAGTTTTTACAATTATCTTACCGTTGAGCAATGAATTACGTTTGTTTGAGGGGTGGAAATCGGTCCTCCTCTCAGTTTTCAAACTCCGAAAATGAAGCCGTTTCTTCTCTCGTCATATCTCCGCGACGGAGTTACAAAGAGCAATGAAAATCGCAGTGAAAGTACACCAAAGTCCGCTGATTCACCCAGTACAAGATTTATGCTGCTAGCCCTCCTAGTTTTTGAGTTACACGATGTTTTGTAACTCCAAAAAACGGCGTTTTTCGCCTCTCACCGCGATCTAATTCTGACTGCTGAAGTCTCTGTCTTTCAGACCCCCGCCCCCTTTCCAGGTGGCGCAATCAGTAATGACACGGCTCTGCAGCTCAAAGGTCGTGAGTTCAATCCCACCTTGTTCAACATTTTGTTTTCACTACAAATTGGTACACTATCACAGACCTGTAATTTATATTGCTAATTTATTACAATTCTGCAAAGTTTTATGATTTTAGCAGCTTTTCTAATATGGACCTCAGATTCTTGTCAACACCACATGGCAGAAATACATACAAGTAAACAGCCTGATGAAGCAGACAGAAGCAGTACCTCTGATTGGTGAATTTGAGCAGAACCAGGTTGTTCTGCCTCTTTTTAGCAGAAATTCTGCTCATTCACCTCTTTTCAGCGCAATGTTCTGCTTCTTTCCCTGTTTTCTGCAGAAATTCTGCTGATTTACCTCTTTTCTGCAAAATTTTCAGCCCTTTTACCTCTTATGAGCACAATTCTCAGCAGCTTCTGCTCATTTCACCATAATTGTCAGTCTCTCCATCTCCTTCCTTGGGAGAGTTAGTTTGGCACAGTGAGATGAGTAGCTGCCTTAAGCCCAGGACGGCCAGGTTCGAATCCTCCTCAGGGTGGCCCTTGTTTTTTTCACCGCCATGCAACTTTTCATCTTTTTCAGCTTTTCAGCAGACAGCTTCAGTGTTAAGGCATCCACACAGCATTTTCGCAGGAAATGCAAATTGTGTGGATGCAGAGATTCCCAGTGTATTACAAGTCATATATCTTCAATAATTTATATTCTATCTCTGAATTAAGAAGACCTGCAGATTCCCCCATCTCTTCTGAACAAATCGGTGTCAGAATGACTGTTCTAGCCCCTACGGTTAGGAAATTATGGCCATTTGTTCGAGGGGAATCCTGAATGTCAGAAATACACTGCAGAAAACTTTCAATTCAATTCAATTCAATTTTATTTATATAGCGCCAAATCACAACAAAAGTCGCCTCAAGGCGCTTTATATTGTACAGTAGATAGCACAATAATAAATACAGAGAAAAACCCAACAATCATATGACCCCCTATGAGCAAGCACTTTGGCGACAGTGGGAAGGAAAACTCCCTTTTAACAGGAAGAAACCTCCGGCAGAACCAGGCTCAGGGAGGGGTGGCCATCTGCTGCGACCGGTTGGGGTGAAAGAAGGAAAACAGGATGAAAGACATGCTGTGGAAGAGAGACAGAGATTAATAACAGATATGATTCGATGCAGAGAGGTCTATTAGCACATAGTGAGTGAGAAAGGTGACTGGAAGGGAAAAACTCAATGCATCATGGGAATCCCCGGCAGCCTACGTCTATTGCAGCATAACTAAGGGAGGATTCAGGGTCACCTGGTCCAGCCCTAACTATATGCTTTAGCAAAAAGGAAAGTTTTAAGCCTAATCTTGAAAGTAGAGATAGTGTCTGTCCCCCGAATCCAAACTGGAAGTTGGTTCCACAGAAGAGGGGCCTGAAAACTGAAGGCTCTGCCTCCCATTCTACTTTTAAATACTCTAGGAACAACAAGTAGGCCTGCAGTGCAAGAGCGAAGTGCTCTAATAGGGTGATATGGTACTACAAGGTCATTAAGATAAGATGGGGCCTGATTATTTAAGACCTTGTATGTGAGGAGCAGGATTTTGAATTCAATTCTGGATTTAACAGGAAGCCAATGAAGGGAAGCCAAAACAGGAGAAACATGCTCTCTCTTTCTAGTCCCTGTCAGTACTCTTGCTGCAGCATTTTGGATTAGCTGAAGGCTTTTCAGCGAATTTTTAGGACATCCTGATAATAGTGAATTACAGTAGTCCATCCTGGAAGTAATAAATGCATGAACTAGTTTTTCAGCATCACTCTGAGACAGGATATTTCTAATTTTAGAGATGTTGCGCAAATGGAAGAAAGCAGTCTTACATATTTGTTTAATATGTGCGTTGAAGGACATGTCCTGGTCAAAAATGACTCCAAGGTTTCTCACAGTGTTACTGGAGGCCAAGGTAATGCCATCCAGAGTAAGAATCTGCTTAGATACCATATTTCTAAGATTTTCAGGGCCGAGTACAATAACCTCAGTTTTATCTGAATTAAGAAGCAGAAAGTTAGCGGCCATCCAGGTCTTTATGTCTTTAAGACATTCCTGCAGTTTAACTAATTGGTGTGTGTTACCTGGCTTCATGGATAGATAGAGCTGCGTGTCATCTGCATAGCAGTGAAAATTTATGCTATGTCTTCTAATGATGTTGCCTAGGGGAAGCATGTATAATGTAAATAGAATTGGTCCTAGCACTGAACCCTGTGGAACACCATAATTGACCTTAGTGGGTGAAGAGGACTCTCCATTTACATGTACAAATTGGAGTCTATTAGATAGATATGATACAAACCACTGCAGTGCAGTATCTGTAATACCTACAGCATGTTCTAATCGCTCTAATAGGATATTATGGTCAACAGTATCGAATGCAGCACTGAGGTCTAGCAGGACAAGCACAGAGATGAGTCCACTGTCAGAGGCCATAAGAAGATCATTTGTAACCTTCACTATAGCTGTTTCTGTGCTGTGCTGAGCTCTGAAACCTGACTGAAACGCTTCAAATAAGCCATTCCTCTGCAGATGATCAGTTAGCTGTTTGACAACTACTCTTTCAAGGATTTTTGATATGAAAGGAAGGTTGGAGATTGGCCTATAATTAGCTAAGACAGCTGGGTCTAGAGATGGCTTTTTGAGTAAAGGTTTAACTACAGCCACCTTGAAGGCCTGTGGTACATAGCCGATTATTAGAGATAGGTTGATCATATTTAAGATTGAAGCATTAATTAATGGCAGGACTTCTTTGAGCAGTTTTGTAGGAATGGGGTCTAAAAGACGGTGATGGTTTGGAGGAATTAATTATTGAAGTTAACTCAGAAAGATCAATTGGAGAAAAAGAGTCTAACTTAACATTGATGGTACTAAGAGTAGCTGTAGATAATATTACATCTGTGGGATGATTATTGGTAATTTTTTCTCTAATGATAAAAATTTTATTTGTGAAGAAGTTCATGAAGTCATTACTAGTTAACGTTAAAGGGATGGTTGGCTCAGTAGAGCTCTGACTTTTTGTCAGCCTGGCTACAGTGCTGAAGAGAAACCTGGGGTTGTTCTTATTTTCTTCAATCAGTGACGAATAGTAAGATGTTCTGGCTTTGCGGAGGGCTTTCTTATAAAGCAGCAAACTATTTCTCCAGGCTAAATGATGATCCTCTAAATTTGTGACACGCCATTTCCTCTCCAGCTTACGAGTTATCTGCTTTAGGCTACGTGTTTGAGAATTATACCACGGAGTCAGGGACTTTGGATTTGAGGCCTTAGTTTTCACAGGAGCTACAGTATCCAGAGTCGTACGTAGTGAGGAGGTAAAATTATTAACAAGATAATCGACCTCTGTTGGAGTAGCGTTCAGATAGCTGCTCTGCTCTATGTTGGTACAGGGCACTGAAGATGATAACAGTGGGTGGATTATATTCTTAAACTTAGTTACAGCACTTTCAGAAAGACATCTACTTTGATAAAGTCTACTCTCCACTGCTGTGTAATCAATTATTGTAAATGTAAATGTTATCAGGAAATGATCAGACAGCAGAGGGTTTTCAGGAAACACTGTTAAATGTTCAGTTTCTATGCCATATGTTAAAACAAGATCTAGAGTGTGATTAAAGTGGTGGGTGGGTTCTTTTACATTTTGAGAGAAGCCAATTGAGTCTAATAACAGATTAAATGCCATGTTGAGGCTGTCATTTTTAGCATCTACATGGATGTTAAAATCACCCACAATAATTATTTTATCTGAGCTGAGCACTAAATCAGATAAAAAGTCTGAGAAATCAGAGAGAAACTCTGTGTAAGGCCCAGGTGGACGATAGATGATAACAAGTAAGACTGGTTTCTGAGTTTTACAGCTGGGGTGGACAAGGTTAAGCATCAGGCTTTCAAATGAATTAAAAGTCTGTCTTGGTCTTTCGTTAATTAATAGGCTGGTGTGAAAAATTGCTGCCACACCGCCCCCTCGGCCTGTGCTTCGAGATTTCTGGTAGTTAGAATGACTCGGGGGTGTTGATTCATTTAAACTAACATACTCATCCTGCTGCAACCAGGTTTCTGTAAGGCAGAGTAAATCGATTTGTTGATCAATTATTAAGTCATGTACTAACAGAGACTTGGAGGAGAGAGACCTAATATTTAATAATCCACATTTCACTGTTTTACTCTTTGGTTCAGATGTGGATACTGTATTGTTCTTTCTTTGTGATTTTTTATGTTTAAGTTGTTTATTGCTGGTTTTTGGTTTGTTTTTTGTCTTTTTGGGAGCTGACACAGTCTCAATGGAGATGGGTTTTTGGGGGGGTAGCAGGAGGAGAGAAGCTGCAGAGAGGCGTGTAAGACTGCAACTCTGCTTCCTGGTCCCAACTCTGGATAGTCATATTTTGGGGGGTTTAATGAATTTGTCCATATTTCTAGAAATGAGAGCTGCTCCATCCAAAGTGGGATGGATGCCGTCTCTCCTAACAAGACCAAGTTTCCTCCAGAAGGTTTGCCAATTATCTATGAAGCCCACATCGTTTCTGGGACACCACTCAGACAGCCAGCAATTTAAGGAGAACATGCGGCTAAACATGTCACTCCTGGTCTGATTGGGGAGGGGACCAGAGAAAACTACAGAGTCCGACATTGTTTTGGCAAAGTTACACACCGATTCAATATTGATTTTAGTGACCTCCGATTGGCGTAACCGGGTGTCATTACTGCCGACGTGAATTATGATCTTACTGTATTTACGTTTACCCTTAGCCAGCAGTTTTAAATTTCCTTCAATGTCGCCTGCTCTGGCCCCTGGAAGACAATTGACTATGGTTGCCGGTGTCTCTAGCTTCACATGTCTGAGAACAGAATCACCAATTACCAGAGTTTGACCCCCGGCGGGTGTGTCGCCGAGTGGGGAAAAACGGTTAGACACATGAACAGG
Source organism: Oreochromis niloticus (assembly GCF_001858045.2). Classification (NCBI taxonomy): domain Eukaryota; kingdom Metazoa; phylum Chordata; class Actinopteri; order Cichliformes; family Cichlidae; genus Oreochromis; species Oreochromis niloticus. The sequence continues at coordinate 8,059,698 of NC_031974.2, forward strand.
TTGGTGGTGTACCTGGGGCTTCAGTTTAAGACTATGCTTCCTCCTCACCGTCACCCAGCCACCCTCTTTCCCCAGCTGCTTGGGGTCTGCCGGGGAACAGCTAGCGGGGCCTACGCTATCTTCGGCTGCACCAGCTACAGGGGCCTGGCTAGCTACGGGTGAATGAAGGGTGCGAAGCCGAGTCTCCAATTCAGTAATCCTGGCCTCCAGAGCTGCAAATATGCTACATTTATTACAGGTATCATTACTGCTAAAGGAGGCCGAGGAGTAACTAAACATCTGACACAATGAGCAGGAAAGTGCAGGAGGGACAGGTGAAGTAGCCATGGTGCTAACGAGTCGGCTACGAGCTAAGCTAAGCTAGCGAAACAGTAAAGAGACAGTGAGTGAATACTTTGGCTATAAATTAGGTAGTGAGTACACAGAAAGGGTGATTCAGATGAAGCACGTTAAGATTATACTATGAAAAAGGGATGTATCAAAAGATTTAAATTAAATTGCTAAGCAGAAAAGCTACTCAGAAACACCACTGTGTTTTCAAACCTCTCTCTGTGTCTGTGTGTGTAAGGGCTGATTACAGCAGGTGCAGCTAATTTAACTGACCTAGATATACCAAGCCCAGACTCTTAACAGTTCCTGTTCACTTTGCGCTCTGTGTATGTGTGTGTGAGTATCAATATTTCTCCCATGTTAAAGTATTACTCCTCCATAATAGTATTTCTGCTAAATCACAGTACTTCTGCTACATCTTAGTACTTCTGCTCAACCATAGTATTTCTGCTAAATCATAGTATATTTTTAAAATCATGGTATTTGTGCCAAATCATGGTTTTGGGGCCAAATCAGAATATTTCTGATATGTTATAGTATATATGCTGAATATAGTATATCTGCCAAATCATAGTATTTATCCCAAATCATAGTATTTATGCCAAATTACAGTATTTCTGCCAAAAGGCAGAAATAGTACCTTTTAGTAGAAATTTCTGCCAAAAAATAGTATTTATGTTAAAACATAGTATTTCTGCTAAATCATAGTATTTGTACTGAAACATAGTATTTCTGCCCAATCATAGTATTTGTACCCAATCATAGTATTTCTGCCATATCATAGTATTTGTGCCAAATTATGGGATTTTGCCAAAACATGGTACTTGTGCCAAATTATAGTATTTGTGCCCAATTAATATTTCTGTTATGTTATAGTATTACTACTAAGTCACAGTATTTCTGCCAATTCGTAGTATTTGTACTAAATCATACTACTCGTGCCAAATCATAGTATTTGTTGCAAATCATAGTATTCAAACCAAAATATAGTATTTGTACCAAAGCATTGTATTTGTATGAAGTACCGTATTTCTGCCAAATCATAGAATTACTGCATTTTCATAGTATTTTGAGGAATCCCTTTTGTGATAGTATTACTTCTAAGTCATAGTATTTCTGCTTTGTCATAGTATTTGTACTAAAACGTAGTATTTCTGCCAAATCATAGTATTACTGCTATTTCATAGTATTTGACTGAAATTACAGTGTTTCTGCAAAAACATTGTATTTCTGCTAAATCATAGTATTTCTGTTATCTTAAAGTACTTGTACTGAATTATAGTATTTGTGCCAAGGTTTAGTATTTCTGCCAAATCATATTATCTCTGCTAAATCATAGTGTCTGCCAAATCATAATATTTGTGCCTAAGCGCACCATTTGTACCAAAACATAGTATTGCTGCTATATCATAGTATTTGAGCCAAATCATAGTATATGTCCTGAAACATAGTATTTCTGCCAAATCATAGTATTTGTCCCAAAGCATAGTATTTCAACAAAATCACAGTATTTCTGCTATGTTATAGTATTTGTGCTTGTAGAAAAGCCTGTTAGTGTGAGCTACATTACCCAGCAGCCTCTGAGCAGTGAGGGGATTCATGGGACTTCTGAGCCAGATGGTCTTCCTTTGTTCCTGTGCTAACGATTGAGGAGAGAGCTGCTGGGAAGGGGAGCAAATAGCCCATCCTGTATTTGTTGGGGATGGTGTGTGTCACATAAACGTGAGTTAATGTTCCATGCTTAAGATGTTTACCCTGCTACTTGTGTGTATTGGTTTTAGTTACCTTTAGTGTATGTGCTAGTTAGGGTTAATTTTCAGCCTTTTCACCTCTTATCAGCACAATTCTCAGCAGCTTCTGCTAATTTCAGCAGAATGGTCAGTCTGTCCACCTCTTCTTTGTGAGAATGAGTTTGGCTCAGTGAGAAGAGTTTCCGCCTTGAGCCCAGGAGGGCCAGGTTCGAATCCTGCTCACGACGACATTTTTTTTTTCACCACCATACAACTTTTTGCAACTTTTCATCTTTTTCAGCTTTTCAGCAGACAGCTTCAGCGTTAAGGCATCCACACAGCATTTTCGCAGGAAATGCAAATTTTTCTAGTATAGGTTTGCTCTTCATCCTAACGAAGTCTCATCTAAGATGACAGGTTTACAAGTATGTCAAGTGTCTCTATGCACCTGATTAGTGTAGTTATTTCCTTATTTTCTTCATCTCATATATCATTGTACTGGGTTTGAGCAAACCTTGAGCTTGACTCAGACTACTTTTAACAATCTTCCACCTCACATCATAACTGACTGAGGTGCCTCTTCTTATTAATAGTATGTCATTGTTAATGTTATCATTGTATTGTTTTTCCTTTTTTATAACAGCAATAGTATATTACAATACACTACTTCACTACTAATATACAATAGTATATTAGTTTATATTTTATTATGTATCCATCACGGGTCTGTGTGAATCTGCAGCTTCACACCTTCCCAAGCTGGAGACATTTGCTTTTCCTTGGCTGAACAATGACACAGCCTTAATATACCTTATGCATCTCTCTTTTTATTTGATATATTTTCGTGTGAATTGTCTGGTTTCACGCATTCTATTCATTCAGCTTGGTTGTCTTCCCAATTTTGTTTCATTGTTAATACCAGTTTACAGGTTGTTAACCTTCCTATTATCTCCTATTATCATGCTTATCACTAGATAAGCTCTACTTTAAGTTAACCTTAATTTAACCTTTTGTTTATTCCACTTCATTCCACTTTCCATGCTTTAAAATACAACTCTTGTGTACTCTTTGTTTTCTTTTTAGCTTCCTTTTCAGTATTTATTTCTGCTTGGAGGGTTTCTTATAGTTTAGTCAATGCATTTTCCCTCCCACGTGGGACATTTAGGTTTTCTTTGGATTTCTCCATCTATATGCACTAATTTGTCCAGCTCCTGGACATTTCTTTTCTAACCACTGCTCGTCAGCAGTGAGTTACCCATTTTAATCCTTTTAATTTTAACACTTTACAACTACACAACTGCAGCACCTTCTCTGGCACGAGAATCGAGAGAGGTAGTTGACACGGCCTTCTACTTTCAAGCTATTCTTGAAAGCGGTGTCACCTTTACGTGATGAAACACGACCTGTTTCTCTCTTTTCACCAGTACTTGGGTGGCCAACAGCAAACAAAACAGTGGAATAGTTCAGCCTCCTTATTGTGCTGTAAAATCAACTTATTCCACCAACAAAAATAAAACAACAGCAATACCTTTTCAACGCGTACTACGTCTTACGGACCAGGTTTATCTAAAATAGCTTCCAGCCCCTTCCAGGCGAGCGTTTACTTCTAGAAACTCTTCTAAAATAGCTTCCAGCCCCTTTCTCAGGCAAGCATTTACATTTAGAAATCCCCCTAAAATAGCTTCCAGCCCCTTTTTCAGGCGAGCGTTTACTTTTAGGAATGCTACCAACCCCTCTGGGCGAGCCTAGACGTTTTACGCGAGGTGTCTGAGTGTTAATATTCACCTGGTTGCTGCCGGTCTCTCAGGTCTACCTCATCGACCCCCACCGCCGTGGACCACTTATAAGAACGCTGGCCAGAACCCGAATTCACGTCTCTGGACTTTATCCTGTACCTGGACAGGAGCTGTCGACAGACTTCAGCGCGGGCTTCTCACGACGGCAGGACTCGGTGAGGCTTTCCTGTGGGGTCACACAAAAGTGCTGTGTCCCATCCGGCTCGAAGGACCAAGAAATGTCAGGAGTTTTCCTGTATTGCAACCCAGGTCGGAATAAAACGCTCAGACCGGTTAACGTGTACACGGGGAGACTCAGAGAGACTCGCGCCGCTGCAATAAAAAGGAAGAGTCTTTATTCAGAGAGCACATACAGGAAGAGAGAAAATAGAACTGCAGGCTTCCTGTGTAACTTCCCCATTTAGGAGTCTGCACAGAGTTTAAGCTGAATACTGAAAAGAGCAAACACATTTAGATAATGAAACGTACTTTTAAGCATAACATAATACAAATCCCAAAATCCTAAGAAATCTCTTAACAGACAAGAAAAGTTTTAAAGCCATCAGGTGCTCAGTTTAGAAAAAATAGAGAAGAAGAGGAGGAGAAACGAGCAAAAGATACAAGCAAGCAGATGTGTCATTGGATAATGGCAGGTCATCCTGAAACAATCAGACTAAACTCCAAACAATTCATTATGTTACAGATTTTAATATTAATTAGTCATTGTTGATTTGTCCTGTTCTCATTGTATGACGAATTATGATGGCTGCTTGGTAGCTGTTTGCATATTCTCTCTCTCTCTCTCTCTCTCTCTCTCTCTCTCTCTCTCTCTCTCTCTCTCTCTCTTAATGTGTGTGTTTCTCTGGTGAATTTCGACAACAGTTTTATGTTAATGCACAATCCTTAATATGTTTTATGTGTGTGTGTGTAAAGTTCCACAATACATATGGAACTTTCTATTTTCTCTGATTTTGTGTCTTGCAAATAAACCTTTAAAATAAATTAAATTTTATTATGTATTTATTTTTTGCCTACATCAGTAAGAAATACCAAATTATATACACAAAGTTATAGAAATCACCACTCCCTTTATTCATGATGATTTCAATAACATCACATAATAACATGTAACATCACATCCTGTAAGCATAGTCTGCCTGTGTCTTTTCTCTGGAAATGAACATTTTCAGCCAATATAGGTAATACATCAACATGGCTGCCATGGCTAAGTTAGGAATATTTATAATGTAATTTCCAAAACTTGCATATGATCTGCAATTTGTAGCAGATCTACTGACTGTCATAGAGCAGCTGGAGCAGTCTCAAATGGAGGTCAGTCCACTACTGCCACCTGTGGCCAAGTGCCATAGCCTACTACTAGATTAACTCGTGACACATCTGCACCTGTTTCTATGACCACATTGAGTAGAGTCTGAGTGGCTGCACTTACACTGGTGCATTCAAATCCACCCACAAACATATTGAAAGATGCAATGTCAGCAATGTGGATTGTCAAGACAAGAGTAAAAACTGAAGATTTAATACATCACTGCTCAAAGATGAAGATGTGTAAAGTTCCACAATACATATGGAACTTTCTATTTTCTCTGATTTTGTGTCTTGCAAATAAACCTTTAAAATAAATTAAATTTTATTATGTATTTATTTTTGGCCTACATCAGTAAGAAATGCCAAATTATATACACAAAGTTATAGAAATCACCACTCCCTTTATTCATGAGTAAAAACTGAAGATTTAATACATCACTGCTCAAAGATGAAGATGTGTAAAGTTCCACAATACATATGGAACTTTCTATTTTCTCTGATTTTGTGTCTTGCAAATAAACCTTTAAAATAAATTAAATTTTATTATGTATTTATTTTTGGCCTACATCAGTAAGAAATACCAAATTATATACACAAAGTTATAGAAATCACCACTCCCTTTATTCATGATGATTTCAATAACATCACATAATAACATGTAACATCACATCCTGTAAGCATAGTCTGCCTGTGTCTTTTCTCTGGAAATGAACATTTTCAGCCAATATAGGTAATACATCAACATGGCTGCCATGGCTAAGTTAGGAATATTTATAAATGTTTATTAAATGTTTTAAAAAAGAGTGGACTTCATATTTAGACTTTAATGACACTCCCTAACCCCCAGGGAAAGCTGTGATGAGAGGTAAAATAATCTCTTTCTCATCACATAAAAAGAAAGAAGAAAACAAAAATATTCAGGAATTAGAAAAAAAACATCAAATCCTTAGAAGAAGCCTACACGTCCGACCAAGATCAAGAAATAATGAACGAAATATGCAAAACAAAAGTAGAATTAAATGAAATTATTAATAAAAAAATAGAATTCCTAGTACAAACCTTCGCTTGCAGAATATATGACTCTGGAAGAATAAACAACATTTTTAGGGATTTCTATGAAACTTTATATTCACCACAAATAAACCCATCTAAAAATGAAATTGATCAGTTTCTTGACAACGTAACTCTTCCAAAATTACTAGACAGTCAAGCAATTACACTAGATTCGCCACTCACACCAGGTGAACTCCAGGAAGCGCTGATAAGTATGCCCAAAAATAAGGCTCCAGGTCCAGACGGCTTTCCTGCAGAATTCTACAAAGAAATCTGGACAATTTTGGCACCAGTATTCCACGGCATGTTGCAGGAAATCAAGGAAAATGGCAGACTACCACCAAATATGAATTCTGCCAACATTAGTCTCCTGCTTAAACCAGGCAAAGACCCTTTATTTCCCTCAAGCTATCGTCCAATATCTCTTATACCACTATTCATTCACTCTCACATTCATACACTGGTGAAGGCAAGCTACAGTTGTAGCCACAGCTGCCCTGGGGCAGACTGACAGAGGTGAGGCTGCCGTATCGCGCCATCGGCCCCTCTGGCCATCACCAGTAGGCGGTAGGTGAAGTGTCTTGCCCAAGGACACAACGACCGAGACTGTCCGAGCCGGGGCTCGAACCGGCAACCTTCCGATTACAAAACGAACACCCAGCTCTTGAGCCACGATCGCCCCTGCAAAGCTCTCTCAAAGAGATTAGAGAAGATAACCCCCCTTTTAATTTATCCTGACCAAACTGGTTTCATAACGGGTAGGCACTCATCAACAAACACTCGTAGATTGCTGTAGCAGCATTTAGATAGGCTACAACAATTAAGGGCATAAAATGTGAGAATGTAGAACATAAAATCAGTCTCTATGCGGATGATGTGTTGCTTTTTCTGCAAAACTCACAAACCAACCTTTCTGAGGTAATTACTCTAATAAATTTGGTTTTCAAGAGTTTCAGATTATTCAAAGGGGGCCCTCGGGCCTCCGGACTCTGGGCCTGCGGCTCGGTTCACTCTGGCACAGCTGGCTGCCAGCAGAGCCGGCGGGCACGCCAGTGCAGCCCCCTCTGTCTTCTGCTCTGTGGCTACTGGGTGACCCCTCGTCTGGGGATCTCCTCAGCCCTTCCCAGGAGGGTGGCACGGATGCCCCTCCGGTGGTCCTCCTTGGGCTCTCGCACTCTGGGGCCTCTGGATATCTGGAGCCTGGATCTCCTCCATGCCTGCTTCATGCCCTGGGGGACGGGGCTATGGCCCTCCACACCCTCTAGCAGACCGTTACATGGGGAAAACTTTTGAATACAAGCGCGCTGATCCACACAGCTGTGCACACGGGTGTTCACTGTTCGTAACCTTAAACTACACCTTTCTTGGCTGCTACTTCAAAGCACATTGTGCGCTGTCTGTCCTGCGAGCTGCACAACAACATTCAATATTTAGTATTTACTGCTGTTTACACTTAGCTAGATTAACGTGATGATGTTGTGTTTAGTATGTTGCTTTGGGTTTTTTTTTGCTTGTTTTCTATTCTTTTTCTCTCAACAGGTGATCCAGGAGATTTTTTTTCTTTATCTTTGTAAGTGACCTTTCTCACTGTCCTTCTTCCCTTCTGTTTTTCTTTTCCTTCCTCTCTTTCTTTCTCCCTTTCCTATCCCCCAGTCATGTCTGTCCCATCTGTAACAACTGAAAATAAAATAAATAATAACAACAAAGGTTGATCAAATGGACCAATATGGCAATGCCATGATGATCCATTTGGCAAAAGAAATCCATTGGGTATCCTTGTTGGTCTTCAGAAAACAATTCTGACGGCTAAAGAACCAAATGGGACAGACAACAAAAAAAAAAAAAAAAAAGGATTGTCAAGACTCAAACCAACCATTAAGCAAAGACAGCAGGGATCACTTGTTTCTGTTTATTATACAGCCAGATTTACTTGTGACACACATGTGCAGCTGGCTTTATCACCTATTTTGAATTTGTTTCAAGCACAATACATTTGTAACTTTCAGTGTTTTCCGGTCTTCCAAAAGAAGAAAAAAAAAACTTCAACTACATGACATGCAATTGTGTATTTGTTTTCACCTTATCATACACGTGAAGTTTTACAAATCACCACTCCTTTTGTTAGTATAATTTCAGTCTCAGACAATCTAGTTTTTCTTACAGAGATTGAATGCACCTTCTGCGGATGGCGGTACCACACAGTGTGTGTGGACTTCCCCTGTACAGAAGGCAACTACAAATGTTGTGAATGCTAAATAAACAGAAACAAATGATCCCTGTTGTCTTTGCTTAATGATTGGTTTTAGTCTTGACAATCCACATTGCTGGCATTGAAAGATGCAATGCCAGCAATGCCAGGTATCAGTGCTCAAACCTTTTGTGTTTGTTTCCAATAAGTTTCCCACCTCAGGAAACAAAAATGTGTTCTTTGTCTTGTCAGATCAACATATGAGACACTTTGACTCTTCAGTGCAGTGTGGAGCCTAACAAAGATCTGTTTTGTGTCCCAGCTGATCAGCAGGAGGAGAAGAGTCTGACGGAGCAGCAGAGGAACATTTTCAGCTACTTGGACTCAGCTCAGCCACTACAGAGAAAACAATGAGCTCAACACAGAAGGTGACAGACAGAGCAGGGCGATATGACCAAAAATATTTATCACGATATACATTTGAAAATTTGCGATAACAATATAACTGACGATATAATTGACATTTGACAAAATACTTTACAACTCCACAACTTTATTAAAAAACCCATCAATGTATTTTCACTTAAACAAGCAGCTGTTTTTTATGTGCATTTAAGTTATATAAAAATTTAACAGTGCAAATGCAAATTCCTTGCTGACAGTTTAACCAAAAGGCATTTCCAGTGGAAATTGGCCGACATATCCTGAGCATAACCATGTATAATATCCACAAAACTTAAAAAGAGGTTATACAGTCGTGGCCAAAAGTTTTGAGAATTGCATAAATATTGGAAATTGGAAAAGCTGCTGCTTAAGTTTTTATAATAGCATTTTGCATACACTCCAGAATGTTATGAAGAGTGATCAGATGAATTGCATCGTCCTTCTTTGCCATGAAAATGAACTTAATCCCAAAAACCCTTACCACTGCATTTCATTGCTGTCATTAAAGGACCTGCTGAGACCATTTCAGTAATCGTCTTCTTAACTCAGGTGAGAATGTTGACGAGCACAAGGCTGGAGATCATCATGGCTGTATCCCAATTCAGGTTCTGCAGCTTTAAAGTACGCAGCCTCAACGGTCCTCAAGGGCCGCGTACTCAAAGACCACTAAGGCCAGAAGTGCGAGGCTTATAGGCTTGTGAAATGGGACAGTCTAGCCTCCGTCGCGCTGCCCAGGTTGCCTAGCAACCATGATACTAACATCTGGAAACGTTTCATACAGCTTTGTTTGACAGAAATGAAGGAGAACATATTTTGTTCATTTGTTTCTACATGAGCTCTGTGTGATTTAGGCTGAGACCACAGGACTGTAAAACATGATTGTTGGGCTTCATTTCTGTACTGAACAGTCATTTAAGATTAGCTAGTAAATAACAATTAGCTAATGTTGTTCATGAGACTAAAGTCATCTCACTTTGGTAATGTAACTATAATATGGCTGATATTATAGTTATTATATTAATCACTTCACTCAAAGACAAGTATCTTTGACAGTGTATAAATAGATGTATTATATATAAGAGACAAAAATTGTTCGTTTAATATGTTGGCATTCTTACATTTGGCTCAACGCTTACATATATGTGTAAAAAGCAGGGTTCGTACGGGTGCTTGAAATCCTTGAAAATGCTTGAATTCTAATGTCATCTTTTCAAGGTTTGAAAAGTGCTTGAATTTCAGATGTGGTGCTTAAAAGTGCTTGAAAATGTAACTGTATTTCATTCACAATAAATAGCTATCTGATTGAATTGTTTTCTTATCAGATAGACAAATAAAATGAGACGCAAAAGCAAAATTTCCCCGACTGGGCTGCCTTGCGTCTGTTTCAATATGTGACCCCGCCCCTCCCTCGGACAGTTGGGGATGAGTGCGCTAACATACCTGTAGGTTGCTGTTTTAATGAGTGTTTGATGGAAAACAACAATGGCGGAGTTTGCGTTCTCCAGTCGCATGATAGGTGAGTGCTAGTAAATAATTTTCCAGTACGCGTACGTTACACATGCTATTTTTTTAAATTATGGTTATTATTTTGCTAGCTATCAAACTCGCTGGAGAAATGATTGAAATGCACTGAGTGTGATGCAGTATGGCAGCGCTATTACGGAATATGCTGTGAACTTACTTAGCAGTAATATGAGTTAATTTACTCAAGTGAAAGCTTTAAACATTAGCCCGATACATAACTAGCTAACTTAAGGCTTTCTGATTAACCCTCTGGGGTCGAAGGACCCAGAGTCTCCATTTCAACTTGGGTGGAACGTGCGGACTTCAAGCTATATACCAGTTTTTAAATTGTGTTGATAGGTCACGTAAAACCGATGTTTTTTTGGGGGGGGGGGTTCTGAATAAAACAGTGGCGTTTACTCCGGGAAGAAACGGTAAAACCGGCATTTTTTATGGAGAGCGCTAGCAAACGCCCTTTGCTTGTGAGTGAAAAAAGAAAAAACACTCCTTCCCTATTGGTGGAAAAATGTACCATGTCGACCAATCAAAAAATGATACGGCAACATGTGGTATTTGGTTGTTGGGAAGAGAGAGTGAGTGAGCGAAAAAGAGACAGAGAGTTTTGATACGTGAGAGATTTGTGATGTTTATCATGTTTGGAGTCTCAAGTTAGTGTGTTTTCTTGTGTAGTTAGTGTGTAGTGTAGTCGTTTTGTTTAGTTTTGTGTGTCAGTTCTACTAGTGAACGTCACAGTTGCTGCAACTGTGTGCTGGAAAAGCTTAAAAAGGGACCTTGAAAGTGCTTAAAAAGTGCTTGAATTTGACCCTGAAAAAAGCGTACGAACCCTGAAAAAGCAAATGTACGAGCTGTGATAACTGTTTCTGATAGAATGAAGAGTAGACTGATATATTAAATATTCCTTTATTGGGTGAGAAAATCAGACCATGTCATAACTGCTTTAAGTCATATAGAATAGATATCAGAGCCTTAAACAGGCTGACTTCTGCTAAATGGGTGAAACTGGGCAGAAAGTCTACAAACACATAACATCCTTATAGAATATGATGTAACACTATAGATCAACTTACCTCAGAATATATAAAGCATATAAACAATTACAGCAATATGATGCAACAAACACAGCAGTACTACTAATCCAAAAATACTCAAAGCTTCATAGAACTGAAACAAACATTTATTTTTAGGTCCATTCTGCTGCTGATACATACTTTAGGTTTCTGAATATTAAACTTGTTGCTGCCTTTCATAGTGTGTAACTTGAAGGCTCTGAGTACTTTCTCCCACACTGAAAACACTGGGATGATACAATTATTTGAACATTATCTAATAAGACTGATTCAGGACAGACAATTAGGAACAGAAAAAGCAGAAACGTGGGAAGGATCAGAGGAGAAAGTCCGACACATGCTGAAGAACAAGCTGGGCCTGGATAGTGACAGCATTCAAATTGAACGCGCTCACAGAGTCGGTCCATACAAGGAAAACGGACGAGCCAGGCCGATTGTGGTCAGACTACAAAGACTTAAAGATAAACAATTAATTTTCTCATCTGCCAAAAAACTGAAAGGTACCAATCTTTACATCAACGAGGATTTTTCAGAGTCCATCAGGAAGAAGAGGAAAGAACTGTTACCACAGCTGAGAGCGGCCAGAGACAGAGGTGATATTGCCGTCCTGAAATATGACAAATTAATTGTTAAACCGAGGTCACAGAACGCCGGAGTTAATATTTAGACTTCAGCAATGTTGCCATTTGTAGCTGTTGAGATCGATCGGTCTGCAAATGTCTGACCCTATACTTATTCCCGGATTTTCCGGTAAAGATTTTTCAGTAGCTCATGTCAATATTTGTAGCCTTAAATATAAGATTCAGGAAATTCAGTCACTGTTGTCAACAAATACGATAAGTGTGCTGGCTATTTCCGAGACTCATTTAGACGATGCCTTTGAGAATAATGTATTTGAAATAAACTGTTATAAGTTGTATAGGAAGGACAGAAACAGATTTGGAGGGGGCGTAGCCCTATACATTAATGAGAATATGGCAAGCAGACTACGAATGGACTTAATGTTTGACGATCTGGAAATTGTGTGGGTTCAGTTACACCCGCTCTATGGCAGGCCTGTATTAGCAGGTTGCTGCTACAGACGCCCAAGTAGTAATATGTTGTATGTAGAACGAATCTGTGAAATGCTGGAAAGAGTAACTGAGGAAAACCAAGACATGTTCTTATTAGGAGACTTTAATATCAATTGGTCAGCTCCTTCTTGTCCTTTAAGGAAAAAAGATAAGTTCATCAGCGTCGGCTTGTTGCCTGTCTCAGATGATCAGTATTCCCACCCGGGTCACGGTCAACGCAGGAGGTCATAGGTCATCATCATGTATCGATCATATATATACAAATGTTCCTGAGCATTGCTCTAATATTGTTTCTATTCCAGTTGGTTATAGTGACCATAATCTTGTAGGTTTGACTAAGAAAATGAAACCACTGAAAACTGCACAAAAGATTATTTTTCATAGATCATACAAAAATTTCAATGCAGATAAGTATATTAATGACGTAAAAGAAATTCACTGGACTGACATCTGCCTCGAGCGTGACCCTGATTTGGCATTATCTATGTTTATTGAAAACTTTTGCTACCTGGCTGACAAACATGCCCCTTTATAAAGATTTACTGTTAAAAAGAAGGGAGACCGGAGGGTGTGTTCCAACTACAGGGGGATCACACTCCTCAGCCTCCCTGGGAAAGTCTATGCCAGGGTGCTGGAAAGGAGAGTTCGTCCGTTAGTCGAACCTCGGATACAGGAGGAACAATGCGGTTTTCGTCCTGGTCGCGGAACACTGGACCAGCTCTTTATCCTCTCGAGGATACTTGAGGGTGCATGGGAGTTTGCCCAACCAGTCTACATGTGTTTTGTGGACTTGGAGAAGGCATTCGACCGTGTCCCTCGGGGTGTCCTGTGGGAGGTGTTGCGGGAGTATGGGGTGTCTGGCCCACTGCTACGGGCCATTCGATCCCTATACAACCGTTGTAAGAGTTTGGTTCGCATTGCCGGCAATAAGTCGGACTCGTTTCCGGTGGGTGATGGGCTCCGCCAGGGCTGCCCTTTAACACCGATTCTGTTCATAATTTTTATGGACAGGATTTCTAGGCGCAGCCAAGTGGCGGAGGGCTTTCACTTCGGTGGCCTCAGAATCTCATCTCTGCTTTTTGCGGATGATGTGGTTCTGATGGCTTCATCGGGTGGGGGCCTCCAGCTCGCACTGGAACGGTTCGCAGCCGAGTGTGAAGCAGCGGGAATGAGGATCAGCACCTCCAAATCTGAGGCCATGGTTCTCAGCCGGAAAAGGGTGGAGTGCCCACTCCGGGTCGGGGATGAGTTCCTGCCCCAAGTGGAGGAGTTTAAGTATCTCAGGGTCTTGTTCGCGAGTGATGGGAGAAGGGAGCCGGAGATCGACAGACGGATTGGTGCTGCGGCTGCAGTGATGCGGACGCTGCACCGGTCCGTCGTGGTGAAGAGGGAGCTGAGTGTAAAAGCGAAGCTCTCAATTTACCGGTCGATCTACGTCCCGACCCTCACCTATGGCCACGAGCTGTGGGTAGTGACCGAAAGAACGAGATCGCGGATACAAGCGGCAGAAATGAGCTTCCTCCGAAGGGTGGCTGGCCTCTCCCTTAGAGATAGGGTGAGAAGTTCGGCCATCCGGGAGGGGCTCAGAGTAGAGCCGCTGCTCCTCCACATCGAAAGGAGCCAGTTGAGGTGGTTCGGGCATCTGACAAGGATGCCCCCTGGGCGCCTCCTGGGTGAGGTGTTCCGGGCATGTCCCACCGGGAGGAGGCCCCGGGGCAGACCCAGGACGCGCTGGAGAGATTATATCTCTCGGCTGGCCTGGGAACGCCTTGGTGTTCCCGCGGATGAGCTGGAGGAGGTGGCTGGGGAGAGGGAGGTCTGGGCTTCTCTGCTTAGGCTGCTGCCCCCACGACCCGACCTTGGATAAAGCGGATGAGGATGGATGGATGGATGTTAAAAAGAACTATGCACCTTGGTTAGATAATGAACTTAAGGCTGCAATGTCAGAAAGGGATATAGCAAAAGCAAAAGCACATAAGTCTGTCAGTCCACAAGAGTGGGCAAGATATCGCGAGTTAAGAAATCAAGTAACTAATTTGAATAGGCGCAAGAAGAAAGAATATTATCAACTTAAGTTCAAGGAGCAGTGGCGTGTCTAGAAAATTTTTGTTGGGGGGGCCAGGTAGGGGCACAGATTTGAAGAAGGGGTGGCAGATGCAATTGGCAGATAATGTTAAAAAAAAAATTCTACCAACAGTTAACCATCATTCAATAACCCTGTAAACCTAATAACTGAATTTGCTTTTAACTCTTATTAGAATGAGGTTTTAACCACTACGGTGCAAAGTTTTTAGATACTGCATTGATGAAGTACAAGAGATACAATCAGTGCTTTGTCAGTGTTTACGCAGCATTGAAGGACAGCAATATTTGCATAGTATTTTTACTAACATATAATGCACATGTGTTTTGGGCAAAAACATTTTTGAATATTAAAATACAAACATTTTTAACATACAATTGGCAAATTAGCCAATGCAAAACTTTATCTGCCTATTAAAAAAAGAAGATAATCTTCTCACAAACTGGTGTTTTATTTTGAAACAGGAAAAAAGTGGGGAAACAAATGAAAAGACTAACATTTGAATAAAACCTGAAAGCAAGTAAATACTTTCTATGCTGCCTTACGGTAAACTTTGGTAATACTGATGTATAAAGAACAACACTGGCTGATGATGAAATACAGTCAGCTGGCATGGTGACACTGCCAGTATTAACCTGCAGGGCTGGACTGGGACCAAAAATTGGGCATTTTGACCAGAGACCGGCCCACCAGGTATTAAAGCCATAAAGCCTTTGAATGAAAACAAACGCTGTTGTGACAGTGATGTACAGTCTTGTTGGTATATGTATGATTTCTATCAATTTTACGTCAGATAAAAACTTTGTTCGGAAGATTCAGATAATTATTTAATAAAAGCTAGATATTTTAAATGAGAATAAGTAAGAAAAGTATTTCTTTTTGGCCCCCTTTCTCTGTTAATGCCCTACCTGGCCCCCTGGCATAACTTTGCTAGACCCGCCCCTGCACAGTTACCAGCTGTCAGCTACATAGAAAAGGATCCTGGTGTTATTTGTCTCTCAGAAACAGTTCATACCTTCCCTTCAACTCATTCATGTCACCTAAAAGGTAAACCTGTTTCTCCATCACCTGTTCAGCTCTGATGAGTCAGTAAGGACATCTCCTGGTTTCATCTGCATGTTTCCCTCTCACCACATATCCAAACCGACATCATGACCAGCAGCTTTTACAGCTGTGGCTCCAGCAAACATCAGCTGATACTAGAAATTAATATTAAATAAATTCTAACAACAGCTGATCAAGCTTAAAGGTGCTGCTGTTGTTTAGCGCAACATCCGCTGGTTTCCTCTTTCTGGCGCAAAGTGGGAGATAAACAAACAAGAGAAAAGCCGATCAGCTGATCATTGATCAGTTTCATGATTGAAGTAGCAACAGGAGAGGGAGGGGGGAGAATGAGAGGCAGCTGTGCAGCAAAGACACATCCAGCTTTGTGTCTTTTTCATTCTAGCTGAAGTCCGGGACAAACTGCGTCTCTTCTCAGCTCAATACAAAACCTGTAATATTTTCTCTGAATGAGGGACCATTCCATTTTTAAGGAGCCGTTGGCAACTCTACTAACTAACCTTATGAATAAAATAAAGTTCACCATCAGTAACATTATAGCACCCACCCAGCTGTATAGAAACTCCGTCATGCTAGCTAGCACGCAGTACGAGTTATTGTAACTGACTGTAAAAAGTCAGCACAACGAAAATAAACTCCACCTAAACTTGGTTTATATCTGACCCAGATAGACTGCAGGTCATAACTTCTTACCTGAAGTTCAGTTCACCTGACACTCGGACTGGCGGCTGCCTCGGGTCTCTCCTCCTCCTGCCTACCCTTCCCTCATCCACCTGCTAGCCGCCGTGGAAGCTCCGCCATGCTCGATGGCCAGTCCAGCTACGTTAAACTGTTAATCTTTCGCCGAAAAACTGTTTTCTGTGGTGCTGTCTTTCGTGCTTGGCTCTCCTACCTTTGCTAACATGACGCTCATAGCGCAGAAGCCGATGCTGCATTCACTTACACTCGGATATGTGAGCTTCACTGTGAAGACATAATCGTACATTTGATATTTCATTGGATTTTATTGTTTTGGCTTCGGGGTGGCACCTGGGGTGGCCAGTCTGGTTGGGGGGGTGGCCTGTGCCCCCCAGGCCACCCCGCTGGACACACCACAGTCAAGGAGGCCAATAAGGACAGCAAGAAGGTGTGGAAAGTTTTAAATAATATAATGGGTAGAGATCTTGCTCCGGTGGTGTCTCACATCTACACGGGTGGTACGTTTATAAGTAAAGCTAAGGACATAGCCAATTATTTTGTGAATTATTACAAGAATAAAATAATAAATTTAAAATCTAATATGAGCAGAAGCGATTCCACCTTATCACGTCGTCTTATACAGGATGTTATCATGAATAATAAGCAATGCCAATTTAAATTTGAGGCAGTGAATGTGGAGATGGTAGAGCGGTTATTGCTATCACTTTCTGACGATACATCCTCCGGCTCTGATAACATAGACAGTAAACTGCTCAAAGTTGCAGCCAAGTTTGTGTCCCTTCCTATATGTCACATATTTAATAGATCGTTGGCATACAGCTTGTTTCCATTGCAGTGGAAAGAATTAAAAATAATAATTCCCATTCCTAAAAACAAGAATGACGTTTTTAATGGTATCAATAGCAGACCTATTAGTCTACTCCCCGTTCTAAGTAAAGTTATGGAGAGGATTGTCTATGAACAAATTCAACATTACCTAACAGAAAATCAGTTACTCACTCAGTTTCAACATGCTTACAAACCTGGTTATTCCACCAGCTCAGCTCTCATTCACATGACAGATAACTGGTATAAATATCTAGATAATGGGAATTTGGTCGGGGTGGTATTTTTGGATTTTAGCGCTGCATTTGATTTGATAAATCATGATCTTTTGATAGATAAACTAAAATGTTATGGATTTTCACCAGCTGCTTTGTGCTGGATGGAAAGTTATTTGTCTGGAAGAAGGCAAAGGGTTTATTATAATGGTTATTTCTCGGAGGGCTGTGAAATGAACTGTGGTTTACCCCAAGGCAGCTGCCTCGGTCCACTTCTCTATTCAGTCTTCATGAATGATTTGCCGTACGTCCTAGATAAATCTCTTCTTGTAATGTATGCTGATGATTCCACCATGTTTTATTCAGCCAGTAGCTACCCTAAATTGACAAGCGTATTACAACAAGATTTGCTGAATGTGTTTGATTGGATAAGTAAAAACAACATGATTTTAAACGTGTCTAAATCCAAATCCATGTTAATAAGAAGTAGAGTACGCTTAGTCAACAGCCCACAACTAAATCTTTCCATAGCTGGATCGGTATTAGAACATGTCACCCAGATTAAATTACTAGCTGTTACCATAAACCACCACCTTTCATGGTCTCAGCACATCAACTCTGTTATTAAGAAAATGGGACAGTGCATAGCTATAGCTAGGAAATGCTCTTGTTATATTACTTCTTCAATTAAGAAAGATGTCATTAATGCACTAGTATTATCTCATCTAGATATCAATCATTTGGTCAGCAGCTAATAAGACAGATCTGAACAGACTTCAGTTAGTCCAGAATAGGGCTGCCAGATTAGTGTTAAGGTGTTCATATTATACAAGTATTGATAAAATGCACAATAAACTTTCTTGGCCTTCTGTACAAGCTAAATTATACTATGGCTTACTTGTATTTTTAAAGAAAGCAATACTGGTAAACACACCACACTTTTTTTATGCTCAGTTGCAGTATCCAGATGAAATACATAATCATGCTACACGATTCTCAACTAACCACAATTTAGTAACTCCTCGAGTTAAAAGTAACTTTTTGAAAAACTCTGTTATATTTAGAGCATCTTTTCAGTGGAATAAGCTGCCTTATGCAATCAGAGAATTGGCTTCTATTCATACTTTTAAAAATCACCTAAAAGCCTATTTAGGCAGTTTTTAATTTATTTGTAAAAATTTTAAGAGGGTAATGTCACTTATAATGGAAATTGTGTATTTTGTTTGAGTGTTTTTTGTTGTTGTTTTTTTGTTTTTTTATAATTTTAATATTTACATGTTTACATTTTCAGAATTGTAAAACCTTATTGTGGATGTAAGAGCCAAATTATGTGGACATTTTGCATCCAACTCATTGTGTAACATTTTATTTTTGGTAGTTGATGGTTTGGGCCCCAGGAAGACTAGCAACCACTGTTGTGGAAGCTAATGGGGTTCCTTACAGTATAAATAAACAAATAAACAGGGAACAGTCTGTCTATTCTCTCCATCTGTCAGCTGCTGCTGGCTCTTCCTCCTCCTCTTCCTCACACACTGCTGAGTTTGTCCTGGTGGATCATCAGGGGTGCCAAGCCTCACAGATGATGTGCAGCAGTGGGTCCCTCAGTCTGTCCTAACTCTGGACACTTGCAGTTGTCACACATGGAAATCAAATGTGTGATAAGCTGCAGGATTCAAACACAAGTGTAACTTATAAATACATGTTCATACTTTTATTCCACAATCAGAGAGAAAGAAACAGAGAGAGAGTGCAGGACAGACAGACAGGTGACAGTCTCAGGTGTATACACTGCTACAAAACAGCACAAGAGAAGGAGGATTTAGTGTTTGTGTTATTACGAGTGCTAAACAAGAAGAGTTCCCAGATGGTACAGTGGACACATGTGTGACTCCTGTGATTAAAGCATCTTTCTTTCAGCTTAACGAGTGAACCGTCAGCTCGTTCAAACAAACGTTAAAGTCCGTTTGGCTCGACACCACTGAACAGAGGCAGCAATATAACATAGCTAACATTAACAGTGCAGTGAATCCTGCTTGTGCCGTGATGTTCAGGACTGCAAACCGAGCAGCATCACTGACTTTCAGCTCGTTGTGTTTGTGGATATATGACTGACTTTAATTATCCATAAAATCATCACATTCTCTGTAAGATTAAGGTCGACCAGCTGGATCCTGACCAGCTATTCTATGGCTTACTTGTAGTTATAAAGAAAGCAATTCTGTTAAACACACCACACTTTTTTTTCTGCTCACCTGCAGTATCCAGATGAAATACATAATCATATTACACGATTTTCAACAAACTGTAATTTAGTAAATGCTTGAGTTAAAAGTAACTTTGTGTAAAACTGTTATATTTGTGGCAACTTTTAAGTGGAATAAATTGCCTTATAAAATTAGAGAATTAGCAACTATTCAAAACTTCAATGAACACTTAAAAGCTGATTTATAGAGCTATATTATATTATTATTATTATTAATTGCTTATATTTTAATTGTGAAACATCACTGTGGATGTAAGAGCCAAATTATGTGGATATCTTGAATCCACTTTATTGTATAATATTTTATGTGATTGTATTTGATGGAAGATGAGCAACATCTGTTGTGGAAGCTAATGGGGTTCCTTTTGAATAAAGAAATAAACAAACATAAGAGTTATTATCACTGAATAATTATGTATAAATCTATACAAATTATAGAATATATATGACTGACTTTAACTATCCATAAAATCATCACATTCTCTGTAAGAGACAGTAATGTTTTGATGTTCTTCATTATTCAACATTTACTTATAAATAAGTGACATAATATTCAGTACTTACTCTTCGGACACCCCTCTTCCACTATTTTTTCGGCAAAATTATCCCCACTCACCGCCGCGCTATGAAGTCTGGGATTCAATTCAATTCAATTTTATTTATATAGCGCCAAATCACAACAAAAGTCGCCTCAAGGCGCTTTATATTGTACAGTAGATAGCACAATAATAAATACAGAGAAAAACCCAACAATCATATGACCCCCTATGAGCAAGCACTTTGGCGACAGTGGGAAGGAAAAACTCCCTTTTAACAGGAAGAAACCTCCGGCAGAACCAGGCTCAGGGAGGGGCGGCCATCTGCTGCGACCGGTTGGGGTGAAAGAAGGAAAACAGGATGAAAGACATGCTGTGGAAGAGAGACAGAGATTAATAACAGATATGATTCGATGCAGAGAGGTCTATTAGCACATAGTGAGTGAGAAAGGTGACTGGAAGGGAAAAACTCAATGCATCATGGGAATCCCCGGCAGCCTACGTCTATTGCAGCATAACTAAGGGAGGATTCAGGGTCACCTGGTCCAGCCCTAACTATATGCTTTAGCAAAAAGGAAAGTTTTAAGCCTAATCTTGAAAGTAGAGATAGTGTCTGTCTCCCGAATCCAAACTGGAAGTTGGTTCCACAGAAGAGGGGCCTGAAAACTGAAGGCTCTGCCTCCCATTCTACTTTTAAATACTCTAGGAACAACAAGTAGGCCTGCAGTGCAAGAGCGAAGTGCTCTAATAGGGTGATATGGTACTACAAGGTCATTAAGATAAGATGGGGCCTGATTATTTAAGACCTTGTATGTGAGGAGCAGGATTTTGAAATCAATTCTGGATTTAACAGGAAGCCAATGAAGGGAAGCCAAAACAGGAGAAATATGCTCTCTCTTTCTAGTCCCTGTCAGTACTCTTGCTGCAGCATTTTGGATTAGCTGAAGGCTTCTCAGCGAGTTTTTAGGACTTCCTGATAATAGTGAATTACAGTAGTCCAGCCTGGAAGTAATAAATGCATGAACTAGTTTTTCAGCATCACTCTGAGACAGGATATTTCTAATTTTAGAGATGTTGCGCAAATGGAAGAAAGCAGTCTTACATATTTGTTTAATATGTGCATTGAAGGACATGTCCTGGTCAAAAATGACTCCAAGGTTTCTCACAGTGTTACTGGAGGCCAAGGTAATGCCATCCAGAGTAAGAATCTGCTTAGATACCATATTTCTAAGATTTTCAGGGCCGAGTACAATAACCTCAGTTTTATCTGAATTAAGAAGCAGAAAGTTAGCGGCCATCCAGGTCTTTATGTCTTTAAGACATTCCTGCAGTTTAACTAATTGGTGTGTGTTACCTGGCTTCATGGATAGATAGAGCTGCGTGTCATCTGCATAGCAGTGAAAATTTATGCTATGTCTTCTAATGATGTTGCCTAGGGGAAGCATGTATAATGTAAATAGAATTGGTCCTAGCACTGAACCCTGTGGAACACCATAATTGACCTTAGTGTCTGAAGAGGACTCTCCATTTACATGTACAAACTGGAGTCTATTAGATAGATATGATACAAACCACTGCAGTGCAGTACCTGTAATACCTACAGCATGTTCTAATCGCTCTAATAGGATATTATGGTCAACAGTATCGAACGCAGCACTGAGGTCTAGCAGGACAAGCACAGAGATGAGTCCACTGTCAGAGGCCATAAGAAGATCATTTGTAACCTTCACTAAAGCTGTTTCTGTGCTGTGATGAGCTCTGAAACCTGACTGAAACTCTTCAAATAAGCCATTCCTCTGCAGATGATCTGTTAGCTGTTTGACAACTACTCTTTCAAGGATTTTTGATATGAAAGGAAGGTTGGAGATTGGCCTATAATTAGCTAAGACAGCTGGGTCTAGAGATGGCTTTTTAAGTAAAGGTTTAACTACAGCCAGCTTGAAGGCCTGTGGTACATAGCCGATTATTAGAGATAGGTTGATCATATTTAAGATCGAAGAATTAATTAATGGCAGGACTTCTTTGAGCAGTTTTGTAGGAATGGGGTCTAAAAGACACGTTGATGGTTTGGAGGAATTAATTATTGAAGTTAACTCAGAAAGATCAATTGGAGAAAAAGAGTCTAACTTAACATCGATGGTACTAAGAGTAGCTGTAGATAATATTACATCTGTGGGATGATTATTGGTAATTTTTTCTCTAATGATAAAAATTTTATTTGTGAAGAAGTTCATGAAGTCATTACTAGTTAACGTTAAAGGGATGGTTGGCTCAGTAGAGCTCTGACTTTTTGTCAGCCTGGCTACAGTGCTGAAGAGAAACCTGGGGTTGTTCTTATTTTCTTCAATCAGTGACGAATAGTAAGATGTTCTGGCTTTGCGGAGGGCTTTCTTATAAAGCAGCAAACTATTTCTCCAGGCTAAATGATGATCCTCTAAATTTGTGACACGCCATTTCCTCTCCAGCTTACGAGTTATCTGCTTTAGGCTACGTGTTTGAGAATTATACCACGGAGTCAGGGACTTTGGATTTGAGGCCTTAGTTTTCACAGGAGCTACAGTATCCAGAGTCGTACGTAGTGAGGAGGTAAAATTATTAACAAGATAATCGACCTCTGTTGGAGTAGCGTTCAGATAGCTGCTCTGCTCTATGTTGGTACAGGGCATTGAAGATGATAACAGTGGGTGGATTATATTCTTAAACTTAGTTACAGCACTTTCAGAAAGACATCTACTTTGATAAAGTCTACTCTCCACTGCTGTGTAATCAATTATTGTAAATGTAAATGTTATCAGGAAATGATCAGACAGCAGAGGGTTTTCAGGAAACACTGTTAAATATTCAGTTTCTATGCCATACGTTAAAACAAGATCTAGAGTGTGATTAAAGTGGTGGGTGGGTTCTTTTACATTTTGAGAGAAGCCAATTGAGTCTAGTAACAGATTAAATGCGATGTTGAGGCTGTCATTTTTAGCATCTACATGGATGTTAAAATCACCCACAATAATTATTTTATCTGAGCTGAGCACTAAATCAGATAAAAAGTCTGAGAAATCAGAGAGAAACTCTGTGTAAGGCCCAGGTGGACGATAGATGATAACAAGTAAGACTGGTTTCTGAGTTTTACAGCTGGGGTGGACGAGGCTAAGCATCAGGCTTTCAAATGAATTAAAAGTCTGTCTTGGTCTTTCGTTAATTAATAGGCTGGTGTGAAAAATTGCTGCCACACCGCCCCCTCGGCCTGTGCTTCGGGATTTCTGGTAGTTAGAATGACTCGGGGGTGTTGATTCATTTAAACTAACATACTCATCCTGCTGCAACCAGGTTTCTGTAAGGCAGAGTAAATCGATTTGTTGATCAATTATTAAGTCATGTACTAACAGAGACTTGGAGGAGAGAGACCTAATATTTAATAATCCACATTTCACTGTTTTACTCTTTGGTTCAGATGTGGATACTGTATTGTTCTTTCTTTGTGATTTTTTATGTTTAAGTTGTTTATTGCTGGTTTTTGGTTTGTTTTTTGTCTTTTTGGGAGCTGACACAGTCTCAATGGAGATGGGTTTTTGGGGGGGTAGCAGGAGGAGAGAAGCTGCAGAGAGGCGTGTAAGACTGCAACTCTGCTTCCTGGTCCCAACTCTGGATAGTCATATTTTGGGGGGTTTAATGAATTTGTCCATATTTCTAGAAATGAGAGCTGCTCCATCCAAAGTGGGATGGATGCCGTCTCTCCTAACAAGACCAGGTTTCCTCCAGAAGGTTTGCCAATTATCTATGAAGCCCACATCGTTTCTGGGACACCACTCAGACAGCCAGCAATTTAAGGAGAACATGCGGCTAAACATGTCACTCCTGGTCTGATTGGGGAGGGGACCAGAGAAAACTACAGAGTCCGACATTGTTTTTGCAAAGTTACACACCGATTCAATATTGATTTTAGTGACCTCCGATTGGCGTAACCGGGTGTCATTACTGCCGACGTGAATTATGATCTTACTGTATTTACGTTTACCCTTAGCCAGCAGTTTTAAATTTCCTTCAATGTCGCCTGCTCTGGCCCCTGGAAGACAATTGACTATGGTTGCCGGTGTCTCTAGCTTCACATGTCTGAGAACAGAATCACCAATTACCAGAGTTTGACCCCCGGCGGGTGTGTCGCCGAGTGGGGAAAAACGGTTAGACACATGAACAGGTTGGTGGTGTACCTGGGGCTTCAGTTTAAGACTATGCTTCCTCCTCACCGTCACCCAGCCGCCCTCTTTCCCCAGCTGCTTGGGGTCTGCCGGGGAACAGCTAGCGGGGCCTACGCTATCTTCGGCTGCACCAGCTACAGGGGCCTGGCTAGCTACGGGTGAATGAAGGGTGCGAAGCCGAGTCTCCAATTCAGTAATCCTGGCCTCCAGAGCTGCAAATATGCTACATTTATTACAGGTATCATTACTGCTAAAGGAGGCCGAGGAGTAACTAAACATCTGACACAATGAGCAGGAAAGTGCAGGAGGGACAGGTGAAGTAGCCATGGTGCTAACGAGTTGGCTACGAGCTAAGCTAAGCTAGCGAAACAGTAAAGAGACAGTGAGTGAATACTTTGGCTATAAATTAGGTAGTGAGTACACAGAAAGGGTGATTCAGATGAAGCACGTTAAGATTATACTATGAAAAAGGGATGTATCAAAAGATTTAAATTAAATTGCTAAGCAGAAAAGCTACTCAGAAACACCACTGTGTTTGAGCAGGAACAGGAAGTGATACTATACCACAGAGCGAGCGAACACCAAGTGACAGCGCCACCATGTTGGGATATGTTGGGCCATGAAGGCTTCACAGACCCATCCTTAAATTCAGGGAAATGAAGGACGCATTTGAGGCTGCATTTCGAGCAGCCTTTGAATTGGGACAGCCTCACTGTCGCTGTGACGTAATCGGCCTTAAACTGCGGCCTTTAAGGCTGCAGACCCTGAATTGGGATACAGCCTATGTCAGGCTGATTGGGTTGGAATGGCAGACCTGACATGTTAAAAGGAGGGTGGTGCTTGAAATCATTGTTCTTCCATTGTTAACCATGGTGACCTGCAAAGAAACATGTGCAGCCATCATTGCGTCGCATAAAAATGGCTTCACAGGCAAGAATATTGTGGCTACTAAGATTGCACCTAAATCAACAATTTATAGGATCATCAAGAACTTCAAGGAAAGACGTTCAATTCTTGATAAGAAGGCTTCAGCACATCCAAGAAAGTCCAGCGAGCGCCAGGATCGTCTCCTAAAGAGGATTCAGCTGCAGGATTAGTGTCACCAGTGCAGAGCGTGCTCAGGAATGGCAGCAGGCAGGTGTGAACACATCTGCATGCACAGTGTGGCGAAGACTTTTGGAAGATGGCCTGGTGTCAAGAAGGCAGCAAAGAAGCCACTTCTCTCCAAAAAACCCCCCATCAGGGGCAAATTGGTCTTCCACAGAAAGTATGGTGAATGGACTGCTGAGGACTGGGGCAAAGTCATATTCTCCGATGAAGCCTGTTTCCGATTGTTTGGGGCATCTGGAAAAAGTCTTGTCTGGAGAAGAAAAGGTGAGCGCTACCATCAGTCCTGTGTCATGCCAACAGTAAAGCATCCTGAGACCATTCATGTGTGGAGTTGCTTCTCATCCAAGGGAGTGGGCTCACTCACAATTTTGTCCAAAAACACAGCCATGAATAAGGAATGGTACTAAAACAGCCTCCAACAGCAACTTCTTCCAACAACAGTTTGGTAAACAACAATTCCCACATAAGGCACTCGGGATTATAAGGGGCACCGTCGATTTTCAGAAAAATCAAAGGATTGATTTTAAGTGTGCCATATTTTTCAAAAAAACACAGTATTAACGACGGCCTGCTAGCGTGTCCTACCACAAATAGTGCTTTGTTGTGTATCTGACGGACGAAAGCTAAACCAGTTCCACACCACTGAAGTTGCAGCATTTTTACGAACCAGAACTGGTTCATCTGTTTCATTCAACGATCCGCTTTCACCCTTTTCATTCTCCGTCGCCGCCATGCTTTTTCCTCCATGTGCGTATGAAAACAAAGGCACTGCACATGTGTGTTTTACCCATATTCTATCGTCATATTTCACTTTCCTATCGTTGCCCAACGTTATACCGGTATTACTATGAACGGTATGATATGGCCCAGCTGATCGTGCACTAATCACACATTAAAATGTGCAAAAGAGGCAAAACTGTGTGCCAGAGTCAGGGGTCAGTGTTTTGTTTTTATGTCACAGTACCAGAACGATTGCAGGTGCTCATAAGTAGTTACCATAAATCACCACCTTTCATGGTCTCAGCACATCGACTCTGTTATTAAGAAAATGGGACAAGGCATAGCTATGGCTATGAAATGCTCTTTCTGTATCACTTCTTCAATTATGAAAGATGTCATTAATGCACTAGTAATGTCTCATCTGGAGTATTGTTCAATCATTTGGTCAGCAGCTAATAAGACAGATCTTAACAGACTTCAGTTAGTCCAGAATAAAGCATCCAGATTAGTGTTAAGATGTTCATACTATACTAATATTGATAAAATGCATAATCAACTTTCTTGGCTTCCTGTACAGGCTAAAATATTCTATGGCTTACTTGTAGTTATAAAGAAAGCAATTCTGTTAAACACACCACATTTATTTCTGCTCAGTTGCAGTATCCAGATGAAATACATAATCATATTACACAGTTTTCAACAAACTGCAATTTAGTAAATCCTCGAGTTAAAAGTAACTTATGTGTGTGTGTGTGTGTACAATCAGGAGGGATGGGCATGATTTTAGTGTTTGAACAGTCATGAATTATTTTTAACACCAGGTTGGATGTAATATGTTAGAACTACCAGCAGGTGGGGATAAGAGACCTTTAAGGTGTTTGGTGCCACACTCCACCTTCAGGTTTAAAACTAGTGTTAATGGAGGGAGTTTGAAGGTTCAGTTTGTTCCACGACTGCATTTCACTCACTGCCTCTGTTTGTATCTCTGTCACTGCAGGACCAACATGGAGCGAGAAGTCAGCGCTCTCAGGAGGCCGACAAACCTCACAGAAGAAAGAGAGAGAAAACATACACCTGTGACGAGTGTGGGAAGGATTTTACTTGGAAGTATGAACTAAAGCAGCATCAGGTCATCCACACTGGAGAGAGACCGTTCAGCTGTGACTTGTGTGGAAAGTCTTTTTCCTGGAAGGGTTACCTAAAAAAACACAAACTCATCCACAGTGGAGTTAAAGCGTACAGCTGTGATCAGTGTGGCAGAGCTTTTAATCGAAGTAGCAGTTTACAGATTCATCTAGTTACCCACTCTGGAATTAAGGCATACAGCTGTGACATTTGTGGAAAAACTTTCAGCCTGAGAGGGAACCGAAATAAACACCTACGCATTCACACCAGACATGATGTGTACTGCTGTGAACAGTGTGGCAAATACTTTGCTACAGACGCACAGTTACAACAACACATGTTTACCCACACTGAGGGACGACTTTATAAATGTGACCTGTGTGAGAAGACTTTTAAATCTCCACTTAGCCTGAGGCAACACCAACAGATCCACACCAGAAAGAGACTCTACAAGTGCAGTTACTGTGAGGTATGTATTTATATTGTTATCTTGTCATTTTAGCCTGACTGTTTGGAACAACTCTGCTCATTAAACTGTGTTAGCATGTTAGCAATTCTACTGCATGGAAAAGCAGCTCTGAGTGATTATTCAGATTTTCATGTCAGTTATAATTTTAGTATTACTGTAGTATTATGGTGGTAGTATTGTAGTTATTGCAGCCCAGTAAACTGAGTGTGTTAACTGAAACAGTAAAATGTAATTGGACGTCTGCAGAGATGCTCCTTATTTCAGGCGACGTTCAGGATAAAATGTTGAAGGACTGACTTACACTGTCTTTGTGTCTTTGTTTAGAAGCAGAGCGACACAGATGGATCCAGTTCTCAACCCTGTCATCACTGTGGTGGTGGGAAGGACTTTCATTGTGACCTCTGTGGAAAAAGTTTCAGTTCCAAAGCTGACCTAAAAACACATCAACGTAGACACACTGGAGGCAAACTGAAATACTGCAAAGAATGTGGGAGAAACTTCACCACATCAAGTGACTTAAAACGCCATGAACTGATTCACAGTGGGGTTAAAAAGCACCTCTGTGATCAGTGTGGGTCATCCTTCACCTCTGCATGGGACCTTAAATCACACAAACGAGTCCACACAGGAGAGAAACCATACAAGTGCAGACACTGTGACAAAAGCTTCTCACAATCAGGTCATCGTAACAATCATGAACGTACACACATGGGAGGAAACTACAGCTGTGACCAGTGTGACAAGAGCTTCAGGAATCTCAGTTCATACTCCGAACACAAACGATCCCACGTTACTAATAAACTGTTTCACTGTTACCAATGTGCCCAAACATTCACCTCATTGTCTGCTCTGTGCAAACATCAGCGTGATCACTCAGGGCTGAAATCACTCCCATCACTGGATCACAGTGAATCTGAAGAGACAGAAAGATCCTCTGGTTTCAGTGTCAGACTCAAAAAGCTTGAGATCAGGCTCTGACATGTTTTAGCACACAAGGCTTCATCGGGGAGTTCACTCATGATTGGACCATGAGAATAAAGGTTTTTAGTTCTTTCAAAGAGAGTCTTGGAGCTGTTTGATGTTTTTGTTTTTTCTGAAACCACCTGAAAGAAAAACTATTTTTCTTGCTTTATGTAGTGTGGAAGTTTTTAATGTTTCTTTCATCTGTGATGTTCTTGAATGTGTTCACATGAAGATGGTACAAATAAACTGTCCTTTTAGCTTTAGCTCCTAATTTATTCATTATTTATGGATGTAGCACAGCAGCAGTTTCTTGATTAACACATGGAGGGCTCGGGATCTGATGGTAAATAATGTTTTGTGTCCTTGTGTCCTTGTACACATCATACAGCTCAGCTGTTACACAGATGTCAGGTTTACACAGTGGGATGGTTTGTAAGAACGCAGCTCTCCTGTGGATAAATCCTTACTCTTAGCCTCAGGACCTCACACAGTCCCAGCAGGTTCGGTCAGAAGATTTATCCCTTATACCAAAACTTCATAGAGTCTCCTTTGCTGTGCTGTTTTCACAAAGAAACGTAAACTGAAGACCTGCACTTACAATGTTTTAATTAGTTTAGCACAGGGGTCAGCAACCTTTAAGACCCAAAGAGCCATTTGGACCCGGTTTCCACGCAAAAGAAAACACTGGGAGCCGCAAATAGTTTTTGACTTCTAAAATGAAGATAACACTGTATATATTGGTTTTTACCTTTATGCTTTGTGTGAACAACTAAGGTGTGCTGCTTATGAAATCCATGAAGTGCTACAGAGAAAATTAGATTTTATTTATGTAATCAACACATTTTGAACTCTTAAAGAAATATAACAAAAGGAAAGACACCCAGCTCAACAAAAATGATCCATGTAGCAAACAAAAACTGTTGTCAGCCGCCACCCTTATGTCGCCTTTGGGATTTTGGAGCCTTGACCTGACTTTTAAAAAATAATTGGGGAAAAAGCACTATGCTGCTAAAAAATTTAAAATAGATATTTGCAAAATTCTGCCTAAATATTTTACCTGGTTAATGTGTGCGGCGGGGCGTGGTCTGCAGCACGGCTGCAGGGGAGGCGGACGCACTTGAACACCCGCAATCACGCCTCACTGCCTTAACGTCTGCGCTCCCTATGCTGATGTGTTGTTGTGTGTCGGGCTGTGAGCTGAAAAGCTACAGCCGGCTGTATGCGTACAGCAACCGTGTGTGAAAAGTGGTCAATATAGAGATGCTGAAAAACGTGTTCATGGAAACATCGTCGGGTCTGCCGTGACATGTTTACAATGGGACTTCTGCTCCTGAACCTCAGCGCACAGCGTCTGCAAATCGGGGCTGTACGAAGTCACTTTACGCAGGACTGTAAGCTGTCATCTGTCAGGTGTGAACGGTGTTTGTTTTTAACATAGTTCCCGGTGGAGAACAGCTGCTGATATAATGTGGATCCAAAGATCCATAATTGGCCTATCTGGGGTTGAAAGTCTCGATAAATGAACGCCGTTCGGCGGTATTTTGGCTTCCGTGAGTGTGATGCTTATTTTGAGCGATTAAAAAAAAATATATATATATATAATTTTGTTTTTATGTTTTAATATGACAATAATCTTCCAGTTTAGAACTACAAGTTAAAAAGAACTAACATAAATAAAATACACTTCAGCTAAATACTTCTAATTTATTTTCCCAAACCACGCGGAGCCGCAGTATACGGACTAAAGAGCCTCTAACGTTGCCGACCCCTAGTTTAGCAGATTCAGTGTCTCCATGATCAAATCTGCTGTTTTTATGCTTTTGTTGGTAGAAAGCCGGTTAATACTGAAATGAACTGGCTGCATGAATCTCTGAATGTAAATTGGTGCACTACTAATAGATCACTCTGGAGCGGTATCGTCACCCTAATTTGCCCACTTAGTAAATCTCACTCATGGCCAAGAAATTGAAATAAATCTTGTTTCCCTGCTGGATAGTGATCCACTGTAACTCTGCTCCTCCTTCCTGTTTAGGATTTCTGTGACTAAAGGAAAATTCCCTCCATCCATCACTTATCCCAGCTAACCCAAAGTAAAATAAAGTTTTGCTCATCTTAAAAAAGCATTACAATAATGGGCATTACCAATGCAAACTGAATAATACAGAAGATGAAAGAACAGACTTTGATCAGTTAATAAAGCTCATGATCTTGATTCATTGTGGCTGCTACACAGATACTTCTGGGTCACTTCTCTCAGTTAGGAACCTTCCTCATCAAAACAAAAAAACAGTGGAAGCGGAGCGGCCAAAGAGTAAACGTTTAAAGGTAAGTACTGATATGATGTCTCAACAGGACCTGGAAAAACTAGTCCATGCATTCATTTTTAGTTGGCTTGATTATTGTAACAGCATCTTTACAGGTCTACCTAAAAAATCAGTCAGACAACTACAGCTCATTCAGAACTCTGCTGCTCGAGTCCTGGACCACATCAGTCCATTAGCCTCTGCACTTCCTCTCTGTACGCTGACTCGTCGTTCTTGCCAATGAGACCCACCACGGTCGTGTCATCAGCAAACTCAGCAGTCAAATAAATGAGGTGAGAAACAAAATATTTATAAAAATGTGGTCACAAAGTTTAGAAAAACCAAAAGTGACTTTCTATCAAAAGTGTGAAGATTATAATATAGGTAATAAAAAGACACTGTGTATATCTGTCTAATGGTGCTTCTCTCTTTCACCACCACAGGAAACTCTGCTGTGTCCTGTGAACTAGAAAGGGAAAATGCTTATGAACTTGCAAATTAAAAACATGATGCATTTAAGGTAACCCTTTTTCATTTTTATTTAAGAAGAGAATTTGTTCCACTGTGGGATGGCCGAGTCTGCTTGTTTTCATGGAGTAATTTCTCCTGCCTTAAAAAAAACCCTCTCAGAAGAGGCTGGAGTGCACAGAAACTGGTAGAGATGCAGGTATCTGGTTGTCCTGGGTTCCACAGACTATCAAAAATGATAAGCAGATATGAAAAGCAGATTTTTGACAATTTAATTTTTTTATGTTTAGATAAAAGAAACACACAAAAAACAAAAACAAACAACAAGAACACAAAACTGGCAAACCAAACCAAAACTGACCAAAATCAACCGAAAATACTCCCACATGACAGAACCTCTCCTCTGCCTCTCTGGCTCCATATCTCTCAATAGATCAATCTGTGGTTTGCTATCTCTCACCATCAGAACACTCCACAAATCCTGCGAATGAATCACTTCCTTATAAACAGTGTTGGCAAGTTATTTTGAAAAAGTAATTAATTATAGTTACTAGATACTTCTTCAAATTAGTCACTGAGTTAGTAACTGAGTTACAAGATTTTGAAAGTAATGAATTACTTGAAAAGTAACTATTGCGTTACTTTCAAAAACGTTTAACCCTCTGGGCTCCAGGGGATAATTGGCCATTTTTAACTACTTTTGATTTGTAATTCTATTTCTGCACTTAAGGCGAACAAATCTCCTGGCACAGATGGTTTAACTGCAGAGTTTTATGAGTCATTTTCTAATCTCCTGGCTCCGTTCTTACTGCAGGTTTTTGATTGAAAGTATAGAGAATAACACACTCCCTCCTACTCTTACTCAGGGTCTCATAACACTTATTTTAAAGCCAAACAAAGACTCACTTCTTATTGATAATTGGAGACCCATCTGTCTGCTCAATAATGACTATGAGATTATGGCTTTAGTACTTGCTAACAGAATTAAAGAGTTCTTGGATACAATTATCGATGAGACACAATCAGGCTTTAAGAGAAATAGACACATTTCTAATAACATTAGACTGGTTTTACAAACCGGATTCCAAAAAAGTTGCGTAGAAAGATAGTGGAGCAATATCAGAAAGGTGTTACCCAGTGAAAAATTGCAAAGACTTTGCAATTATAATCATCAACTGTGCATAACATCATCCGAAGATTCAGAGAATCTGGAACAATATCTGTGCGTAAGGGTCAAGGGCGTAAACCCATACTGGGGGGCGATCGTGGCTCAAGAGTTGGGAGTTCACCTTGTAATCGGAAGGTTGCCGGTTCGAGCCCCGGCTTGGACAGTCTCGGTCGTTGTGACCTTGGGCAAGACACTTCACCCATTGCCTACTGGTGGTGGTCACTGGTGGCGCCAGTGTCCGGCAGCCTCGCCTCTGTCAGTGCGCCCCAGGGTGGCTGTGGCTACAATGTAGCTTACCATCACCAGTGTGTGAATGTGTGTGTGAATGGGTGAATGACTGGATATGTAAAGCGCTTTGGGGTCCTTAGGGACCAGTAAGGCGCTATATAAATACAGGCCATTTACCATACTGGATGCCCGTGATCTCCGGGCCCTTAAACGACACTGCACCACAAACAGGAATGCTACTGTAAAGGAAATCACAGAATGGGCTCAGGAATACTTCCAGAAACCATTGTCAGTAAACACAATCCACTGTGCCATCTGCCGTTGCCAGCTGAAACTCTACAGTGCAAAGAAGAAGCCATTTCTAAGCAAGATCCACAAGCTCAGGCGTTTTCACTGGGCCAGGAATCATGTAAAATGGAGTGTGGCAAAATGGAAGACTGTTCTGTGGTCAGACGAGTCACGATTCGAAGTTCTTTTTGGAAACGTGGGACGGCATGTCATCCAGACCAAAGAGGACAAGGACAACTCAAGTTGTTATCAACACTCAGTTCAGAAGCCTGCATCTCTGATGGTATGGGGTTGCATGAGTGCGTGTGACACGGGCAGCTTGCATGTCTGGAAAGGCACCATCAATGCAGAAAAACATATTCAGGTTCTAGAACGACATATGCTCCCATCCAGACGGCATCTCTTTCAGGGAAGACCCTGAATTTTTCAACAAGATAATGCCAGACCACATTCTGCATCAATCACAACATCATGGCTGCGTAGGAGAAGGATCCGGGTACTGAAATGGCCAGTCTGCAGTCCAGATCTTTCACTTATAGAGAACATTTGGTGCATCATAAAGAGGAAGGTGCGACAAAGAAGGCCCAACAGTTAGAGGCCTGTATTAGACATGAATGGGAGAGCATTCCTATTGCTAAACTTGAGAAACTGGTCTCCTCGGTCCCCAGACGTCTGTTGAGTGTTGTAAGACAGTGGTGAAAATGGCCTTGTCCCAACTTTTTTGGGATTTGTTGACATCATGACATTTTGGATCACGATATTTTTCCCTTAAGATGGTAAATTTTCTCAGTTTCAACTTTTGTTCCATGATTTACGTTCTATTCTGAATAAAATACTGACATTTGCCACATCATTGCATTCAGTTTTTATGCACAATTTGTTTAGTGTCCCAACCTTTTTGGAATCCGGTTTTAGATCTACTTGATTACTCTGATTTGGTATCTGACAATAGCTTCATTCTCTTCCTGGATTTTTAAAAGGCTTTTGATACAATTGAACATCAATTTAT
Organism: Oreochromis niloticus; assembly: GCF_001858045.2. Lineage (NCBI taxonomy): Eukaryota > Metazoa > Chordata > Actinopteri > Cichliformes > Cichlidae > Oreochromis > Oreochromis niloticus. The sequence goes on from NC_031974.2 coordinate 8,093,938, forward strand.
TTTCCACTCTTTGGAAAAAATTGGCTTTGGAGAATTTTTCTGTAAAGCTTCAAAACCTTGTACACGAATGGCAATAGCTCAATTAAAATGATTAAGACTCCACCCCGAGATTTGACCTGTTATACAAGGAATCACCATAGCTGATAAGGAGCTCATCATCAGCCACCTACCTGATGACACCACACTCTTCTTGAAGAATGCAAATCAAATCCATCCAGCCCTTAGTGTTATTAGTGATTTCTCTGAGGCATCTGGTTTATGTCTAAATCTAAAATAAATATAAATTACTAGCAATTAAAGACTGCACTGCAAATGCTATCTGTAACATTTCTGTTAAACAAGAAGTCACATACCCAGGACTGTTAATATCCAAAGACCAAAAGTCAAGATGCTCGTCAAACTTCAGTCCAATTATACAACAAACATGAAAAAAGTTCAATCAGTGGCTGCAAAGGGATTTATCTCTCAAAGGTAGAGTGTTAATTACTAAAGCTGAAGGGATATCCCAACTGGTATATGCTGCTCTCTCCTTACATCTGGATAAGAACATTAGTAAAGACACTGACCGCATGTTCTTTAATTTTATATGGAAAACCATAAGCAGGTCCTCTTACCGTGGACCCTCATTTATAAACACAACTTCTCACCACACAAATACCTCATCTGGAACAACAGAGATATTTTATTTAAAAATAAATCACTTTTCCTGGAAACTTGGGTCCAAAATGGAATCCTATTGGTGGCTCAGCTGGTTAATAAAGAGGGAGCACTACTTACTTACAATGAATTCCTTACACTATATAATGTTCCCATCAGTGTTTGGGAATTCTCAGTGGTGCTTGGTGCCATACCCTCAGGTACTTTAATGTTATATAAAAACACTGACAGTTCAATATCTACCTCAGTCACTCTCCCTGATCCAGCTGAGTCAGCAGTGGGAAAAATCTGCTTTTCACAGGAACTTGGTAACAGCAATAAGAGAATACGTAGTTTATTCCAAGAAGATATCGTGTCTCTCCCATATATATAATATCTTAGTGGAACCGACATGTTCCAGATATCACCTGGAAGACAGTCTGGATGATCCCATAAATATATAATTGTAAACAAGGTGAAGGAAATCTCATATAAAATTCTTCATAAATGTTACCCAGCCAGTCACTATATGGTAACATTTAAAAGAGACATAAATACTAATTGAACTTTCTGTGGGGATCATCCACAAACTGTGGCACATCTTTTTTGGTACTGTTCCTCTACACAGAGATTCTGGAAGGAATTTAGCAGTTTTGTTAATGTCCATATTTTAAGGGAGTTTTCTTTACGATGGGAAAATGTTTTATTCTGTTTCTTTAAGTTCTCCATGTTTTTTTTATAATACATTTCTTAATACTTTTAGCTAAATTTTTTATCCATAAATGTAAGTTTATTAATAAAACACCATATTTCTGCCTTTTTATAAGGATATGGAATTATACATACAATCAATTTCAGACTCAACCAACAAAAAGCCTCTCAGAACAATATATACATGTGATGTTTTGCGCATACTCATATAATTATTTTTTACTCCTGGTTCTGTATGTTCATGTTCTGTTCTTTCATAAACTTCATCTGTTTGTATGTTCTACACTCATTGTGTTTCAATAAAGTTCAATAAAAAAAAGTACACTGTAAATGAAGCTTCAGACGTCACTAATCACGTGACTCTGGCCAAACGAATCAAGCCTCGACACAGTGCTTCTGAAGCAGCGTGTTGATCTTTTTGACACACGCACCGGAGCGTCAGCTTCAAGCGGACCATCACTACCTCTCACATCTAAAGGTAAGTGTCAAGGTAACTTTGAACTGAGTTCAGTCAATCTCGAGTTTTTCGAAGTTTTCTGAATGAAGTTTTCTGTTGCTCTCTGTGAGAGAAGACCGTTAAAGGCGAGGCTCTCCAGAGTGTAGCAAAACAGGAAACCACAGCTGTGTGTGTGTAAGTGTGCAAACGAATAGATTAGATGTGCAAGTGAGCCACGAGTATAGAAAGGTCAAGTTTCGTGAGTTGTTTTTCTCACCACTGATAAAGCGCTCCGTCAAACACACTCCGTCAGTCTTGTTCCTCTTGAACAACTAAATGTTTAAAAATGTTGCGAGTGTACCTGGTGATATTCTCATGCCGATGCTGTTCACAGGACAGCAAGAGTAAACAATCAGGAGAATCTTGTCTTCGTCATCGTTCCCCTCGTACTTGTTATCACTCCGAATTCAGAGTTTTTGCTGCACAACTAAAGCGTGCAAATTACTTTGTGTGCGCTCAAATGGAGTCGAGTCAACCAGCGCCACCTGTGGCCAAGTGCCATAGCCTACAGTCAGATTAACTTGTGACACACATCTGCACCTGGCTCTATCGCCACGTTTGAATTCGTTTCAAGCACAATACATGTGGAACTTTCTATTTTCTCTGATTTTGTGTCTTGCAAATAAACCTCTAAAATGAATTACATTTTATTATTTTGGCCCACATCAGTAAGAAATGCCAAAATATATACACAAAGTTATAGAAATCACAACTTCCATTTTTCATGATGATTTCAATAACATCACATAATAACATGTAACATCACATCCTGTAAGCATAGTCTGCCTGTGTCTTTTCTCTGGAAATGAACATTTTCAGCCAATATAGGTAATACATCAACATGGCTGCCATGGCTAAGTTAGGAATATTTATAACGTAATTTCCAAAACTTGCATATGATCTGCAATTTGTAGCAGATCTACTGACTGTCACAGAGCAGCTGGAGCAGTCTCAAATGGAGGTCAGTCCACTACTGCCACCTGTGGCCAAGTGCCATAGCCTACTACTAGATTAACTCGTGACACATCTGCACCTGTTTCTATGACCACACTGAGTAGAGTCTGAGTGGCTGCACTTACACTGGTGCATTCAAATCCACCCACAAACATATTGAAAGACGCAATGTGGATTGTCAAGACTCAAACCAATCATTAAGCAAAGACAGCAGGGATCACTTGTTTCTGTTTATTATACAGCAAGATTTACTTGTGACACACATGTGCAGCTGGCTTTATCACCTATTTTGAATTTGTTTCAAGCACAATACATTTGTAACTTTCAGTGTTTTCAAGTCTTCCAAAAGAAGAAAAAAAACCTTCAACTACATGACATGCAATTGTGTATTTGTTTTCACCTTATCATCCACTTGAAGTTTTACAAATCACCACTCCTTTTGTTAATATCATTTCAGTCTCAGACAATCTAGTTTTTCTTACAGAGATTGAATGCACCTTCTGCGGATGGCGGTACCACACAGTGTGTGTGGACTTCCCCTGTACAGAAGGCAACTACAAATGTTGTGAATGCTAAATAAACAGAAACAAATGATCCCTGTTGTCTTTGCTTAATGATTGGTTTTAGTCTTGACAATCCTCATTGCTGGCATTGCATCTTTCAATGCCAGCAATGCCAGGTATCAGTGCTCAAACCTTTTGTGTTTGTTTCCAATAAGTTTCCCACCTCGGGAAGCAAAAATGTGTTCTTTGTCTTGTGAGATGAACATATGAGACACTTTGACTCTTCAGTGCAGTGTGGAGCCTAACAAAGATCTGTTTTGTGTCCCAGCTGATCAGCAGGAGGAGAAGAGTCTGACGGAGCAGCAGAGGAACATTTTCAGCTACTCGGACTCAGCTCAGCCACTACAGAGAAAACAATGAGCTCAACACAGAAGGTGACAGACAGAGCAGGGCGATATGACCAAAAATATTTATCACGATATACATTTGAAAATTTGCGATAACAATATAACTGACGATATAATTGACACTAGATAAAATACTTTACAACTCCACAACTTTATTAAAAAACCCATCAATGTATTTTCACTTAAACAAGCAGCTGTTTTTTATGTGCATCAAAGTTATATAAAAATTTAACAGTGCAAATGCAAATTCCTTGCTGACAGTTTAACCAAAAGGCATTTCCAGTGGAAATTGGCCGAAATATCCTGAGCATAACCATGTATAATATCCACAAAACTTAAAAAGAGGTTATACAGTCGTGGCCAAAAGTTTTGAGAATTGCATAAATATTGGAAATTGGAAAAGCTGCTGCTTAAGTTTTTATAATAGCATTTTGCATACACTCCAGAATGTTATGAAGAGTGATCAGATGAATTGCATCGTCCTTCTTTGCCATGAAAATGAACTTAATCCCAAAAACCCTTACCACTGCATTTCATTGCTGTCATTAAAGGACCTGCTGAGACCATTTCAGTAATCGTCTTCTTAACTCAGGTGAGAATGTTGACGAGCACAAGGCTGGAGATCATCATGGCTGTATCCCAATTCAGGTTCTGCAGCTTTAAACTACGCAGCCTCAACGGTCCTCAAGGGCCGCGTACTCAAAGACTGCTAAGGCCAGAAGTGCGAGGCTTGTAGGCTTGTGAAATGGGACGGTCTAGCCTCCATCATGCTACCCAGGTTGCCTAGCAACCATGATACTAACAACTGGAAACGTTTCATACAGCTTTGTTTGACAGAAATGAAGGAGAACATATTTTGTTCATTTGTTTCTACATGAGCTCTGTGTGAGTTAATAAGTATCTGAGGCTGAGACCACAGGACTGTAAAACATGATTGTTGGGCTTCATTTCTGTACTGAACAGTTTTAAGATTAGTTAGTAAATAACAATTAGCTAATGTTGTTCATGAGACTAAAGTCATCGTACTTTGGTAATGTAACTATAATATGGCCAATATTGTAGTTATTATATTAATCACTTCACTCAAAGACAAGTATCTTTGACAGTGTATATATAGATGTATCATATATAAGAGACAAATATTGTTCTTTTAATATGTTGGCATTCTTACATTTGGCTCAACGTTTACATATATGTGTAAAAAGCAAATGTACGAGCTGTGATAACTGTTTGTCAGTGTTGGGTAAGTTACTTTAAAAAAGTAATTAATTACTAATTACTTAGTCAATATTGTATTTAAAATACTTATCTAATTACTGTGTCAGAAAAGTAACTTAATTACTACATAAGTATTTAACTAAATACTTCTTAAAACCCATATAAACCTTGAGTGGACAAACAATAGAAATTAAACTCTTTAAATAATAAATACATTTTTTTAAAGACAGACACTCTACAGTACGCAGTGGTAGCATCTGTTCCACAATGTTGCCTGCCAGGGCTGGGCTGGGACAAAAAATCGGCCCGGGCATTTTGACTAGAGTCCGGCCCACCAGGTATTATAGGAAAAACCATAAAGCCTTTGAATGAAAACAAACGCTGTTGTCACAGTGATGTACACTGTCTTGCTGGTATATATTTATCAGTCTAATAAACTTAAACCTACGCATCCTCCCTATTCTGGTATTCTAAACAGCACCCGAAAGTAGACTGCTTGGCCGAGTTAACTTCCTGAACTATCTATAACACATGGTGAAAACCTGAAATTAAGACAGAGAAGACTAGAGGTGAGACATGATCATTACTGATTACTGAGGACAGATTTAGATATATTTTCATAAACCATTCATTTGTCACATCAATAAACACCATGGCAGGGCAAAATATTTTTTCTAACATGGCAACCTTTAAAAAGTGAAAGGAGACAGAAAGAGGTGAGAAAGAATGAAACTTCATTGACTTTTTGATGGCATTTTACACACAGTACTGGTACAGTATCTAGAAAATGGGGGAAAATGCTGGCATCATAAACAGTACTTAGCCACTTCTGAAGAAATTATGATGGGACCCTAAAAAAAATACTATGTACAATAATGGATTTCTATAATTTTACATCAGATGAAAACGTTTGTTGTAAGATTCAGAGCGATAAACAAACGAGAGAGAAAAGCCGATCAGCTGATCACTGATCAGTTTCATGATTGAAGTAGAAACAGGAGAGGGAGGGGGAGAGAATGAGAGGAGACGAGGCAGCTGTGCAGCGTAAACAGAATAAATCCAGCTTTGTGTCTTTTTCATTGTAGCTGAAATACAGGACAAACTGTGTTCCTTTTCACCTCAATACGAAACGCGCAATATTTTCTCTGAATATGAGACGATACCGTTTTTTACAGGACGGTTGGCAACTCTAATAACTAACCTTATAAATAAGATAAAGTTCAACATCAGTAATATCATAGCACCCGCCCAGCAGTATAGAAACTCCGTCAACTGACTGTAAAAAGTCAGCATAACGAAAATAAACTCCACCTAAACTTGGTTTATATCTGACCCAGATAGACTGCAGGTCATAACTTCTTACCTGAAGTTCAGTTCACCGCCTCGGGTCTCTGCTCCTCCTGCCTTTCCGTCATCCACCTGCCAGCGTGTTGCATCTGCTGGCCTCCACCACTTGCTAATGTTACTGAATCTGTAGAAGCTCCGCAATAGCCACCACCAAACAATTGAGTTATTTTTTACACATCTACCTTCATCTGGCCAATCCACCACCTTTCAGTGTTTCTACCATTACGGAAAAAAACGAAGAAAAAAAATTGGTCCATAAAAATGAAAAATCACCATCGGGGATACCAGGCATGGCCAGTCCAGCTATGTAGCCTGCAGTCATTTTTTAAGCTCACCTTCAGACGCTTTCTGTGCTGCTGAAGTAAAATCAAGTTTTGCCTGCTTAGCAGGAGTTGCTGCGGTGTTATCCATGGATGATGAACAAGGATCACTCAGAAGTGTTTGTCTATGCTCTCGTGTCAGGCGCTTCAGTAGATTACTCATGCTATTAACAGCAGCTAGAGCTGGGCGATATGACCCAAAATTCATATCTCGATATTTTTTAGCTGGATGGCGATATACGATATATATCTCGATATTTTTTTTTAAGCCATAAGGTAAGAACAAAAAGAGAGTTTAGTCAAAGCTGTGTCCCAGATGTCACACAGGCACTTTTATTAACATACAGCATAGATGTACATGAAGAATTTACTCAAAAATAAATTATCAGCATTTATTAAATAATAATGCTCCTTAAATAAAAGAACACAATGTTGTTTCTGTGCATAACAAAAAGCTCACAATTGTGCAGTCAAAATGTAAACTAAAAGACGCTGAGCATAATAACAAAGAGACAGATTTCACAGCTGCTCTATTCCCAAGTTCTACTGCGTGACTGACAGCCTTGAGTTTGAAATCCCCTTAACCGTGTCTCTTAACACGTGCCATTTATGGCCCTTATACACACACAATTCGGTAATATTACGTTGAAGCACAATACGTATCTGTCATGTTACGGCTGTGTGCAGACAGGAATAGGACCCAAGGTGCAGACTCCGGAGACAGTCATGAACTCAAAACAGCTTTATTGCTGAACAAAGAATATCTACAAAACCTAAACTGAGAAGAAACTAACAAAACACACACAGGGAGCCACAGGGAGATACACACAGCATGAGGGACGACGCGACACTGACTCAAAGAAACACAGGGTTTAAGTACACAGAGGGAGCAATCAGGGAATGGGCAACAGGAGGGAAACACAGCTGGGGCAAATCAGGACTAACGAGACAAGGAGAGCAAAACCAGATACACTAACATGAGACATGGACTTTCAAAGTAAAACAGGAAACATAACACAGACTCTCAGGCAGGCATTATAACAAAGGGAACAAAGACGTGGGACCAGGGCAGACACAGACAGTGACTGGACGTGGGGATACAGTAAACAGGGGAGACAGCAACTCAGAATCACAGACAGAAAACCAGAACACTAAAACTCTAACAGAACCCACCCAGAGAACCTAAACTAAGAATAATCCAAAACCCAAAAAGCAAAACTAGAATATAATGAAATAACAAACTCAAAGAACCAAAACACAAACCACTGGGTCGATGACCCAGAGATCCTAACAGTATCACTCCGCGAGGCTCCACTACGGTAACTGTAATGCTCTGACAATCCATCAAGAGGTGCGGCTCCGTAGCTTACCAAAGTCGTACTAAAACATTTTTTGACAGATTGCTGAGCACCGTGTACCACATGAAAAACGGTTCGCGGTCAGTAAGCACAACCAGAATTCATACATAAGGCGCGCGGTCAACTTTTGAGAGAATGAAAGGATTTTAGGTCATGCAGCCCCTGGGCTGCATGTCGTTAGCGCGTTAGCGCTGTTAGCTCACTAACACGTTGACACCGTCCAGCCCCACGCACGGGGCAATCCGCGGTAACTCGTTACCTGAGATTTGCTGTGTTCATCTTGTCGTTGCCTGCAGGTGAAGCTATGGGGGAGGGGGAGTTGTTCAGTGAAGGAGAGGCGAGGCCCAGTAACGCAGCGTAGAGACAAAAATGGACAGAAAAGAGGCAAACTTACGGCTCGTTAAGCTGAAAAGCTTAACGAGTGAACCGTCAGCTCGTTCAAACAAACATTAAAGTCCGTTTGGCTCGACACCACCGAACAGAGGCAGCAATATAACATAGCTAACATTAACAGTGCAGTGAATCCTGCTTGTGCCGTCATATTCAGGACTGCAAACCGAGCAGCATCACTGACTTTCAGCTCGTTGTGTTTGTGGATATATGACTGACTTTAATTATCCATAAAATCATCACATTCTCTGTAAGATTAAGGTCGACTATTGAACGGCGAATATTTTAAAGTACAGGCTTTAAGTTAGTACAAACATCACTAATGTCACATAACTTTGCCGAAATGTGGTCAACAGTAATGTTTTAATGTTCTTCATTATTCAACATTTGCACATAAATAAGTGACATAATATTCAGTACTTACTTTTAAAAGTTTACTCTTCCGACGTTTTTTTTCGGCAAAATTATCCACACCCACCGCCACGCTATGAAGTCTGGGATATGTTGGGCGATGAAGTTTACACCGCCACATCCTTGAAATTCAGGGAAATGAAGGACGCATTTGAGGCTGCATTTCGAGCAGCCTTTGAATTGGGACAGCCTCACTGTCGCTGTGACGTAATCGGCTTCAGTACATCCAAGAAAGTCTCCTAAAGAGGACTCAGCTGCGGGATCAGAGTGTCACCAGTGCGGAGCGTGCTCAGGAATGGCAGGAGGCAAGTGTGAGTGCATCTGCACGCACAGTTATGAGAAGACTTTTGGAAGATGGCCTAGTGTCAAGAACGGCAGCAAAGAAGCCACTTTTCTTTCTGACAGACGAAAGCTAAACCAATTCCACAACACTGAAGTTGCAGCATTTTTACAAACCAGTTCTGGTTCGTATCGTGATATTTCATTTTCTTATTGTTGCCCAACATTATACCGGTATTAGCATGAACGGTATGATATAGCCCAGCCATACATGAAAGCCAACCTGATTGTGCATTAATCACACATTAAAATGAACAAAAGAGGTAAAACTGTGTGCCAGAGTCAGGGGTCAGCGTTTTGTTTTTATGTCACAGCACCAGAACGATTGCAGGTGCTCATAAGTAGTTACCATAAATCACCACCTTTCATGGTCTCAGCACATCGACTCTGTTATTAAGAAAATGGGACAAGGCATAGCTATGGCTTTGAAATGCTCTTTCTGTATCACTTCTTCAATTAAGAAAGATGTCATTAATGCACTAGTAATGTCTCATCTGGAGTATTGTTCAATCATTTGGTCAGCAGCTAATAAGACAGATCTTAACAGACTTCAGTTAGTCCAGAATAAGGCGTCCAGATTAGTGTTAAGATGTTCATACTATACTAATATTGATAAAATGCATAATCAACTTTCTTGGCTTCCTGTACAGACTAAAATATTCTATGGCTTACTTGTAGTTATAAAGAAAGCAATTCTGTTAAACACACCACATTTATTCTGCTCAGCTGCAGTATCCAGATGAAATACATAATCATATTACACAGTTTTCAACAAACTGCAATTTAGTAAATGCTCGAGTTAAAAGTAACTTTGTGTAAAACTGTTATATTTAGAGCAACTTTTAAGTGGAATAAATTGCCTTATAAAATTAGAGAATTAGCAACTATTCAAAACTTCAATGAACACTTAAAAGCCGAGTTACAGAGCTTTTAGTTGTTGTAAATATTGTAAGAGATGATTTGTTTTTGAGATTTGTGTAATGTGTCTCAATGTTATTGATATTATTATTATTATTATTGATTGCTTATATTTTAATTGTGAAACATCACTGTGGATGTAAAATTATGTGGATATTTTGAATCCACTTTATTGTATAATATTTTATGAGATTGTATTTGATGGAAGACAAGCAACATCTGTTGTGGAAGCTAATGGGGTTCCTTTTGAATAAACAAATAAACAAACATAAGATTTATTATCACTGAATAATTATGTATAAATCTATACAAATTATAGAAATATGTAATAGGAAACAACTAAATAATATAAATTATAAAATAAGTGTGTGTGTGTGTGTGTGTGTGTGTGTGTGTGTGTACAATCAGGAGGGATGGGCATGATTTTAGTGTTTAAACAGTCATGAATTATTTTTAACAGCAGGTTGTGTTAGAACTACCGGCAGGTGGGGATAAGAGACCTTTAAGGTGTTTGGTGCCACACTCCACCTTCAGATTTAAAACTAGTGTTAATGGAGGGAGTTTGAAGGTTCAGTTTGTTCCACGACTGCATTTCACTCACTGCCTCTGTTTGTATCTCTGTCACTGCAGGACCAACATGGAGCGAGAAGTCAGCGCTCTCAGGAGGCCGACAAACCTCACAGAAGAAAGAGAGAGAAAACATACACCTGTGACGAGTGTGGGAAGGATTTTACTGGGAAGGCTTCACTAAAACAGCATCAGGTCATCCACACTGGAGAGAGACCGTTCAGCTGTGACTTGTGTGGAAAGTCTTTTTCCAGGAAGAGTTCCCTAAAACAACACCAACTCATCCACAGTGGATTTAAAGCGTACAGCTGTGATCAGTGTGGCAGAGCTTTTACTCACAGTAGCCACTTACAGAGTCATCTAGTTACCCACTCTGAAATTAAGGCATACAGCTGTGACGAGTGTGGGAAGGATTTTACTGGGAAGGATGAACTAAAACAGCACCAACTTATCCACAGTGGACTTAAAGCGTACAGCTGTTATCAGTGTGGCAGAGCTTTTACTCACAGTAGCCACTTACAGAGGCATCTAGTTACCCACTCTGGAATTAAGGCATACAGCTGTGACATCTGTGGAAAAACTTTCAGCCGGATAGACAGCCAAAATAGACACCTACGCATTCACTCCAGACATGATGTGTACTGCTGTGAACAGTGTGGCAAAGAGTTTACAACAGACACACAGTTGCAACAACACATGTTTACCCACACTGAGGGACGACCTTATAAATGTGACCTGTGTGAGAAGGCTTTTAAATCTCCACGTCACCTAAGACGACACCAACAGATCCACACCAGAAAGAGACTCTACAAGTGCAGTTACTGTGAGGTATGTATTTATATTGTTATCTTGTCATTTTAGCCTGACTGTTTGGAACAACTCTGCTCATTAAACTGTGTTAGCATGTTAGCAATTCTACTGCATGGAAAAGCAGCTCTGAGTGATTATTCAGATTTTCATGTCAGTTATGATTTTAGTATTACTGTAGTATTATGGTGGTAGTATTGTAGTTATTGCCGCCCAGTAAACTGAGTGTGTTAACTGAAACAGTAAAATGTAATTGGACGTCTGCAGAGATGCTCTTTATTTAAGGCGACGTTCAGGATAAAAATGTTGAATGACTGACTTACACTGTCTTTGTGTCTTTGTTTAGAAGCAGAGCGACACAGATGGATCCAGTTCTCAACCCTGTCATCACTGTGGTGGTGGGAAAGACTTTCGTTGTGACCTCTGTGGAAAAACTTTCAGTCAGCAAAAGAACCTAAAAATACATCAACGTAGACACACTGGAGACAAACTGAAATACTGCAAAGAATGTGGGAGAAGCTTCACCACATCAAGTAGATTAAAACGCCATGAACTGATTCACAGTGGGGTTAAAAAGCACCTCTGTGATCAGTGTGGGTCATCCTTCACCACTGCAAGGGAGCTTAAAACACACAAACGAGTCCACACAGGAGAGAAACCATACAAGTGCAGACACTGTGACAAAAGCTTCTCACAATCAAATAGTCGTAACAATCATGAACGTGCACACATGGAAGGAAACTACAGCTGTGACCAGTGTGACAAGAGCTTCAGGAATCTCAGTTCATACTCCACACACAAACGATCCCACGTTACTAATAAACTGTTTCACTGTTACCAATGTGCCAAAACATTCACCTCATTGTCTGCTCTGTGCAAACATCAGCGTGATCACTCAGGGCTGAATTCACTCCCATCACTGGATCACAGTGAATCTGAAGAGACAGAAAGATCCTCTGGTTTCAGTGTCAGACTCAAAAAGCTTGAGATCAGGCTCCACAGAGTTCAGATAGAATCATTTAAACTTGTGTTGAACTGAACTGGTTGCTGGGCTGAACTTCTACATAATACAGATTTACATGGTGTCAAGAGTTTATTTTTAATAAGACATTCTTCAGGCTGAATAAAGACACTCAAACAGTTAGAATGTAATAACATTAACGTGCACGGGTGAGAACTCTGACGAGACTCACACCGAGTGCAGGCGATGGCTCTTTATTTATAGTTTACATCGTGTATGCAAATACGTCACATTTCCTCTTTTACAAATTCCTTTAAACCAACAGTTGTATATGTGTGTGTGTGTCTGCTTCTTTCTAAAAGACGTGGCGCTGACTTAATCTTTTGTGGTTAGGGAGTCGCGCATCTGTTTTCCTGTTGTGGTTTAGGTGCCTCATCCGTTTTCTATTGTAGTCTGGGTGACCCGCATCTGTTTCCTGCTTAAACTATTTGTATTGCAGAGTTCACTGTCGGGTTGCATGACAATGGAGCAATACATCGAATCTTGTGACATGGGGAAGTACAGCAAATTCTGTGAAATATATAAACACTTTACAATATGCTTGAATATTAAAAGATAATAAAACAAAGAATAAAACACATAAAAAACATAGAATCTCATAACATTCCCTCCTGTTGTTAATATATTTCACTCATACTTCATAGGCTTCAGTAGACAATCACTTGTTTGCACATTTTCAATTGCTACATCATGTGAAGTGTCTGAAATTTTTAAACACAGTCTTCTTCTTCCTCAGTTGCTATCGGGCTATAAGCTTGTGCCAGGAAGATTCCGGTTGCAGTGTCTTATTTGGATAAACAAAAGATACACCCTGCTTTTCTGGGACTCTAAGTCTCCATAGGCAGACCATGGTCATGTTATGGGCTAGTTCGGGCGGTGTGACCGGAAGTGTTATTAAGCTCTTTATTGGTTCCTTTGGAGCACATGCACGCAGACTTGTATTTATTACTGTTTCTAGAGTTTGTAGTAGGTTTACAAAGAATGCCATTTCAGTTTTGTTATGGGGTACATAATTATGCATTAGTTGGCATTCCTCTGACCAGCATCGTCGTCGAGTCCTGTTGGGGACTGGGTCCTCTCCATCTGAAATGTCTGAATGTTCATTTTGCACGTCTATGTCAGGCATTGCTTGTGAGTGTCTGAGTAGTTACTTGAGTGATGGGTTGCTCTTCTGGTTTTGCAGGTTGGACTGATCTTCCTTTACTCTACCGGGCAGGTGGGGCTAGGTCGGTGCTCGGGCTACAATGGGGTTTCTTCAGGTCGACCAAGTTCACCAGATCACCTAGTGTGTTGACTGAAAGCGAAAAGTTAAGAGGGCGGGGTGTACCCGATCTGCCCTCTCCTTTACTTACAGATCACTAGATGACAGGTGAACTGGCGTCTGGGCTTGTGTCCCCTTGTACTTTTTTGGTGTGGCTCTGGTGGATCCACGAAGGTCTTTCAGCGATCTTGCACGCTGTTGGCGTCGTTAGCAGGACCTGAAAAGGGCCCTCCCACCTTGGTGAGCTCCAGTTTTTCCTCTGGAGAACCTTGATCAGGATCCAGTCGCCTGGCTTCAACCTGGAAGAGACTGGAGAAGAATCACTCGGAAGTTGGTTGTTCAAAACTATGTCTTTATTCTCTAGCAGTTTTGTCATCCACTCTGCTAGGGTTGTTTCTCTAACTGACTTGTCTATTGGTTCACTGGTGATGGGCAGAGGAAAAGGTCTACCATGTATAATTTCAAATGGTGTCAGTTTCTGCAAGCATTGGGTTAATCTCATCCACATTTTTACTAGGCCTATACACTCTGGCCACGGTCTTCCTGTTTCTTCCATGCACTTTCTTAGCCTCTGTTTTATTGTGCCGTTTGTCCTTTCTACTAGGCCGGCACTTTGAGGATGATAAGCACAGTGATATTTGATGCTGAATCCTAGTGCTTCAGAGAGTTTGCTGATTACCTCATTGACAAAGTGTGTCCCATTATCTGATCTTATCAGAGTGGGGATGCTATATGTTGGAATAAAATGGTTACATAAGCATTTTGCTGAAGTTTCGAAATTTAGAGTGTGTTCGAAATTTAGAGTGTAAAAGTGTTTTGGAGATTATATCTCTTATCCCTCCTGTTGACGCATGGAGAGTAACTCCATGTGTCACTAAGGCTGCTGTTTTGTGTAGAGATTTTGGAAGTATTGGTTTTCCTTCACAAATCATCAAGTCATCTTTTAGTTTCGCTCCACATTTCAGCCATTTCTTTTGCTCAGCTGTGGGAGCTGCTTTTTGTTCATCCTTTGTCAGTAAAATTGTTTCCCTTTGTAATTTCATAGTCATTCTTCTGATGTGCTGCACACTTGCAAATTGCTAAATGTCGCATCACATGAGGAGTTTCCTCCCATGTAAACAGATGTGTGCCATGATAAAACCTTCTCCACACACTAGAAACAAAAAACTAATTTCAACCGTTGTTACATCTTATTCACTTATTTTATAATACAGTTACTTTTCAAATCTAATATCAATCAACTAATTTGCATATCAGCTTATAATGCGCTAAATTGACAGGTCAACAGAAATGCACGTTCAAAAGATTATCACAAAAAAGAATTTCCTCCATACAGTAAATTACTTGTGTTGCATCAATCAAGGAGAAAGCATCTCACAATTTATTGTATTACCAACTAAATTTATTGTCTGGTCACTGCTTGGTCATACCAGACTCTCTCTGTGTCTTTATTTTTCCTTCTCTGTTTTCACAAACGTTTCACCTATTGTCCTGCAAGCTGGAGAGTTAAATGTCAGTAGTGGGTAAATTCAGCAGTTGATAACAAAACTATTAAGTTTTTCCTGTTTTAACACCAATGTGAGATATAGAGGCGCACATATAGTGTGTGCTCTAGTGTAAGCTGCTCTTCATTGCATGTATGTGTGTTAGTACGCTTGCATGCAGGGCCTCTGGGCCTGTCTCACCCAAAAGGGCATTTTCTTAACAGTTGCCTTTCACTCGCGTGTGTTAAGAAAGGCAAATGTGCTTGTAGCAGTTGTGAGATTATTATGCTGTCATATATTACATTATACCTGTAATCAAAATGAGTGAATCATAATACTGCTGGAGGCCACATCATACTTCTTAGTTAAAAGAATTTGAAAATCATTAGATTTATTAGATAGGTTTGTATTATCCTATACTGCTGACTCACTGCTGATATACTGTGAGTGAGTTACACTGTTTCATGACATTTCATACTGCCGAGTTATGCAGAGAATATTGTATTCAGAGAGTAGGGGCCTTTCTCTTTTTTTCCTTTGTGATAGTAAAGAGAACAGAGCACATGCCACGGGAGCGTCACCCCCACCCTTGGTGGAAGCAGAAAAACAGGGAGCCAAGGTCATAACTCAGGCTCACAAAGAGTCAGAAAGAATGTAAATACTTAGTTTTGTGGCTGTGGCGCATTCTGTATAGCTTTTTTTCTTTGTTTAGTAGCTTTCTGCCTTCACCTGAGGGTGTGCCCTAAGCATGTGACTTCAGGTCTCCATAATTGGAGTTTATTTAAAGATAAATAAGATGATTTCATATATTGCTCGCAGATCATGCACTAGACGATAATGTTGCAGTATTAGCCTGCTTCAACACTTAAACAAAACATCATTCTTTGTTTTATTATTGTTATTATTATTATTATTATAATTATTATTATTATTATTATCCTGTCTCAAAACAGAAAATGAAATTGTAGTTGTTCTTGGCTGAGAAACACAAAACCTCTTTTTTTCTTGTTTTTTTTTTCAAAACAAGAAACTAAGTTTTAATCTCTCAGCCTTGTCACATAAAACAAAACAGATAACCCAGCTCTCGGCTGGCTCTGGACTTATCATCATCGAGGACACAAAAAGAAAAAGAAAAAGCTGCTGCCAGAAACAGAGCAGAAGTGTGATGAAAAACTGAGCTCACAGACAGCTGCATGTGTGACCTTTAATATGCAGCTTCTGCACTAAAAAACAAATACAAAAAAAAAAAATGTGTAACTTGCTCATCAGCTTGGTAGTGTCCACATATTTAATTCATTTTATTCAGCTTTTCAAACCTGTAGCTTTAGCTGTTGTATACAGGGTTTGACTTATTAGTTGTTAGTATAGGTTTGCTCTTCATCTTAACAAAGTCTCATCTAAGATGACAGGTTTACAAGCAGGTCAAGTGTCTCTATGCACCTGATTAGTGTAGTTATTTCCTTATTTTCTTCATCTCCTATATCATTGTACTGAGTTTGAGCAAACCTTAAGCTTGAATCAGACTACTTTTAACAATCTTCCACCTCACATCATAACTGACTGAGGTGCCTCTTCCTATTAATAGTATGTCATTGTTAATGTTATCATTGTATTGTTTTTCCTTTTTTATAACAGCAATAGTATATTACAATACACTACTTCACTACTAATATACAATAGTATATTAGTTTATATTTCATTATGTATCCATCACGGGTCTGTGTGAACCTGCAGCTTCACACCTTCCCAAGCTGGAGACATTTTCCTTGGCTGAACAATGACACAGCCTTAATATGCCTTATGCATCTCTCTTTTTTATTTGATATATTTTGTGTGAATTATCTGGTTTCACGCATTCTATTCATTCAGCTTGGTTGTCTTCCCAATTTTGTTTCATTGCTTTAATTTAAGTTAACCTTAATTTAACCTTTTGTTTATTCCACTTCATTCCTCTTTCCATGCTTTAAAATATTACAACTCTTGTGTATGCTTTGATTTCTTTTTAGCTTCCTTTTCAGTATTTATTTCTGCTTGGAGGGTTTCTTATAATTTAGTTAATGCGGAGGGGCTACATTTTCCCTCCCACGTGGGACATTTAGGTTTTCTTTGGATTTCTCCATCTACATGCACTAATTTGTCCGGCGCCTGGACATTTCTTTTCTAGCCACTGCTCGTCAGCAGTGAGTTTTGTTGTTTTATTTCCCATTTTGATTTTGTGTTATTAATACTACAAACAGAACTGTGTGACCTTCTCTGGTATTAGAGTTAGGGGAGGTTATTAAGGCAGCCTTCTACCCTTGTCCTAATGTCAAGGGCGGCCTTAATTTTATGCGATGAAGCGCAACCTTTTCCCTTCCTCACCAGTATTTCAGTCGACACAGGAAAACAATAGAAGTGGTGTAGGGTCCTACTGTCCCTCTTCAAATGACACTCACTTCCTCTTTTAATACAAACAATTCACATACGCGGCAGTGTAATCCTATTTTAATTGACACTTTCCTTTTCCCATTTACTCCCGGAGTAAACTTTGTCGACTACCAGCTTTTTTTGCTGCGAAACGAGTCACCTCTGGACTGCCAGTTTCGTCTTACAAGCGAGTCTCTTAGACTACCAGCTTTTTTTTTTTATTGCGAAACGAGTCTCTTCTGGACTGCCAGTTTCGTCTTACAAGCAAGTCTTTTTTTTTTTTTAAACTGCCAGTCCCTACAGGACGAGTTTTTCCCTTGGAAAAGTGTCAATCTAAAAGACGATTATTTGCGATGTGTGTTTGAGTGTTAATATTCACCTGGTTATGATGATATAAGTGCCGGTCAGAGATTCCTCCTCGTTCCCCAGGATCGTGGACCTCTTACTAAGAACGCTGGCCAACCCCGAATTCACGTAGTTGGTCTTTTTCTCCTTCATAGGAAAGAGGCTGTCGACAGACTTCAGCGCGGGCTCTCCACGATGTCAGGAAACGACGAGGTCACTCCGTTGGAGCATAAAATTAGTTATAATTCGATGTCCTACATCCGGCTCGAAGGACCAATTAAATGTCAAGAGTTTATTTTTAATAAGACATTCTTCAGGCTGAATAAAGACACTCAAACAGTTAGAATGTAATAACATTAACGTGCACGGGTGAGAACTCTGACGAGACTCACACCGAGTGCAGGCGATGGCTCTTTATTTATAGTTTACATCGTGTATGCAAATACGTCACATTTCCTCTTTTACAAATTCCTTTAAACCAACAGTTGTATATGTGTGTGTGTGTCTGCTTCTTTCTAAAAGACGTGGCGCTGACTTAATCTTTTGTGGTTAGGGAGTCGCGCATCTGTTTTCCTGTTGTGGTTTAGGTGCCTCATCCGTTTTCTATTGTAGTCTGGGTGACCCGCATCTGTTTCCTGCTTAAACTATTTGTATTGCAGAGTTCACTGTCGGGTTGCATGACAATGGAGCAATACATCGAATCTTGTGACATGGGGAAGTACAGCAAATTCTGTGAAATATATAAACACTTTACAATATGCTTGAATATTAAAAGATAATAAAACAAAGAATAAAACACATAAAAAACATAGAATCTCATAACACATGGGATCTTATTTTCTGTCGTTTTACTGAGTCAGTTTTGTCCTTTTTTCTCTGTCCTGGTTTTGCTCGTCTGTAAATAATTGACACTCAGTCAAATACAGTGGCTTGCAAAAGTATTCGGCCCCCTTGAACTTTTCCACATTTTGTCACAATTACAGCTGCCAGTCTTTTAGGGTATGTCTCTACCAGCTTTGCACATCTAGAGACTGAAATCCTTTCCCATTCTTCTTTGCAAAACAGCTCCAGCTCAGTCAGATTAGATCGACAGCGTTTGTGAACAGCAGCTTTCAGATCTTGCCTGGATCTGGACTTTGACTGGGCCATTCTAACACATGGATATGTTTTGTTTTAAACCATTCCATTGTTGCCCTGACTTTATGTTTAGGGTCGTTGTCCTGCTGGAAGGTGAACCTCTGCCCCAGTCTCAAGTCTTTTGCAGACTCCAAGAGGTTTTCTTCCAAGAATTCCCTGTATTTGGCTCCATCTATCTTCCCATCAACTCTGACCAGCTTCCCTGTCCCTGCTGAAGAGAAGCACCCCCAGAGCATGATGCTGCCACCACCATATCTGACAGTGGGGATGGTGTGTTCAGAGTGATGTGCAGTGTTTTCCGCCACACATAGCGTTTTGCATTTTGGCCAAAAAGTTCCATTTTGGTCTCATCTGACCAGAGCACCTTCTTCCACATATTTGCTGTGTCCCCTGTAAGGAAGGAAGTATTATTTTTCTGTTATTTTTATTATTTCCATTTATTATTTCATTTTTATTAATTCTATTTTTATTATTTTGTTATTACTGTTGCATCATAATCATATAACAAGCATTTACATTGACGCATTCATTGAAGTATTGATATTGTATTCATAGGTTTAAACATATATGCACCCAATTAATTAGTCTTTAGTACAGGTCCAGTAAGAACCACTTTAAACTGTGGAGTTGAATCTATAACCCAAAATGCTTTTGAATGCTTTTATAATCTTAAATGTTTATATGCAGACTGCATGGTGACAGGAAGTATACTCTGTGCCAAAGTGAGACAGGAAACTGCATGTTTGCAGGGCATGCTTTTGCAGAAGTGAAACCGAAAGCAGAGGACACTGGCTTCCACCGGGGAGAAGATGGAAGCCAGTGTCCTTTAATTGTGTCACAAGTTGTCAAATAGAACATTTGTGGTTTTGAGTTGACGTATCCATGTATTGTATTTGTGAACGCAAGAGGGGGCGTTAAACCCCGATGCTATAAGACGATTGTCTTGTGTATTTTTGAGCGGAGATCTACAGCTGATGTTGCTGTGTACATCTTCCCACGGTGCGTGTGTTTCATTAAAATCTTCGTTTGACTCCACCTGACAGGGTCAGTGTGTTATTCCGATCTCCTCCATCTCTCTCTCCTCAAAATGAACCTTAACATTTGGGGGCTTCGTCCGGTGGTTGAGGGGGAGAGTGTGTTTGGAGGTGTAGACGGAGTCGGACGGGCAGGCATTGGTCAGTGGTCGAAAGTGAGTGACAAGCCGGCATACATCAAAAGGTAGGCACCACCTGTTGAATTATTTCCAAAGTGTGCCAGATTGGACATTACAAAATTAAAAGTCTACTCACTGAAATTACTGGTAGATGTCTGTTTTGATTTTGTTGAAAATCTCATGAGAACTGAAACTGAAGTAATGATAATGAAACGCTGAATGATAGTACTGGGTAAAGAGAATAAGTGTATTTAAAGCAGCTGGACTGCAGAGTGAATTTAGTATGATAGGTAATTGGTGAAAGTTTGTGACAGTTAAGTCTCGATTGAATATAAAGCCGGGCTTGAACATCAATATAATTGCTTGTGTGATTTTATGTGCTGTTTTCAAATTAATTAAATTGTCTTAGGACGGGACTCTGGGATAGTCCTAGGAAGTGCATCGCTCAGAGGTAACGCTTGCCGGGGCTGGGGACGCTCAGCCCCGTCCTCTATGAGGGATAGTCAGGTGGCTACTGTGGGAAGTGGGGCATTCCAGAATAGCCAGTGATTGAATCACTTTTTACTGTCCGGGACAGTACATTGCGCGTTATTGGTCAGAGAAACCCGGTTTCGGGCGTGAAACTTTAACTTAAAATTTCGAGAAAGCCTTGGCTGTGAAATGCCAAAGATAGAGCTTCTGTTTTTGCTCACTACAACTGTATAAATAGAGTTTGAATTCATTACTGTGGATGTATAGTAATTCACTAAGTTTTGACATATATTGAGTGCATTGTACAGTACCTAAGACCACTATATATTTTTCAGTAATAACCTCTCTTGAGCAATAAATGCTGGTGTGTTTTAGTTTTTTTTCAGTTATGTGTGTGCTGTGAGAAGCTGTGAGAATGATTTGAGGTTTCAGTTGTTTTTCTTGGACTTGCTCTTTCTGATTATGGAAAGCATGTCCAAAATACTTGTACCTGACAGGGTCAGTGTGTTATTCCGATCTCCTCCATACTCTCTCTCCTCAAAATGAACCTTAACACCACATGGCTTGTGGCAAACTGCAAACGGGACTTCTTATGGTTTTCTTTTAACAATGGTTTTCTTCTTGCCACTCTTCCATAAAGGCCAACTTTGTGCAGTGCACCACTAATAGTTGTCCTATGGACAGATTCCCCCACCTGAGCTGTAGATCTCTGCAGCTCGTCCAGAGTCAGCATGGGCCTCTTGGCTGCACTTCTGATCAGCACTCTCCTTGTTCGGCCTGTGAGTTTAGGTGGACGGCCTTGTCTTGGTAGGTTTACAGTTGTGCCATACTCCTTCCATTTCTGAATGATCGCTTGAACAGTGCTCCGTGGGATGTTCAAGGCTTGGGAAATCTTTTTGTAGCCTAAGCCTGCTTTAAATTTCTCAATAACTTTATCCCTGACCTGTCTGGTGTCTAAATCCAATCGAGAATCTGTGGCAAGATCTGACAACTGCTGTTCACAAACGCTGTCCATCTAATCTGACTGAGCTGGAGCTGTTTTGCAAAGAAGAATGGGCAAGGATTTCAGTCTCTAGGTGTGCAAACCTGGTAGAGACATACCCTAAAAGACTGGCAGCTGTAATTGCAGCAAAAGGTGGTTCTACAAAGTATTGTGGCGAGCTCAGGCAAGGAGGAGACAGCGGTTTCTTGGGAGCACAGCTGTTTATTAGAATTGGCCCAGAACACGGCCGCGAGCCAACCGCTCAGCCCCGCCAAAAACAGCAACAACCACACAGGGCGCCCTCTGACCCGGAAACACACACAAAACATAACTGTAATAACAAAACATAAATGTCCATAACAAATCCCCTAACAGCCCAGCCCGCTACATAGCCCCCACCTAAGGGGTCAGTCGTCCCCGACAACCCCATTACCCAACACAAAGTCCTGCAACTGTCCATGTGTCTTCCTTCGGCGCACAGGCCGATCTCGACCAGCAGGGTAAGAGTCACTTGGATGAGAACCTGGGGTGCCACCAGCATCCCCTGCCCTGGCGGCTGCGGGAGCGGGCGGGCAGTACGGTGAGAGCCTGTCCTGGTGCAACACCGCCACGCGTCCTGGACCCGGCATGCGGATCCGGTACACCACTTCTGTTAGCCTCCCCACGACCTCCGCCGGCCCTTGCCAGTGACCGCCCAGCCTAGGGGACACCCCTCTCTTGCAAACCGGGCAGTAGACCCAAACCTTGTCGCCAGGCACGAAAGCTCCCCCTCGGCACCTGGTGTCGCAGGCTCTTTTCTGTCGTACTCCGGCGCTGACCTGGGCCTGGCGGGTGTAGTCATGAACCACTCGCGGCCGCTCCCTCAGCCTCCTGTAGCAGTCCCTGGCCACCAACACGCGCCGGTTCTCTGCCTCGGGGATGGGGAAAGGCCCTAGGACGTCTCCTCCCACTCTCTCCATCGGGGCCCCCACCTGAACCAACGTCGCATCAGCCTCCTGCTCCTGCTTCAGCTGCTGCATGGTCAACGAGAGCCATCCCCCTCCGCCGGCTGTGGCCCGAGCAGTAGCCACGCCCCGTGCCTCCTGGGCCCGCTCTCCCTGCCGTTTCGAGAGGGCCAGCTGGCGTGGGCGCAGACAGATGGGTTGAGCTGAGCCGGTGTTGGTGGTGTGCTGAACCTGCCGAGTCTGCCTGCAGTCTCCGGTTCCCTGCTTTTGACCGCACTGGAGGGCCAGAGTCTCTGTACCAAGAGTGATAGCCAGCTTCGCGGTGTCAACACAGGCCCCCCAGCGGGTCAGCAGATCAAGGCCGATGATGCACTGTTCTTGGATGTCAGCAAGCCAGAAGTCGTGCACCAGCTCCAGATCCTTCACTCGGATCCGCAACGGTTTCTTCCCCCGCACGTCAGTTCTCTCCCCCTTCACTGTCATCAGCTGGGTGTCGGTGGGTGACCAACCCATCACAAGCAGCCCGGATGTTCCAGGAAACACACCAGGTCGTATTAGGGAAATGGTGGACCCCGTGTCCACCAGGGCCTGGAAGGGCTGGTCCTCAACACAGCAGCTCAAGTAGAGTCCCTTGAGGTGCCCGACTAGGCCCGCCACCGTGCATCGTTCTTGGAGGGGTGCAGGAAGCTGGAGCGGTGGTCCCCTCGCTGTACCGCTCCCCCTCTCATCCCCCTGAGGCCACATAGTTCTGGCCTTTGGGGCGGGCGCCAGGCAGTCGCGCGCCACGTGGCCAGGCTCGTCGCACCGGTAGCAGCGGTCGGTCGGTCGACGGGGATGCCTCCAGGGCACCGAGGGCTGCAGCTGGCATACCTCCGGGACCTCCCCCTCCCTGTCGTAGTCTGCGGCTCTGATTTGAGGGTAGTTTGGGGGGGGCACCTGCTGGTTAGGTGGTGAGGTGAGCACCAGCTCGGCCCTTTCAGCCTCAAGGAGCGCCTCACGGAGAGTCTGAGGCATGGCCAGGCGGACGTGTTGGCGTAGTTGCTCTGGAAAAAGTCCTCGCAGGAAAGCATGCAGGCTAAGCTCCTCACAGGCTGCTGCTGGGAACTCTGGGTAGCCACGACGAGCATACAGCAACACATCTGCTGCAAAAGTGCCCAGGCTCTCCCCCGGCCTACGGCTCCGGTTGGTCAGCTGCTCCCTGCTCTGATCAGTGGAGTGCCGCTGCCCGAATCGCCTCTCGAGTGCTATGGTGAGGGCCTGGAGCTCACGCTGCTCTGACGCGGCTAGGTCAAGGAGTACCTGTAGTGCGTCTCCTTCCAATGCTAGCGCTAGGTGTGTGGCAGCCTTTTCGTCGCTCCAGCCATTATGTCTCGCGGCTAGCCGTACTTGTGAGAGGTAGGGCTCTAGCGGGGTTAGCCCGTTATATTTCGGTACCTTAGCTGGCGTTGCAGGCATCACTGCTCGCTGTCGGGGGCCCGGTGTGTCGGCCGACGGAGGCAGCCCATGAAGCATTGCCCTAGCGTCTGTCGTGACGGGCCGCCGCCGCGGTGCGCTCGCGCCGTCAGGACCCGTCGGGGACTTACATGGCCGCTCGCTTCCTCTCTCCTCGATCGCCAGCTTCCCAAGCAGCGGATGCTGTCCTCGACAGCTTGCTCCAGCCTCCGAATGTCTCTCTCCATTATGGCGAGGGTGAGCTATCCCACTTCTGACACCAAATGTGGCGAGCTCAGGCAAGGAGGAGACAGCGGTTTCTTGGGAGCACAGCTGTTTATTAGAATTGGCCCAGAACACGGCCGCGAGCCAACCGCTCAGCCCCGCAAAAAACAACAACAACCACACAGGGTGCCCTCTGACCCGGAAACACACACAAAACATAACTGTAATAACAAAACATAAATGTCCATAACAAATCCCCTAACAGCCCAGCCCGCTACAATATTGACTCGGGGGGCTGAATAATTACGCACACCCCACTTTGCAGTTATTTGTAAAAAACGTTTGGAATCATGTAGGCATGGGCGATATGGCCTAAAATCCATATCACGATATAATTTGAAGCACGTGCAGTAACGATATATATCGCGATATATCCTTTTCTTCTGTATAATGTATTTTACACACTATAAGGCACACTTAAAGTCCTGTGAAAATATACTCCAAAATCATGTCCAAAACTCGAAAACGGAAAGAGGAGAAGGTGGGAACACTCACCACTGTTGTGTCATAAAAAATCTAATGATCAATTTTGACGTTTAAAGAGTTTAGATCGATCAGTTGTTTACATCACTCAACACAAGCAGAACTGCATTACAGAATCAGAAGACACATCGTCCCCATTCAGAAGCACATCTCTGTATAGTGACTGGTCTTGTCACGGCGAGTGAGATGAGCCGTGTGGGAATTAAAGGAGGATCCAAACGCAGGCACTTGTAAAGGTGTGAGGGTGGTTTATTAAACACAACAAAAGAGATGGACAAAATGGTAAACGGAGAACTAAACTATACTGGGATAACTAAACTACTGAGCATGAACAAGAACACAAACCTGAACACGAATAACAGCGAGCAGAAAACAGATGACGGTTGGCAGCAGGGAAACACACGGATGTGACATGGTGGATACACAGACGGACCAGCAACTACAATGACTGAAGACGACTTAAATACACAGAGAAACACAGGGAGATTACACACAGGTGGGGAACACAGCTGGGAATAATCAACAAGACGAGACAGGGGTAAAACTGAACACACTCACATGAGACGCGGACCTTCACAATAAAACAGGAAATGAGAACACTACACCAAGACGCAGACCTGACACTGAGAGACAGACAGAATGACACATGGAACCTGAACTCACACAAAACATGAGAACACAAATCCTAAATACAAATAAACAGAAATATGGAACTCAATAACAATAATCATCATCACCACCATCACCACAAAATGAGAGAATCCAAAACACCAAGATAACTGAAACACTGAGAACTGAGAAACAGAGAACATAAGGAACAATCCATAATGCAACGGACCCAGAACCGTAACAGGTCTTATGATTTAAACAGAAAAATTTTCAGCATTCAAACTATAGGTGAACAATAGTCAAACCAGATGTTTACCCGTTATGTCGATATCAGCTAGTCAAGTACACACCTACACAGCATGTTAACAAACTACGAAAAAAAGGCACACAAAAAAATGAAGGATTGCTGGTAAGGGTTTCTATACATTAGTATTTACGAAGGGTATGTTGTGTGTACAAAAGGCCCCGTAGTTATGGTTTTATTCTGTTCAGTTTTTAGTTCACCTGTAGTTTTTAGAGTGGCCAGTAGAGGTCACCCCACCGCTTTGTATAAGAGAGACTATGAGCAGGGAGAAATGTGGGCAAGGCACCTGTGCTTTTCTACTCCAGATTACCAGCAGAGAATTGGTCATTCCGTGAGAAGTGTGCGTTAATGAGCAACAGACCACACACACACACACACACACACATACACATACACATGCCCACGCATCTAAACCTGTATGCAATACCTGCTCCTCTGTTACCTTCAACTGTGTGAAGTCAATACAAGAGTCTGCACTATCCTCGGTGTCTTCATTGTCTCCCTTCTGAACATTCATCCTGGCCTTGAGCAGTGTTCTGGCCGACACTCCGGGGAGTGGTAGCTGCAAACCTGAACTAGCACCTTACAGTCCTCCCAGTCCAAGCTATCTACCCAACATTAATGGTCCTTTGAGTCGGATGTAAGCTGCTTCTACCCTAACAAGATGGATGATATTCAGAACTTCTCAGCCCTTGGTGCGCGCCCACGGCGTAATGTACGTCGTCCCCTCCGCTATGAAGCTTATGAGACTGACTTCCCCAGGCTTGGTGCAGGTTACCAGGAGGAAAGTGAGACAGGAGGCGACACCCGTTCTTCCCACCATCCTCCGTCTGACCCCTGTGATGACCGTTCACACGGCCATGTCACACCATTGAGAGCAGAGTTAGAAGATATACAACGTGAAAGGTTCCTGTTCCAGCAGTCCCATGACCACATGAGAGCCGGGCTGGCTGATTTCCAGGCCCTTCATGCTAGTTTGCTGCAGCTGCTGGACCGTGCAGAGAGTCTGCAGCTCAGTCCACCGCCCAGAGCCCCTGCTGTTTATCTCCAGCCACCCCCTGTGGAAGAGGAAGAGGACTGGCCTCCACCACCTCCTCCTGTTGTGTTCAAGGAGGAATCTGTCTCCAGCCGGGGTCCAGTTGCGGACCGCATCAATACAGTGATGAAAGAGCTCCAGGATCTGAAGAGGGAGTCTATGGCTGCACAGGAGAGTCAGATCATCCCCCGACATGAATCTAAGCCAGGGCTCATTTCTCCTCAGCCAAGGACCACCTACCCTCCAGCGCCGCCTCCGAGAGCACACCCCCCTCCATTGCAACCACTGCCAGTCCCACCTCCGTCCTCATCTACTCCTTTCTCGACCTCACAGATGTATAGACCCCCCCAGCGGCCCCAGATTTGACATATAGGGGGCCTCGTCCGAGCATTCCCAAGCTCACACACCGTGATCCTGGGGAATTTGCTCGTCTAACAATGGCGCTAGAGAACTTACTGCCCCTGGAGAGGTCAGAGCTCTTCAGGTACCAAGTCTTGTTAGATCACCTACACCTGGAGGAAGCAAAGTTGATAGCAGATGCTTACCTCCATTCTGCCACGCCCTTCAGTGACACCATGAATGCTCTTAATGACAGACTTGGGCAGCCCCACCAGCTTGCCCTGAGAAGAATTGCTGCTGTCATGGACTCACCTGACATCCGCCGAGGGGATGCAGCCGCATTCGAGCGATTCTCTCTCCTCATCCAGTCGCTCGTGGGCATGCTGAAGACTTTAGGCCCTGATGGGGAGGTCGAACTCCAGTGTGGCTCCCATGTGGCTCGACTCCTTAGTAAGCTTCCTTCAGAGCAAAGAGTTGATTTCCGTCAGTGCATGTACAACCATTCTGGTCAGGCTTACACCCTGGACGACCTGGCTACCTGGTTAAAGTACGAATCCTGGTGTCAGGACTATGACGGCTTGCCCACTCCAACGATCACCAAAGAGAAGCCTGATGTCAGACCAAGTAGGTGCTCGGTTGCGGTTCTTCACGGTGCAGAGAGCTCACCCAGGTCACTAGGTACCACTCCAAAAAAAGCTAGGCAGCAGCCTTACTACGCCTTCTGCGATAACCGTGCCCATCACCTGAGTCAATGTCCGGAGGTCATCAAGCTGAGTCGTGAACAGCTCACAGACTGGATAAAGACCAACAAGAGGTGCTGGCATTGCGCTTGCTCCCATCATCTGCAGGTCCTTCACGACGTGAATCCTAAGCCCTTAAAGACACATGACCCAGTGTCTGCTCCCCCACGAGAAGGTGAGAGTCCTACAGGCGTCCTGTACCTCGATCGTCCTACAGAGAGCATGCTGCTACCCACCGCTGCCCAGAAGCTTGACCTTCAAGGGATCCCAGAGACACTTCCATTTCGCACTATCAGGCAAGATGTGCAAACTCTACATGGATCGTGTGTCTCATTCGAGATCTCCCCTGGTGGCAAACCTAAGCTGAAGTACAAGGTCCGCAACGCCTTCACCACCACCCGTATCAACCTAGCCGAGCACAGCTACCCTGTGGAGTCCTTGCAGCGGAAGTACAGACACCTCAGAGGCCTGCCTCTCCAGTCCTTCAAGAAGGTCAAACCTCTCCTTCTCATTGGCAGTGACCACCCACAGCTCATCACTCCAACTGAAGCTGTTCGTCTTGGTCCACTGGTTGGTCCCGCTGCTATGTGCACCAGGTTAGGGTGGTGTCAAGATGAGGGAAATATTTTGCTGCTACTATTCATAACCATCATCATTATCATTGCATTAATCATCATTTCATCAAAGCATTTGTTGAAGCTGTTGGCATTGCGTTGAAACTTGTGTTACAGGTGTTGTCATGATCATATGTTGACATTTGTATTACAGGAGCAGCCATAATCATTGTGTACACACACAACATTAAGGTTAAAACAGCATACACGCTTGCAAAACACATATATTACATATAATCTAGGAACAGGCCTGAGCAGAGGCCCAAATGCATTCAGCTTCTTGTTGTAACCTGTTACATAGTAGTTTGCTTAGTAACAGATGACTGAAGATGTATCAGAGAGGATGTCACGTCCACAGGGACCTAGAGGGCCTGAAGTCATCGCCGTATTTGGAGAAGATACTAGAAAGAGGAACTTCTGTGTCTGACTTTAGTTTTAAAAATTGATTATTGTCTGTACAAGATGCAAATGATGTTCTTAGAAATACAAAAATATGTTATAGAACGCAAGAGGAGGCGTTATACTCCGACGCTATAAAAACCATTCTCTGTGTATTTTGGGGGAAGAACCCCGCAGATGTGATGCTGTGTGCTTCTTCCCACGCGTGTGTTCAATAAACTCATCTGTTTGATTGCATCCTTCTGGGCCTCTGGTATTTTGTTTTGGTTCTCAATATCTCCGAATCAGGACAGTGGACATTGCAGGGTCCCTCCAGCCTTATCGGTTCCTCTTCGCTGCCACAACAGTGCCTCTTCACGACCGCCATTCCTCCCCAGGTGAGTGAACTACTCAAACATGTAGAGAAGTTATGGCAGGTAGATGTCGTCCCAGTGCCAGAAGGCAAGGTGGTTACCCATTCAAGAGAAGATAACTATGCAGTTAGCCTGCTAGAGCAGAAGACAGTTCGTGTAGAAATCGAGGGCATCCAACGCTATGCCACCCCCCTCTTTCGCCGCCAGAACATGCCACACCTTAAAGCTAGCCCTAACGCTGTTGTTCCCAGTTTGAGAAGTGTGGAGAGAACGCTCCAGAAAGATCCAGAACGAGCTAAGATCTACAGCGCGGAGATAGAGAAGTTGGTCCAGGCCGGTTCGGTGGTTAAGGTGTCCCCCTCTGAGGTTGCTCGAGCAGATGAGTCATGGTACATACCTCACCACCTTGTTAGCCACAATGGCAAAGATCGCCTTGTGTTTAACTGTTCGTTCCAGTTCCAAGGCCAAGCCCTCAACGAGCATCTTCTAGCTGGGCCTACCCAGTCTTCTGCTGGAATTGCCCTTCGCCAGTGGGCCAGTAATGAACCCAGAACCATTGGGCACCTACTTGAAGACCTCAGATCCACAAGTGCAGAACTTTGGCTCACTCAAGACAAATCAGACACCTCTGAGCCAACTCTGGGCCTTAGCTGGCACTTCCCCACGGACACCTTGGGTTACAAACACTGCAAAATCAGTTATGGCGCCCCCACGATGCGGAACATTTACAAGGTTCTCGCAAGCCAGTACGACCCACTTGGCTTTATCCTACCGTACACCACCCGAGCCAAGATGCTGTTGAGGCGCCTTTGGGATCAGCAGAGGGGATGGGATGACCCGCAGCTTCCGCCAGAACTACTGCAGCAGTGGGAAACCTGGGAAGAGGAGTTGCCGTTCCTTGCACAAGTCCTGCTTCCTCGCCCTTATCTCCCAAAGCACATCATGGAGTCAGTGGGTGAGAGAGAGATTCACATCTTCTGTGATGCGTCAAAGCAGGCTTATGGCGCAGTGGCCTACATGAGAACAGTGACAGGTGATGGCAGCTCACATCTGGCCTTCCTGATGGCTCGCTTCCATGTTGCCCCTAAACGCATTCTCTCCATGCCTAGACTCGAGCTGTGTGGTGCCCTCTCAGGAGCTCATCTCTCCCGTCTCCTTAGAAATGAGCTCACTCTGGACATAAAGAGAATAGTGCTGTGGTCTGACTCCACAACTGTACTCACCTGGTTGAGGTCCGAGTCATGCCACTTCAAGGTCTTCGTCGGCACCCGCGTGGCTGAGATCCAGGAAGTAACTCACTTGTACACCTGGCGCTATGTAGATTCAGCCCAGAACCCCGCGGATGATATAACCCGTGGGAAATCCCTTCCCGAGCTGACCAGACCCAGCAGATGGAGTCAAGGGCCTCCTTTTCTGCTCCTAGGTCCAGAACAGTGGCCTCCAGAGCCAAGCGGCATCCTGGCTGAGCCTCCAGGCCCATCTGAGCTCTGTAAAGAGACCTTTTGTGGAGTCTCTACCACCTTTGACCCCGCCACCTCGAACTTCAGCAAATATGACACCTGGACACAGCTGCTGGAAGCTGCTATTAGGCAGCTGCATGGGGCGGCCAAAGGCGGGGGAACTTCATCGGCTCATCACTATATTAGAGCAGAGATGCACGTCCTGAGAGAAGCTCAACAGGAGAGCTTCCCTGAGGGGTATCGACTCCTTAAGCAGGGGAAATCTATCAGTTGCAGCAGTCGTCTCCTTGCACTATCCCCTGAGTTCGACCACGAAAATGAGATCATCCGTGTAGGTGGACGTCTTCGCTGCTCTGAAGATCTTGCCTTTACCAGCTCCCATCCTTTAGTTTTGGATCCAAAGCATCCAGTCACCCGCCTGGTCATCCAGGATGTCGACAGTCGCCTGCGTCATCCAGGGCCAGAGAGGGTCTTCGCAGAGATTCACTCACTGGATCCTGAGAGGCCGGGAGGCAGTTAGGCGTTTTCAAAGGGCCTGTCTTGAGTGCTGCAGGTGGAGAGCCCGACCAACTGTTCCAAAGATGGCTGACCTGCCAGTTGTGCGCCTCCGCCTTTACAAACCTGCCTTTTATTCAACAGGCGTGGACTGTTTTGGACCCTTTGAGGTCAAAATCGGGCGCCGTGTGGAGAAGAGGTGGGGCATTATCTTTAAGTGCCTTACTATCAGAGCGGTCCACCTTGATGTCCTAACCTCCATCGATACAGATGCCTTCCTAATGGCTCTTCGACGGTTCATTGCCCGGAGGGGAACCCCAGCTGAGCTGTTCTCAAACCAGGGGACCAACTTCCGTGGGGGAGGAAGGGAACTCCAAGCAGCTTTTGCAGCCATGACCTCTGACCTGCAGAAGCTCCTGGCTCCCCAGAAGATTGTCTTCCACTTCAATCCACCAGCGGCTCCTCATTTCGGGGGAGTGTGGGAGTGGGAGATTAGATCTGTCAAGACAGCACTCTACACTACAGTGGGATCCCAACCCCTTCAAGACGAGGTCCTCAGCACGGTCCTTGTAGAGGTGGAGGGCATCTTGAACTCCACACCACTAGGTTATGTCCCATCTGACATCAGTGATCCTGATCCAGTGACCCCCAACTGCTTTCTGATGGGGCGGCCTGACGGAGCACTTCCTCAAGTGGCTTACCCCAAAGAAGAGCTCCTGAGTCGCTGGAGGAGGAAGTACTCCCAGGTGCTGGCTGACCACTTCTGGTCTCGATTCATCCGGCTATACCTTCCAAGCCTGCAGCTTCGGCAGAAATGGCAGTCATCCCCCGCAGATGTCACAGAAGGTTTGGTGGTGATGATCATAGATCCTCAGCTGCTTCGTGCTTCCTGGCTCGTGGGTCGCATCTCCAAAGTCCACCCCAGTCCCGATGGGCACATCAGGTCTGCTGACATCAAGGTGCAGGAGAGGACCTTCACCTGACCTGTGGCGAAGCTGGTGGTACTGCTTGCCCTCCCAGACGAAGACAAAGGACAATCACTGTGACTTTTTTGTAAAATTGCCTTTTGTTGTGAGCAAATGTACTTCATACATTTGGGGGCGGCTGTACAAAAGGCCCCGTAGTTATGGTTTTATTCTGTTCAGTTTTTAGTTCACCTGTAGTTTTTAGAGTGGCCAGTAGAGGTCACCCCACCGCTTTGTATGAGAGAGACTATGAGCATGGAGAAATGTGGGCAAGGCCCCTGTGCTTTTCTACTCCAGATTACCAGCAGAGAATTGGTCATTCCGTGAGAAGTGTGCGTTAATGAGTAACAGACCACACACACACACACACACACGCACACACACGCATACACATGCCCACGCATCTAAACCTGTATGCAATACCTGCTCCTCTGTTACCTTCAACTGTGTGAAGTCAATACAAGAGTCTGCACTATCCTTGGTGTCTTCATTGTCTCCCTTCTGAACATTCATCCTGTCCTTGAGCAGTGTTCTGGCCGACACTCCGGGGAGTGGTAGCTGCAAACCTGAACTAGCACCTTATAGTCCTCCCAGTCCAAGCTATCTACCCAACATTATGACTTACCTTCAAAATTACAGTGGTCCCTCGCTATAACGCAGTTCACCTTTCACCTCGCTGTTTTGCAGATTTTTTAGTGCAAGTTTGCAGGCTTTTTAAAAAACTTTTTACATCACATTGTGTCCTGCATCCTGATCGCCGCAGATGATCTCCTCCGTGACGTCTCTCCTGTACAGTACAGAATCGCTGCATCGATCGCTAGCAGTGTGACTCTGAAGTGCAGTACTGTATGTCCACGATATCCACGCGTCAAAAAATAAAACTGGCTACTTGATTTCACGTATCGCTGGTTATTTTTAGAACATAACACCCGCGATAAACGAGGGACAGCTGAGAAATATAACATTTGAATCCCTTTTCTCTTTTGCTCTGAGGCGCCGGGGGAAAATATCGAAAAGTCGATGAACATCATTTACAGATATATTGGGTAAATGCCCAAGACATCTATAGAAATGTAAATTGCTGCTTGATTCATTCATTTGCTTAACTTGTTTTGGACCGTAAACAAGGCGTGAATAGGACACCGGAAACAGAGCTCCCCACAGGAGTTTCCGCACCGGAAGTAGCATATGCTAACGTGCACATAGTCAATTCTGGTTGTGCTTACTGATCTCGAACCGATTTTGGCTCGCAGAAATCTGTTAAAAAATGTTTTGATGGATTGTCACAGCATTACGGCTGCCATAGTGAAGAGCTTCGCGGAGTAATCTGGGTCCAAAACTCCATCCGCTTCAGGTCCCAAATCAAATGAACACGGAGAGTTAAAAATGGTCTAAATTCTTTAATCTTTAATAAAATGATCAGTGTTGCTCCTTTACCAGGTGTAACAATTAAGTTTAACATCCAGGCATCCATGAAAACAGAAGTTATTAAATTTACAAGTTACAAGTTAACAGGAAGTTAGCTCGCTAGTTTCCACCTAAACATGACATACCATGTTCTGACTGAGAGATTTTTGAAACGAATTCAAATGTACAGCTGTGCTATCACTTCCAACATAAATGAAGACAGAAAACTAAACAGCAGTGGCGTTTGCAGGGTGACTGAAGTTGGACTACCTGGTATATAATGTTGTGCTACGTGATTGCTAGCAACACAGCTATGTTAGCATAACATTAGCACAGTGAAGCTGGAGGATGAACGCCAATTTTTTTTTCCACTCAATAAAAGTTAATGTGAGGGTTTCTGGTGGTCAGGGACAAATGCAATCGCATAGCAGGATGCTATACACGGGCCAAACTTCAGTCAGGAGAACAACTGAGATCATTCATCCACAACACGAGGTTAGTTATTAATATACTGCAACAACATTGGAATAGAGCAGCTGCGAGAGAATTCAACATTAATCAATCAATGTTACGGAAGTGGAGGAAGCGCAGTGTTTGGCTTTCCCCATATTTCAAAAGTGCTTCATCTCTTTGCTATGACTGTCGGCATAATTTGCAGATGATAATGGTTGTAGCCGCTGCGATGCTTTCGACCAAAACAGGCACGGCTTGATGATATCATCAACATACGCTATCGTGAAATAGCGGTATAGTCAAAATCTCTATCGTTGGCCAAATTTATATTGTCTCTCTCTTCTTTTTTTTCCCCCTGTCCCGTTTGGATCTTTAGCCATCAGAATTGTTGTCTTAAGGCCAAGAGAGATGCCAAGCGGATTTACTTGCCATATTGGTCCATTTGATTGACCTTTATTATAATTATGTATTTATTTTATTTTCGGTTGTTACAGTTGGGACAGACATGACTGGGGGATAGGACAGGGAGAAAGAATGAAAGAAAGAGAGGGAGAGAAAGAAAAATAGAGGGGAGAAGAGATGGTGAGAAAGGGGAGAAGAAAGAAAGAGAAAACAAACAAACAAAAAACAGCAACATAATAAATACAGTACCATCACATTAAACTAGCTAGCAGTAGATAACAGTAGATACTAAATATTAAATGTTATTGTGCCGCACGCAAGATAGACAGCGCACAATGTGCTTTGAGGTAGCAGCTAAGAAAGGTGTAGTTTGTGTCTGTGAACACCCGTGTGTACACCTGTGTGGATAAGCATGCTTGTATTCCAAAGGTTTCTCCATGTAACAATCTGCTAGGGAGTGTGGGGAGCCATAGCCCCGTCCCCCAGGGCATGAAGAAGGTATGGAGGAGATCCAGGCCCCAGACGTCCAGAGGCCCCAGAGTACGAGGACCACCAAAGGGAGAGGGAGCCGCACCACCCTCCTGGGAAAAGCTGAGTAGAGCCCCAAACGAGAGGTCACCCAGAAGCCACAGAGCAGAGGCCAGAGGGGGTTGCAGTGGCGTGCCCGCGGGCTCTGCTGGCAGCCAGCTGCGCCAGAGAGGACCGAGCTTCAGGTCCAGAGGTCTGAGGGCACCCCAACCCCCAGAAGGGGCCCAGCCGGGCCACAGGCGCCAGGCCCCGCCAATCGGCCACCAGGAGTGAGCCGGTACATACATGAGCGCCCAGCCCCAGTCGACAAGAACCACCAGCACACCAACGTCTGAGGGCATCAGCCACCGGCAGGGAGTGTGGTGAGGGGAGATAGGCCTCCGTACTTTGGAGGGCCTGAGATGTTCCCAGAGAGGTCGAGTCTAAGGCCCAACCTGACATATAGACACAGACGAACAGGCGCACGCAGACTCAAACGTGCATTCCCACCCCCATATACACAACCAAATACTCGGCACTTACCCAACGTGTAGACAGACACAAATAGACACTGCACAGACAATCACACTCCCAAACATATTCTATATCCCAGGTCCAGGTACCCCCACCCCCAGAGGGGCACGCCGCACCTAGACCCAGGAGGTGTAACCCTTCTCTCTGGGATGGAAGCAAGCGGACCGCCTCCTTATCTGCAGTAGCAGGGAGGCACCGCATCCCAGACCCCAATCTGACAGCCAGCACCTCCTCCCAGCCCCCCAGCCCTGACGGCTAACAGAACCGGGGTGAGTGAAGACCCCAAACCTCCCTCTGCCCGCTCATATGTAGTGTTGCTGTGTGCTGTTCTAAAGTGCATTTAAAACACAGGAGGGCATGGTGCTTCCTGCCAGAGAGCAACACAGCTCTTCCAAAAACCCTCAGTGTCTATATTTATATCGTTTCTATCGTATATCGTTTCTATCGTCCACCCCTAGAATCATGTATGATTTTTGTTCCACTTCTCACGTGTACACCACTTTGTATTGGTCTTTCACGTGGAATTCCAATAAAATTGAATCATGTTTGTGGCTGTAATGTGACAAAATGTGGAAAAGTTCAAGGGGGCCGAATACTTTTGCAAGCCACTGTAGTTCATTGTTCTCCAGCAAAATGTTTTGGAAACTCATGTTTAACCTTTAAAACTCTGACATGTTTTAGCACACAAGGCTTCATCGGGGAGTTCACTCATGATTGGACCATGAGAATAAAGGTTTTTAGTTTTTTCAAAGAGAGTCTTGGAGGTGTTTGATGTTCTTGTTTTTTATGAAACCACCTGAAAGAAAAACTATTTTTCTTGCTTTATGTAGTGTGGAAGTTTTTAATGTTTCTTTCATCTGTGATGTTCTTGAATGTGTTCACATGAAGATGGTACAAATAAACTGTCCTTTTAGCTTTAGCTCCTAATGTATTCATTATTTATGGATGTAACACAGCAGCAGTTTCTTGATTAACACATGGAGGGCTCGGGATCTGATGGTAAATAATGTTTTGTGTCCTTGTGTCCTTTTGTACACATCATACAACTCAGCTGTTACACAGATGTCAGGTTTACACAGTGGGGTGGTTTGTAAGAACGCAGCTCTCCTGTGGATAAATCCTTACTCTTAGCCTCAGGACCTCACACAGTCCCAGCAGGTTTGGTCAGAAGATTTATCCCTTATACCAAAACTTCACAGAGTCACCCTAATTTGCCCACTTAGTAAATCTCACTCATGGCCAAGAAATTGAAATAAACCTTGTTTCCCTGCTGGATAGTGATCCACTGTAACTCTGCTCCTCCCTCCTGTTTAGGATTTCTGTGACTGAAGTAAAATTCCCTCCATCCATCACTTATCCCAGCTAACCCAAGGTAAAATAAAGTTTTGCTCATCTTAAAAAAGCATTCCTCTCCGTGAATCGCTACCTTATCGTGGTGGAGGGGTTTGTGTGTCCCAGGGATCCCAGGGGCTATGTTGTCTGGGGGCTTTTGCCCCCTGGTAGGGTCTCCCATGGCAAATTGGTCCTGGGTGAGGGACCAGACAAAGAGCGATTCAGAAGACCCTTATGAAGAGAATATCGAGGGAACAGTTTACCCTGCCCGGGATAGGGTTACCGGGGCCCCGCCCTGGACCCAGGCCTGGGGAGGGTGCCTGAGGGCGAGCGTCTGGTGGCCAGGCCTTTGTCCATGGGGCCCAGCCTGGCACAGCCCGAAAAGGGGACATGGGCACATCCTCCCGCAAGCCCACCCGCAGGAGGCGCCATAGGGGTTGGGTGTGTTGTGTGCCGGGCGGCAGCCAGGAGCCGAGGCCCTGGCGGACTGATCCCCGGCTGCCAAGACTGGCAATTGAGACATGGAATGTCACCTCTCTGGTGGGGAAGGAGCCTGAGTTAGTGCATGGGGTTGAGAGGTACCGGCTAGACATAGTTGGGCTCACCTCTATGCATGGCTTGGGCTCTGGAACCAGTCTCCTGGAGAGGGGCTGGACTCTGTCTCAGTCTAGAGTTGCCCCTGGTGAGAGGCGGTGGGCTGGGGTGGGTATTTTAATATCCCCTGGGCTTGCTGCCGGTACGTTGGGGTTTTTCCCGGTGGACGAGACTGTTTGTTCCCTGCGCCTTAGGATCGGGGAACGGGTCCTTACCGGGTCCTGACTTCTTAGAGTCCCTGGGTGGGGTGCTGGAAGGTGCTCCACCTGGAGACTCTGTTGTCCTGCTGGGAGACTTCAATGCTCACGTGGTTAACAACAGCGAGACCTGGAGGGCATGACTGGAAGGAACGGCCTCCCTGATCTGAACCTAAACGGTGTTTTGTTATTGGACGTCTGTGCAAATCACAGTTTGGCCATAACCAACACCTTGTTCGAACATAATGCTGTCCATAAGTGCACGTGGCACCAGGACATTCTAGGTCGCAGGTCTATGATCAATTTTGTAATTGTATCACCAGACCTGCGACCATATGTTCTGGACACTCGGGTAAAGAGAGGGGCTGAGCGGTCAACTGATCACCACCTGGTGGTGAGTTGGATCAGGTGGCGGGGGAGGACGCTGGACAGACCCGGTGCACCTAAACGCGTAGTGAGGGTGTGCTGGGAACGTCTAGCAGAGGCCCCAGTCCGTGAGATCTTCAACGCACACCTCCGGCAGAGCTTCAACAGCATTCCGAGGGAGACTGGGGACATTGAGTCCGAATGGACCATGTTCAGCGTCTCCATCGCCGAAGCTGCTGCATTGAGCTGCGGCCGCAAGGTAGTTGGTGCCTGCCATGGTGGTAATCCCCGAACCAAATGATGGACACCAGAGGTGAAGGGAGCCACCAGGCTGAAGAAGGAGTCCTATCGGGCTTGGTTAGCCTGTGGGACTCCGGAGGCAGCCGACAGGTATCGACAGGCCAAGCGGAATGCGGCTCGGGCAGTGGCTGAAGCAAAAACTCGGGTGTGGGAGGAGTTCGGAGAAGCCATGGAAAAAGACTTTCGGACTGCCTCGAAGAGATTCTGGCAAACCGTCAGACGTCTCAGGAGGGGAAAGCGGTGCTCTACCTGCACTGTGTATAGTGCTGGCGGAGCGCTGCTGACGTCGACTGAGAAAATTGTCAGGCGGTGGAAGGAATACTTCGAGGACCGCCTTAATCCCACTGACACGTCTTCCGAGGAGGAAGCAGAGTCTGGGGATGAGGGGAATGACCCGCCAATTTCCGGGGGCGAGGTCACTGAGGCAGTTAAACAACTCCTTGGTGGCAGAGCCCCTGGTGTTGATGAGGTCCGCCCCGAGTTCCTGAAGGCTCTGGACGTTGTAGGGCTGTCCTGGTTGACACGCCTCTACAATGTTGCGTGGAGATCAGGGGCAGTACCCCTGGATTGGCAGACCGGGGTGGTGGTCCCCATCTTTAAGAAGGGAGACCGGAGGGTGTGTTCCAACTACAGGGGGATCACACTCCTCAGCCTCCCTGGGAAAGTCTATGCCAGGGTGCTGGAAAGGAGAGTTCGTCCGCTAGTCGAACCTCAGATACAGGAGGAACAATGCGGTTTTCGTCCTGGTCGCGGAACACTGGACCAGCTCTTTATCCTCTCAAGGATACTTGAGGGTGCATGGGAGTTTGCCCAACCAGTCTACATGTGTTTTGTGGACTTGGAGAAGGCATTATACCGTGTCCCTTGGGGTGTCCTGTGGGAGGTGTTGCGGGAGTATGGGGTGTCTGGCCCATTGCTACGGGCCATTCGATCCCTATACAACCGTTGCAAGAGTTTGGTTCGCATTGCCGGCAATAAGTCGGACTCATTCCCGGTGGGTGATGGGCTCCGCCAGGGCTGCCCTTTGTCACCGGTTCTGTTCATAATTTTTATGGACAGGATTTCTAGGCGCAGCCAAGTGGCGGAGGGCTTTCACTTCGGTGGCCTCAGAATCTCATCTCTGCTTTTTGCGGATGATGTGGTTCTGTTGGCTTCATCAGGTGAAGGCCTCCAGCTCGCACTGGAACGGTTCGCAGCCGAGTGTGAAGCAGCGGGAATGAGGATCAGCACCTCCAAATCTGAGGCCATGGTTCTCAGCCGGAAAAGGGTGGAGTGCCCACTCCGGGTCGGGGATGAGTTCCTGCCCCAAGTGGAGGAGTTCAAGTATCTCGGGGTCTTGTTCGCGAGTGATGGGAGAAGGGAGCCGGAGATCAACAGACGGATTGGTGCTGCGGCTGCAGTGATGCGGACGCTGCACCGGTCCGTCGTGGTGAAGAGGGAGCTGAGTGTAAAAGCGAAGCTCTCAATTTACCGGTCGATCTACGTCCCGACCCTCACCTATGGCCACGAGCTGTGGGTAGTGACCGAAAGAACAAGATCGCGGATACAAGCGGCAGAAATGAGCTTCCTCCGAAGGGTGGCTGGCCTCTCCCTTAGAGATAGGGTGAGAAGTTCGACCATCCGGGAAGGGCTCAGAGTAGAGCCGCTGCTCCTCCACATCGAAAGGAGCCAGTTGAGGTGGTTCGGGCATCTGACAAGGATGCCTCCTGGGCGCCTCCTGGGTGAGGTGTTCCGGGCATGTCCCACCGGGAGGAGGCCCCGGGGCAGACCCAGGACACGCTGGAGAGATTATATCTCTCGGCTGGCCTGGGAATGCCTTGGTGTTCCCCGGATAAGCTGGAGGAGGTGGCTGGGGAGAGGGAGGTCTGGGCTTCTCTGCTTAGGCTGCTGCCCCCGCGACCCGGCCTCGGATAAAGCGGATGAAGATGGATGGATGGATGGATGGATAAAAACGCATTACAATAATGGGCATTACCAATGCAAACTGAATAATACAGAAAATTAAAGAATATACTTTGATCAGTTAATAAAGTTCATGATCTTGATTCATTGTGGGTGCTACACAAATACTTCTGGGTCACTTCTCTGAGTTAGGAACCTTCCTACTACCATTCACACCCATGGTCAATTTCAAATCATCAGTTAACCTAACCCTATGCATGTTTCTGGACTGTGAGAAGCCACCAGAGTACCAGAGAGAACATAAGCAGACATGTGAAGACTCCAGACAGAAAGGCCCTAGACTGGATTCAAACCCTGGATCTTCT
Source organism: Oreochromis niloticus (assembly GCF_001858045.2). Classification (NCBI taxonomy): domain Eukaryota; kingdom Metazoa; phylum Chordata; class Actinopteri; order Cichliformes; family Cichlidae; genus Oreochromis; species Oreochromis niloticus. The sequence goes on from NC_031974.2 coordinate 8,134,396, forward strand.
ATGATGAGAATTTCCTGTTCTTCCACATCTCAAAGGTTCGTGTTGTGCAGCCTCAGCAGAAGAAGAAGGGTGAGATTAGAGCAGTGAGGAAATGCAGCAGTTACATTAATAAGAAAGATGAATCGGTCTTTCTGACTTCTCTAATTGTATTGACTCAATTTCATCAACTGCAATGCCTGAAACATGTTTTTGAATAATATCATTTGTAGCATGTACAGCCATAATTTATGGCTCAGTGTGGAGAGCACGTTTGCAGTCTGCTGGCAGTCTACCTGCCCAGAGCTCTGGTGTTGATGAAGGCAGCGTACAGCGTATGTGGTCCAGCTGGTCTGTGGGCCTCTCTTACATGTGCTCTTGTCGGTCTGTCAGCCACACAGAAGAGTAAAGTTATAACAAACACAGAGCTGAAGTGAAACCAAGTGTTAAAAACAATGAATCGTGTCCTCTGCAGCCACTGTTTGTGCTTTTCATGCTGTGTTTCTGGTCTCTGGAGTTTTTTCACAGTTCTCCTGCTCCCGGTGAATTCGGCTGTCACCTTCCCTACTCATTTCCACTTCTCAAATATATAATAACAAAGAAAAGTATAGTACTGGTCAACATTTATTACTAATCTTGTGTTGTTGTAATGTTTTTATAACTACTCCCGGTTGGATGTCAAGCGCTATTATCTTCAATGGATGGTAGAGATAGACTCAGTACAATAACAGAAGATATTATGTAAATCTTTATTATTATGTTTGTTATTATTGGAATGATTAAAAAATCGCTGAGGGTGGATCTGGACTTTGCTGATGTCTGGGTGACTGATCTCACAGCGCCATCACTAAACTGTGTCTGATCTGTTTCTTCATATTTGATCTCAGTTATAATAATTAATCACGTCAGTTGTGCTGCTGTTTTCTCTGTGTGTTGAAATTCCAACCAGGAAGCGTTGTTATGAGTTTTCTGTCTTTGGTTATGTTTAGTAGCCTGCAGACCAGGACTACCCGACATAGGAACAGTTTCTTTCCCCTCGCCATCTCCCTTCTAAACAGTTGACCTGTCACACTGCTCCCACTGCCAGACTGCAACTGCACCTTATGTACATTCTGTAGTATTCATTCCATCCATTTCATTTCTGTATTTTATGTATATAAGTTTAGATTGGCTATTTATAGTTGGTTTACACAGCTTTGTGTATGTATGTGTATGCATGTGTAATGTATATATAGACACCTGTGTGTGTGTGTGTGTGTGTGTGTGTGTGTGTGTGTGCGTGTGTGTGTGTGTGTGTGTGTTTTACATTGCTGTGCTTGAGAGCCACCATCTACCGGAACCAAATTCCTTGTATGTGTCTGCACATATACTTGGCCAATAAACATGATTCTGTTTCACGTATTATAGACCAACAAGTTATTCATAGCAGTTTAAATACGAGCAATCGGTTTTTGGCAGACGATCATTTATTGGCACAACACCAGTCATTCATACACATGTACTGTATTATATAAAATATATAAACCAAAGGTCTTTGAAACTTATAGATTCTAATCTTTGGTTTCTTTTACATAACACTTTATCAAACTGTTGTCTGCTCCAGAATTACAAGTCTGTGAATCCCCAAATTGTTCAGTTGTTCTTGTTGCTCCCCATGAGGTCACTTTCACCATGTGACAAACACAACACCCCACTGTACACACTCGGGCCACCAGCAACTTTCTACATCCTCAATAAAAAGCTGACAGGTTGCAATGATGTTCTGAATAACTTATTAAGAAAACAACTAAATGCACAGAAAATATTATGAAAACTGGTTTATTTTATATCTCCTAGCTTGAAATGAAGCAATAAAAAACATGTATAAAACATCACAAACTGCAATATTGTACAAATGCTTACGTCCTGCTGATGCAATGGAGACATCTTCCAGTGACAGGCTTCATCCGTGTGTGTGTGAGGAGGCTCCTAAACCCACCGACACAGAAGTGCATGTTCACAACTCCCTCTGTGCAGGCGGGGTCAGGACCCCCTCACGCTGGGGGAGGAGGGGTGGTGCTGTGGCCAGTCAGGTATGAAGTGCTGAGAGTGGATCGTTGGTCCTCTGTGCAGCTCTGTCCACTCTCAGCTTCCCTGCAAAGCAATAACACACCAAAGACATCATTTTAACACAAAACAGCATTTCCATTGTTGGTAGCTGCAGCATGTTGTTAAAATGCAATTTTAAACTCAACATATACACACAATAACTATAAATAAACTTAAACCTACAGTACTGTAGGACGATGATTTATACCAGCTATTGGAAGGATTTAGTCTTCAAGACAGTTTGTAGCCAATGTGAGGTGATAACTTACATAGCTGGAACACAGCACCACTCTCCAGTTTGTCATTTGGTCATCCATCCTTCTCATCGGGCTGGGGTAAGGCTGTCTTCTGGGTGGAGTATCTCTCTTTGTTAGCTCCGTCTTGGACGTTGAGTGTCTGAAGTGCTGAATGCTGGGAGAGGACAAGTGTAAAGCACCTGAAGACAAAAAGACAAAAAGAAAAGCATGAATTCACAGATCACCGAGTTGTTCAATTTACTTTTCTTCTGTTATGTGTTTTTACCTCACCTCTGATCCCTCAGCCACAGGCTATACCTAATGTAAAAACAAGAGACTACAGTCAGTTCACTACATCATTTTTAAAACTTTTCTAAATATTTGTGTTGACATTAAGTACGGACTTACCTTTGTCCTGCATGTCGAGCTAGAGCTTGAGAAAAAATATGTAAGTCATTTAAATAGTTACCTGTGATATTAAGAAAAATAGAAGTAACACTACCTAAAAAACTACCTTTCAGTCACACAGGCAATGTCACATATTAAGAAAAAAAACAATACATTTCACACGTGTTAGTTAATATTCTTTAAAAGTCAGATATTCTTAGTTAGCTGTCTTACAAACATCACAAAACACAAAGGCTTAACTTAAACATTACAAAGTTCATTAAAAATTAAAAGATATTTATAAGAAGCTGTCCTCAAAGCAAGAAAGTGTCTTACAAACACTGCAAGACGCAAAGGCCAACTTAAACGTTTAAAGTTTAAAAACACGTTCTAACATAATCTAATCAGAGTCACTGTCATCAAGTGAAAGGCTAAAAGGCCTCTCCCAGAAACGCCTGACTCCAAAAGAACCTGAGGATGTTGAAGGGGCATCGAATGTGTCACTTACCTTGCACCTCTTTGCACTTACCTCTTCAGTGCAGATGTCTTCTCTGCTTCTCTTTGCTGAGGAGGTGAGAGCTGAGGTTGAAGGAGAAGGAGAAGCTGTGGGATCAGCAGAGGAAGCAGCTGAGGGAGAAGATAAGAGAGCAGGTGAAGAAGAAGCAGCTGAGGGAGGAGGTGATGGAGCAGGAGAGGAAGCAGCTGAGGGAGTAGATAAGAGAGCAGGGGAGGAAGGAGCAGCTGAGGGAGGAGGTGATGGAGCAGGAGAGGAAGCAGCTGAGGGAGTAGATAAGAGAGCAGGGGAAGAAGGAGCAGCTGAAGGAGGAGCAGCTGACGGATAACCGACTGGGACAACGACTGGAGGGAAGAGTAGGTCGTTGGCGTGGCCGAAAGATGGCATAACCAATGGGGCATCACCTGAAGCAAAAGGATTAAACCAATCCTGCCAATCGGGAGGGAGCTGGATATCAAAGTCCTGTGCTTCACCAGAAGAGGTGGTGCTCAGGAGACTGTCATCCAGGATCCAGATGTCTTCAGGGCGAGGAAACAAGTTTAAAATAACATTAGAAATGTAATAAACACCAAGTGCTAAGAAATAGACCTACATCTGTTAGTTTGAGCAGATGATGAGAGAAAAGCATTTTAGGCTACATTTATGTCAGACTGAATGCCACTTCTACTTGTTCATGCAAGAAAAAAACAACTAAGTCAACTAAGTTCACATCATTAAGTCAAGCATCCATTTTTAATAGAAGAGCTCTAACACAGCAGCGTGTATGCTAGCGGCTAATCTAGCGAAGAAATGAACAGAGTGGTTTTAGGTGTGGTAGAAGGATAAGATGATAAGCTGTGTGTGTTTTTCAGAATGACCTGCTTGTATTTACCTTCATTGATGAGTGGGACTAGGTAGGTGTGCTGAAAAGAGGCCAAAAAGCTGAGGCTGAAGAGCGTGGTGTAAAGCTAGTGGCGCCGCCAGCAGGTTTCCAAGCAGGGATTGGTGGTAGCAGGAAGGCTTTGGCTTGGTACGCCGTCCAACATTGGCAGTCCCATTTTGTGAAAGGCAATGGAAAAGTAGATAGGTTTCCATGTGTAATTTGTGTGCACCAGTATTGCACAAGAAATGGAATAGGTCATTTAGAGAACCCCCGCCCCGCTCCGCCCTGCCCCGCCCCCCAAAAAACCAAGTGTTGAAGAACAGAAGATAAATATCCTTTTTTTTCCTCTTCTCCCTGGCCGGTCGCTTGGCGTAAGACGTGTGACGGAGCGCTCTGGTGCACAGCGTTCCGAGTTCGACTCCCTCACGGACTCGCTGCCACGGCCCTGCCTTGGGGGACAGGGAGACGCCAAGTTGCGTCTCCCTTTTTCCTGCTCTCCACAACTTCTCCGCATGCTATACATCTCTTTTATTACCTTTTAGTATTGACGACAAGGCTGTGGTTATTAGCTGCTAATAATTTCATGTAAAAGTGTCCCAGAGACTCTGAAAAAATGAAGGCACAGTTGGTAGCCTGAAGAGAGAAAGTGCAAGTTGTGGAAGGTGGAGTAATAAGGCAGCAAATAGTGGAGGAATGAAGAGGTGACAAGCCTGGGTATTTTGCCTGACTAAAAGGTAATAAAAGAGCGAGTCCGTGAGGGAGTCGAACTCGGAACGCTGTGCACCAGAGCGCTCCGTCACACGTCTTACGCCAAGCGACCGGCCAGGGAGAAGAGGAAAAAAAAGGACATTTATCTTCTGTTCTTCAACACTTGGTTTTTTGGGGGGCGGGGCGGGGCGGAGCGGGGCGGGGGTTCTCTAAATGACCTATTCCATTTCTTGTGCAATATTGGTGCACACAAATTACACATGGAAACCTATCTACTTTTCCATTGCCTTTCACAAAATGTTACTGCCAATGTTGGACGGCGTACCAAGCCAAAGCCTTCCTGCTACCACCAATCCCTGCTTGGAAACCTGCTGGCGGCGCCACTAGCTTTACACCACGCTCTTCAGCCTCAGCTTTTTGGCCTCTTTTCAGCACACCTACCTAGTCCCACTCATCAATGAAGGTAAATACAAGCAGGTCATTCTGAAAAACACACACAGCTTATCATCTTATCCTTCTACCACACCTAAAACCACTCTGTTCATTTCTTCGCTAGATTAGCCGCTAGCATACACGCTGCTGTGTTAGAGCTCTTCTATTAAAAATGGATGCTTGACTTAATGATGTGAACTTAGTTGACTTAGTTGTTTTTTTCTTGCATGAACAAGTAGAAGTGGCATTCAGTCTGACATAAATGTAGCCTAAAATGCTTTTCTCTCATCATCTGCTCAAACTAACAGATGTAGGTCTATTTCTTAGCACTTGGTGTTTATTACATTCCTAATGTTATTTTAAACTTGTTTCCTCGCCCTGAAGACATCTGGATCCTGGATGACAGTCTCCTGAGCACCACCTCTTCTGGTGAAGCACAGGACTTTGATATCCAGCTCCCTCCCGATTGGCAGGATTGGTTTAATCCTTTTGCTTCAGGTGATGCCCCATTGGTTATGCCATCTTTCGGCCACGCCAACGACCTACTCTTCCCTCCAGTCGTTGTCCCAGTCGGTTATCCGTCAGCTGCTCCTCCTTCAGCTGCTCCTTCTTCCCCTGCTCTCTTATCTACTCCCTCAGCTGCTTCCTCTCCTGCTCCATCACCTCCTCCCTCAGCTGCTCCTTCCTCCCCTGCTCTCTTATCTACTCCCTCAGCTGCTTCCTCTCCTGCTCCATCACCTCCTCCCTCAGCTGCTTCTTCTTCACCTGCTCTCTTATCTTCTCCCTCAGCTGCTTCCTCTGCTGATCCCACAGCTTCTCCTTCTCCTTCAACCTCAGCTCTCACCTCCTCAGCAAAGAGAAGCAGAGAAGACATCTGCACTGAAGAGGTAAGTGCAAAGAGGTGCAAGGTAAGTGACACATTCGATGCCCCTTCAACATCCTCAGGTTCTTTTGGAGTCAGGCGTTTCTGGGAGAGGCCTTTTAGCCTTTCACTTGATGACAGTGACTCTGATTAGATTATGTTAGAACGTGTTTTTAAACTTTAAACGTTTAAGTTGGCCTTTGCGTCTTGCAGTGTTTGTAAGACACTTTCTTGCTTTGAGGACAGCTTCTTATAAATATCTTTTAATTTTTAATGAACTTTGTAATGTTTAAGTTAAGCCTTTGTGTTTTGTGATGTTTGTAAGACAGCTAACTAAGAATATCTGACTTTTAAAGAATATTAACTAACACGTGTGAAATGTATTGTTTTTGTTCTTAATATGTGACATTGCCTGTGTGACTGAAAGGTAGTTTTTTAGGTAGTGTTACTTCTATTTTTTCTTAATATCACAGGTAACTATTTAAATGACTTACATATTTTTTCTCAAGCTCTAGCTCGACATGCAGGACAAAGGTAAGTCCGTACTTAATGTCAACACAAATATTTAGAAAAGTTTTAAAAATGATGTAGTGAACTGACTGTAGTCTCTTGTTTTTACATTAGGTATAGCCTGTGGCTGAGGGATCAGAGGTGAGGTAAAAACACATAACAGAAGAAAAGTAAATTGAACAACTCGGTGATCTGTGAATTCATGCTTTTCTTTTTGTCTTTTTGTCTTCAGGTGCTTTACACTTGTCCTCTCCCAGCATTCAGCACTTCAGACACTCAACGTCCAAGACGGAGCTAACAAAGAGAGATACTCCACCCAGAAGACAGCCTTACCCCAGCCCGATGAGAAGGATGGATGACCAAATGACAAACTGGAGAGTGGTGCTGTGTTCCAGCTATGTAAGTTATCACCTCACATTGGCTACAAACTGTCTTGAAGACTAAATCCTTCCAATAGCTGGTATAAATCATCGTCCTACAGTACTGTAGGTTTAAGTTTATTTATAGTTATTGTGTGTATATGTTGAGTTTAAAATTGCATTTTAACAACATGCTGCAGCTACCAACAATGGAAATGCTGTTTTGTGTTAAAATGATGTCTTTGGTGTGTTATTGCTTTGCAGGGAAGCTGAGAGTGGACAGAGCTGCACAGAGGACCAACGATCCACTCTCAGCACTTCATACCTGACTGCACTCTCAGCACTTCATACCTGACTGGCCACAGCACCACCCCTCCTCCCCCAGGGTGAGGGGGGTCCTGACCCCGCCTGCACAGAGGGAGTTGTGAACATGCACTTCTGTGTCGGTGGGTTTAGGAGCCTCCTCACACACACACGGATGAAGCCTGTCACTGGAAGATGTCTCCAGTGCATCAGCAGGACGTAAGCATTTGTACAATATTGCAGTTGTGATGTTTTATACATGTTTTTATTGCTTCATTTCAAACTAGGAGATATAAAATAAACCAGTTTTCATAATATTTTCTGTGCATTTAGTTGTTTTCTTAATAAGTTATTCAGAACATCATTGCAACCTGTCAGCTTTTTATTGAGGATGTAGAAAGTTGCTGGTGGCCCGAGTGTGTACAGTGGGGTGTTGTGTTTGTCACATGGTGAAAGTGACCTCATGGGGAGCAACAAGAACAACTGAACAATTTGGGGATTCACAGACTTTGGTAATCGTTAAAAAATGAAGAAAAATTGTTCTGTGTGAACAAGAAGCTCAAATATAAACCATCCTGACACACTGACACAAATGATCTGCTATCAGTGTTTTCATGAGCCTGGGTGAAGCTAATTTGCATGAGTTTAACCTCCCTGTCAAAAACTTGCATGACTCTGTTAGTACTGTAGCTTTCTCCTGTTTATTTATTCATTTGCTTATTGTAGAAGATTAATACGTTCAACAACCGATTCTTACGTGGCCTGAATGTTTGAATGTTTGCAGTTTCAGGTCCTACTGATCAGTTTTAAGTATTGGAGAAAGTGAGCAGCAATTTAATCAAATCCTGGGATGAAATGGGACAAAAGGGTCATGTGACAGCCACATTAGTTCCCTTCCCTCGTTTAACAATGTGTAAGCAGACTGCTTTAACCTGCAATTTACTGCATGTTGTTAGGCTGCATGGTGCAACCACAGTCTGCTAACCACCCGTGGTGATCGAAGGTTTTGAGCTCTTGCTCGAGCTACTGATGAAGCTTTATCAATGCTTGTTAAGTTTCCCAACCACATTTCATCCCGATGGTCCAAGGCTTACATCTTTATGCTCACAAATGTACTTCTGTAATTAATCAGTAACCAATTTATTACTTTAAGTTACAGTTTGAGGGGCATTAATGAGCATAAATGAGATTTAACTGGATTATGTGTTTAGGTCAAGAGACACAGACCTTCATCTTTAAGAGGCTCGTCTTAAATGTCTGATCATGTTTGTGTTTGTCTGCAGCATCACTGCAGCAGAGAGGGTATAACACAAGGCCACAGTCATGTGGTATTCTGTCCTGCTATTAAGTGAATAAAATACTGAAAAAAACATCTAGACACTAAATACAGTCACTGGCCACTTCATTAGTTACACCTTGCCAGTACTGTTTTGGACCTTCTTTTACCTTCAGAACTGCCTTAATTCTTTGTGGCACAGATTCAACAAAGACCTGGAAAGATTCCTCGCAGATTTAGTTTCACATTGACATGGTAGCATCACACAGTTGCTTCAGATTTGTCGGCTTTGCATCCATGTTGCAAATCTCCTGATCCACCACATACCAAAGATAATCTGCTGGATTGACATCCGTTATAAGATGAGTATACTGTGGTCATAAAACGATGGACATGGTCAGCAGCACAGCTCAGGGAGGTTGTACCTCTGGAGAGGCCTCTTCCTACACCTGAAGTTTTTACCAGTGAAAAGAACGGAGGTTTCCTCATACAGTGTTTCATCAACAGAGGAGAATTTGTTCCTCAGACTGTGCAAAAATTGCATTCATGGTTATCCTGCTGCGAGGGTGAGCTCTGACATGGGCCCAAGCCATGCTTCCTCCTCAGCAGTCTTTATTTAACCTGATATGTCAAACCCAATAATTGTGGAAGACTCCTCTGACTCTGGAGAAGCAGTTCTGCTTTTTTTTTTTTAATGAGCAGTAATGATACTTGTAATAAATGTAGCCTTTCTGCAGCTCTGGAGGCCTGGATTGCTGAATTGAACACTGGAAATCCCACCCTTGAAAACCCGTAGCTGGTCAGGCCCTGTAGCTGGAGCAGTGGAAGGTGGCGTAGGCCCTGCTAACTGTCTCCCAGCAGGTAATCCTGAGCAGACGGGAAAACATGATGGCTGGGTGACGGTCAGGAGGAAGCATAAACAGAAGCCCTGATGCACCACCAACCTGTTCATGTGTCTAACTGTTTTCCCCACTCAGCGACACACCCGCCAGGGATCAAACTCTGGTAATTGGTGATTCTTTTCTGAGACACGTGAAGACAGCAGCAACCATAGTCAATTGTCTTCCAGGGGCCAGAGCAGGTGACACTGAGGGAAATTTAAAACTGCTGGCTGACGGTAAACCTGAATTCAGTAAAAATATAATTCACATCAGCAATAATGACACCCGGTTACATCAATCAGAGGTCACTAAAATCAATATTGAATCAGTGTGTAACTTTGCAAACACAATGTCAGACTCTGTAGTCCCCTCCCCAATCAGACCAGGAGTGACATGTTTAGCTGCATGTTCTCCTTAAATTGCTGGCTGTCTGACTGGTGTCCAAGAAATGATGTGGGCTTGATAGATAATTGGGGAAACTTTCTGGAGGAAACCTGGTCTGGTTGGGAGACAATCCCACTTTGGATGAAGCAGCTCTTATTTCTAGAAATCTGGCAAATTTATGAAATCCCCTGAAACATGATTATCCAGTGTTGGGACATGTAAGCAGAGTTGCAGTCTCACACACCTCTGCAGCTTCTCTCCTACTGTTATCCCCCTGAAACCCCATCTCCATAGAGACTGTGTCAGCTCCCAAACAGACAAAAAAACTAACTAAAAACCAGCAAAAAAAAAAAAAATGACTTAAATGTAAAAAAATAAAATAAGAAAGAACAATACAGTATCCTCAACAGCACCAAAGAGTTATTACATGACTTAATAATGGATCAAGAAATCGATTTACTCTGCCTTACTGAAATGTGGTTACAGCAGGATGATTATGTAAGTTTCAATGAATTAACACCCCTGAGTCATACTAACTATCAGAGCCTTTGAAGCACAGGCCGAGGAGGCGGTGTGGCAGCAATCTTCCACACCAGCTTATTAATTAAACAAAGATCAATACAGAGTTTAATTTATTTGAAAGCCTGATGTTTAGCCTTGTCCATCCCAGCTGGAAATTTAGATCAAAACTTTAAAAAGCCCCCCGTAAAGCTAGAACATCTTACTATTCATCACTGATTGAAGAAAGTAAGAACAACCCTAAGTTTCTCTTCAGCACTGTAGCCAGGCTGACAAAGAGTCAGAGCACTGTTGAGCCAACGATTCTTTTAACGTTAACTAGTAATGACGTCATGAACTTCTTCACAAATAAAATTTGAACCATTAGAGAAAAAAAATGACTCATAATCATCTCACAGATGTAACATTATCTGCAGCTACTTTGAGTATCATTGATATTGAGTCTTTTTCTCCAACTGATCTTTCTGAGTTATGGCTTATTGGCTTATTTGAAGAGTTTCAGCCAGTTTGTCCTAAAAAACACCTTGAAAAGACTTCAGTTAATCCAAAATGTTGCAGCAAGAGTACTGACAGGGACTAGAAAGAGAGAGGTGATGGCGATGGCGTTCATTTCGCTTTCCTTGAAGCTTGGTGCGAAATTCTGGCAGTAGACTGGAGCGAAGCAAAGAGTATGTAAAGGGACAATAAGAGGAAATGATGAAAGGAAGAAGAAAAATAAAAAATGGTGGAAAAAAGGATCAGAGCCTAAATTCTAAAGCTGCAGCTTTGCATACTGGCAGCTCCAAGATCTCACTGACATGTAATCATAGACTGTATATAAACATAGGCCAGTGTGATGTTATTGATTTGTAGACTTTAATTTTGAACAAAGGGCAACCTCTGGGTGCACTTCATCATGCTATTTATTCATCTCTGGCTCTCACAGCATGTCTTTTGTTCTGTCTTCCTTCTCTCAACTGGTCCCAGCAGATGGCTGCCCCTCCCTGAGCCTGGTTCTGCTGGAGGTTTCTTTCTGTTAAAAGGGAGTTTTTCCTTCCCACTGTTGCCAAAGTGGTTGCTCATAAGGGGTCATATGATTGTTGGGTTTTTCTCTGTATGTATTTGTAGAATGCACTCCACACACACACACGGCTCGATACAGCGAGATGTTACGTTTATTTCTGACTTTTTTTTTGTGACAGTTCACAGTCTAGACAGCACCCGTCTCAGCTTTTTACAGCCCCTCCTCTCCTCTCCCGTCTCACTAAAAAGGGGGAAAGAAGACTGTCATCAGACCAAACGCCACCAGCTGTTTTCTCACCTGCCTCCCCAGCACCACTCCTCCCCTGCAGCCGAGCCACGGACCACACCTCCGCCACAGTATTGTTGTAGGGTCTACCTTACAATATAAAGCACCTTGAGGCGATTGTTGTTGTGATTTGGCGCTGTATAAATAAAATTGAATTGAATTGTGTCAAGTCCATGATTCTGTTCCCACATTCAGTTATTTCCTGTTTTATTCTGGTAGCCTGTGTCTCCTGTGTCTAGTGTTTAATTACACCTCAGCATTTTTTGTTATCAGATTTAGTTCAGCTGTGTGTTTTTCCTCAGCTGTCTCCACTCTGCCTACATGTATTTAACCCCTCATTGCTGTTTTGTCCTGTTCTCCTGGAGTCCTGCTTCAGTCTGTTTTGTTTCTGTCCTGCTCTGATGTTGTTTTGTTTACTGATGGCCAAATAAAGCTTTCTGAAGCTTTTACTGAAAAAGGTTTCATTACTTGAAACTTTTCAACACAGTTGTCTTTGGTGACATCTGGTGGCCTGAAATATGAAGAGCAGGTTGAATCACAACTTAAACTGCTTCATTATGATCGCTCACTCTACAGAGCCCTGTTGCCAGTTTCTGTTTAATATCATGTGACGGTGCTGTGTGATATCGTTCTACCACTGTGGTGCTTTGAACAGGTCTATTTGATTAATAACTAGTTTTGATGAATAAACCTTCCTTGTTTAAACATGTGTCATGGTGTGGTCTCTCTTTGCTTGTGACTTCTTGACGTTTGTAAACATTTAGTGAACTTTATGAGTTTATTTCTGCCTTCTGTGTCCTGCATCTGAGTCCACACTCTACCTGCCACACAGCAGACCACGACGGCTGTAACTAGAGAGCGGTCGAGGAATCTGGCTGTTTATTTGAAGCAGCTACTGCAGTCCATGGAAACTGGTACAGTTAGCAAAGTGTGATCAGTGGGATTTAGAGGAGTGAAATCATTGAACAAAGTGAGGAAGCTGATCCACTTTGACATGTCTGTTGTGAAAAGACTTTATTGGATTCCTACATCCAGGTAGGTCTGGATAGCTGCTTGTCCCTTAAAAAAAATTATTCTTCATTTAAAATCTGCATTTTGTATACACTCAGATCTTGGTCTATTATTGAAAGTGTTGCATTTCACAACAACAAATATCCAAAAAAAAAAAAAAAAAAAAAAAAAAAAAAAAAAAAGAGGAAAATGCTTTACACAACAGTAAATTTTTTTTTTTTTTTTTTTTACTAAACTTAACAATATAATGCATTTTCACCTATTTTATGAACCAGTTAACTACAATTGAGCTTAATCTTTTTTTTTTTTTAAGTCTACATAAATATCACATCATCATCAACCCGTCCCTTCATCTGGTTTTGTTGACTGTGGAGAACAGTGCACATGGAGACTCTCCTGTTTCCTGACTTCTGTCTCTGAAAACAGAGAAGAACATTTCATGATTTGGAGGATATAGCATCAACTGAAATCATTTCCATTAATGGTGAAAAAGAAGAGTAAAAGCAGTGAGTTTGTTTCTTAGACATGAGAGGACAGTCTCTCTCACCTCTTGGCTGCACTGCCTCTGTTAAATCTAACAGCAGTGTACTCAGTAACTTCCTGTTCCTGCATGTGTCTGTGAGGCTGAGCTGCTCTGATGTTGGAGTAGAGAGGATCTGCCTGGTTGTTGGAGAAGTGGATGCTGGTATACTGAAGATCATCCTGCTCCTCTGGCTGTCTCTGATCAGGTAAACACTGTATAGGAAAAAAGTCTCAGCTACAAATGTCATCAAATGTATTTGAGTTAAAGAACAACAGCAAAGAAGTATTTGTGAGTCCACCAGGAAGTTTAAAACCACAATGTTGGTTATTTGTACAACACTGATGTGACTGTTTTCACCTGTCCTCTGTTGTTGTCATGTTTCGCTCTGTGGCAGGCAGGGATTGGACCCAAACGCAAACTCAAGGGGACAGAACTTGAACTCAAAAGCACAGCTTTATTGCTGGAGAACAGAAGACAAGCAATGCAAAACTAAACTGGGAAAAACTAATCATAACGCATACCAGGAGACACGGGGAGAATCACACACAGCATGAGGGACGACGCGACACTGACTCTTCTTCTTCTTCAGTCAAGTTTAACGGCAGCTTGCATCCAAAACTGTTGCATTACTGCCATCTCCTGGCTGTTAATCTTCCATCACTCCTGAAACCTCAAATCCTCTTGATGAGACCAGTATTTCTCAAAAAACGAAAAACCACCACTTTCCCTTCACCATGACTTAACTTATTAACCACTCGTTCAAACGTAAGTTCCCTTCCACCACTCATTTCACCCCACATCACCCTCCTGTGACTTGCATACTTCCTACAACTAAGGAGTACATGCTCTACTGTCTCCATATCAGTGCACACATCACACAACCCAGTCGGATGTTTACCTATCCTAAAAAGAGTACCATTTAAAAAGCAGTGGCCCGTTCGTATTCTACTGATAACAACCTCCTCTTGTCTCTTTAACCCGCTACTCCTCTCAGCTTCTATTGTTTTTTGCACCCTATATAAATGTCTCCCTTTTGTTTCATTATCCCATGCCATTTGCCAGAAGTTCTTACTTTCTGTCCAAACTACACTTTTCCCTTCAGATTTTGACAATGGTAACTTTACATCTATGTCGACTCTTTTAACAGCTGCTTTGGCCAACCTATCTGCGCTTTCGTTACCCAAAATACCCACATGAGCCGGAGTCCACATTATTACCACATGTTTACTTTGGTCAGACAGTCTATGATGAGCAAAAAGAATGTCATACAGAATTTGCTGATGGGTAGTTGTGTATCCTTGTTCAATACTCAATAATGCGGACAATGAATCACTACATATCAGGACTTTGGAGACTTTGCTGTCTTCCAGCCATTCTAGAGCCAGCAGTATGGCATACAACTCAACTGCATATACACCCAGACAAGTTGATGTTCTTCTCGCAATCTTGATATTTAACTCCGGAATTACCACTGCCACACTAGTTGCTTCAGTCTTAGGATCTTTTGACCCATCTGTATACACCTGTAAAAAGTCACTGTATTTGCTGTCCAATCTGTTATAGAATTTCCGACAAATATCCGTGGTCACTTTCCTCTTTTTAGTGTCCGTTAATGATCTGTCTACGTCAATATATTTCAATGTCCATATGGGTCGTAAAGGCCACACCACTGTCTGATTGAAGTCTTTATCATACACTTTAAAAGTCCTTGCTCTATCATCCCCAACCCACCCAAAACTATTTTTAAAAACCTTTCCCCTTTCCCAACAAGTCCCTAACACTTTCTTAACAGGATGGTTTTCGTCATGACCTTTCAAATTTATCCAATAATTAACCAACAGCTGTTGCCTTCTAATACACAGCGGCATTTCTCCCGATTCCACTTGTAGAGCACATATTGGTGTTGTTTTTACTGCCCCCAAGCAAAGTCTCAGTGCTCGAGCTTGAATTACATCCAGCTTCTTCAAGGAAGTCTTAGCCGCTGATCCATATACCACACACCCATAATCCAATCTTGATCGAATCATCGTGAGATAAATACTCTTAAGTGCAGCAAAATTAGCACCCCATGTCAGTCCCGCTAAACACCTCAAAATATTAAGAACCTTTTTACTTTTCGCCACAACGTGCTCTATGTGATGTTTCCAAGTTAATCTCTTGTCAGAAACCACACCCAAAAAACGAAAAGAAAAGCAAAAAAAAACTTTTTTGAAAAGTCTTTAATATAGCAAAAGGATCAATAAGTATTGCGTAAAATATATATCAGTACTTCAGCTTTTAATGGGTATTAGTTATCACTAGTATCTGTCACCTTCTGTGTTGAGCTCATTGTTTTCTCTGTAGTGACTCAGCTGAGTCCAGATGGCTGAAAATGTTCCTCTGCTGCTCCGTCAGACTCTTCTCCTCCTGCTGATCAGCTGGGACACAAAACAGATATTTGTTAGGCTCCACACTGCACTGAAGAGTCAAAGTGTCTCATATGTTCATCTGACAGCACAAAGAACAAGTTTTAGCTTCCCCAAGTGGGCAACTTGTTTGAAACAAACACAAAAGTTTTAAGCACCAATACCAAATTTAGCAGTATGGCACAGCAGTACCAGGAGAGACTGAGGCCTGTTATTAGAATCAAATGCCCAGTGGACACAACTTTGTGCTGATAAGATAAAGGCAGCTGTGTTTTAATATAAATAAATGTATTTCATTATAGCACTTTTCCGCCAACATATGCGGTTTTCCTCTTTCTGGGGCAAAGTGGGCGATAAACAAAGAAATGCTCGGTATGCCCGATGGCCAGTCCAGCTGAATTGTACAATACTGATACTTGAGAGTGCGCGTGTGTGACGCAAGCACGTGTAGAGTGTGTTGAGCGTGTGATCAGTAGTGACAAAAACAATTCACAAAACGTGACCATACTATACTCGTGGCTCAAGTGGCGGTCCTAGCCTGTTTGGCGCCCTGGGTGAACACTCCCTCTGCCCCCCCCCCCCCTTTATTAACATAAAGCTGTTGTACACACACACACATATGAAGAGAGAGAGAGAGAGTATGCATAGTATGCAAACGGCTACCAAACAGCCATCATAATTGGTCATATGAGAACAGGAGAAATCAACAATTGACAATGAATAATTAATATTAAAATCTGTAACATAATGTATTATTCACAATCATTGGCTTCTTTGATAACTTAGTGCCTCTGTGAAACTCCAGGACATTGGGTAAGAGGGCTTTATCATGTTATATGTGAGAGAATTTGGGGTAACAGTAGTCGAACATGCCAAATCAATCCACAACTTACTGCCATTCCCCGGCTGTAACCTGCATATGCATCACATTAAATCTAAATCCTGTACCATAGCCACATGATGGGCATGAAGATGAGGTTCAAAGGGCTGTGTCATGTTGCCAGATAGCTTCATCCCCACAAACATAAACATTTTTCAAAAAACAAAGGTTGTAAATATTTGCTGTATTTACAAGCATGTGCAAGCAAACAAGACAATAATAAAAAAAAGTCAACATTTTACAAATGATACACTGAATATAAAAACCAAATATGAGCACAACTCCACATGTACAACTGTCACTGCATATAAACATGACAGATGACATATTATAAGAAGTAGAAACATATAATATACAATATGATCTGAAGCTGGTACTGGTGTATTTAAATTCCTTTTCTTTAGGCTCACATACACATTACTGCTTACCCTAATCATCGCATACAAGATGCTACTTACTTTACGTGCAGTATTTACCTTAACGTGCACTAAATGGTAAATGGCCTGTATTTATATAGCGCCTTACTAGTCCCTAAGGACCCCAAAGCACTTTACATATCCAGTCATTCACACACACATTGGTGATGGCAAGCTACATTGTAGCCACAGGCCTCTTACCACCACCAGTAGGCAATGGGTGAAGTGTCTTGCCCAAGGACACAACGACCGAAACTGTCCAAGCCAGGGCTTGAACCGGCAACCTTCCAATTACGAGGCGAACTCCCAACTCTTGAGCCACGATCGCCCCATGGTATAATAGCCCAGTCACTTCTATAGTGGTGGTGATGTAGACAATAATGTCAGTTGATATGTAAAACTATGAGAAGTAGACCTCAAATGGGAGATATCGTGTGCTGGGAACACATTCTGTCAGATATTATTAATCTATCAGATTCTTGAATGTTTTATGTACTTAAGCCACAGTTAGAGAGTGAAACAGAGAGTGACACTGGCTGAAATGTGTAGTAAATATTTTAGCTTGAACTTTTATGATGAAATACAAACTGTGAACTTTGAACTCTAGGCTGGTTTACTGTGTGTAAAATTGCAAAGCACACTTTGCCTTTGTCAGGAAAACAAAACAACAACAACAACAACAATCACACATGCACACACAAACTCACAAACGTATAAAAACGGACACACAAAGAGGGACACAGAGGACAGAGACAGAAGAGGAACCTAATGGACAAGGACCCAGAAAGGGAAAATCTACCACCATTCACAAACGTCGGTGTCGATTATTACACAGCAATAAAAAAGTTAATCCAGATACACACTTGAAATGTGAATTTGCGTTTCATCTCATGTTTTTCCATTGTTTTTAAAAAATAAAAAAACCCACTAGTGCTGTAATATCAATTCAAATTAGAATAAAAAAATAAATAAAATAAAGAGACGTACGAAACACTGTGGATGTCCTTTAATGTACTAGAAATATTAGTCACCATCAGTTACAAATGAAAGAAATGAAGTTTTTGTCACGGGCCGGTATTTTGAGTTTTATGCCCGTTTGTATTATGTTCTAATTTGTATAGTAGAGACTTTAACCTTCAGTTAGTTCTATGGTTGTGTTCTCTGTTTCCCTGTTTAGTTTTATCTGTTTAGGTTCCTCTCATGTCTGTGTCTCCCCACTATGTTTATGGCATCGTGTCTTCAGCGTGTGTTTGTTGTGTCCTCTGGGTTTAAGTCTCCCTCGCCTTTGTGTGTCCCTGTTATTATGTCATTGTGTCTCGTCTGCCTGTTCCGTCCTTATGTTATCCTCCCTGTGTTTCATTCCTGTCTGTCATTTGTATCCATGTATATTTCCCCAGCTAATCTTGTCTCTCCCTCTCTCTCTCGTGTCCCCTCAACCCCTGTGTCAAACTCGTGTTGTCACAGTCTATGTCTCACTATGTCTCCTGATTACATTTTTACAAATATATTTTACAAATATAAATACACAATGTATCGACAACCACTGCACATGTAAGAAAAATCCACAGATACATAAATCAGCAGTCATATTGCAGTGTGTGTTAGAGAGAGAGAAAGAGAGAGAGAGAGAAAGAGAGAGAGAATGTGTCTTTGTCACAATTGTACTTGATAATGAGGGTGCGAAGCTGCAATAGCAGCCCCCAGGAGCCAGAGGCAGCCAGAGATGGATGCAGAAGAACCGGGCTGTCCGGCACCTCTAAGAGTAACAAAGACCTGAGGCCACAAATCTCAGTGATATCCGTGCGTCCATCCCAGCAGGAGAAGGAGGACGCTCCAGATGGGGATCCCACAGCTGAAGGGTGAGAATCCCGGAGAACCAGAGGTCAGGGGAAGCTGACTCCACTAGTGGCTGAAAACCCTTTTGTACAGGCCTGCCCACGGCGCCCAAGAACACCTGCCTCCATGACCATGTCCCACAGGGCCCAGGCCCAGCCATGCACACACACAGGCTATTCACTCTCACACACGCCTGGCTACTAGTGACGCACAGACACACACAAACCAACACACACTGGGACGTAGCTAGAGCGCCCCACAAAGGTGTAGGAAGATGAGGCAGCTATGATTTCTGGACTTGCAGTAAATAATCCTAGAGCAGTGAGTCAGTGTAACCATTATTAAATCAGGCAAAACAACACATTGTTATTCACAGTGGCAGCCTGCAGAAGGCAAAACCTCTTAAAGAAATGAGGGTAAGGGTAAGCTGAAGCTATGTGATGATTAAGCTAATGAATATAACACAGTGACACATTTTGTCTTAGTATTTATTGTTTACTAAAAGCCAGAGTTTCAGGTGAGCTCATTGCGAAACCTGGCCCCACCCTATCATGTGATTTCCTGAGGTCAGATGGCCCAGGATGTGAGTGGGCGTTAAGGCGTCTGGGAAGGGAACTCAAAACTGGATTATGGATGGCAAAAGGTTGGTGTCGTAAACCACCGCCTCTGTTCAAAGATGGTCGCCCACAGTGGACATAGATGGCTTCTTTCACTCCTCTTTCAAACCATCTGTCCTCTCTGTCCAAAATTGTGAACATTGGCATCCTCGAAAGAGTGACCTTTGACCTTTAGATGCAGATGGACTGCTCAGTCTTGTCCTGTGGAGGAGGCTCTTCTATGCTGTGCCATGCGCTTGTGAAGTGGCTGTTTGGTCTCTCCAATGTAGAGGTCTGGGCATTCCTCGCTACACTGTACAGCATACATCACATTGTTAAGTCTGTGTTTTGGAGTAATCTGGGACTCTCCGCCATTTGACCTTAGAACTGAAGAAGCTTCTCA